>NC_142513.1:39126818-39429848 GCF_057876585.1 Rhinolophus sinicus
GTGCGGGCCTCTAGGAGCTTGTACCTGGTGGGGAGCCAGACTCTGGATGAACCCTTTGAACTGTGGAGATTGGGGAAGTAGAAGAGGATATGCTCAGAACTGTCTAGTGGCAGGGATGGCCTGAGCTCAGTGGGTCAGTGAAGGGTTTTGTGAGGAATTAGGCTTCAGTTGAAATAATTCGTTAGCTAGGCAGAGGATGGGGTTGGCAGGAGTACTCACAGCAGAAGGGACAATACGTGTGAATGTTCTGAATTGAACAACACTTGTGAATTTTCTGAGTCCTTAATAACTCATGAATTCTAAACAGTTTTTAAGATACCTGCTAGTAAATTTTTATCATTAAATTTCAGGAAACGGGAGCACCCATCCTAACTGACGACGTTAGCTTGCAGGTGTTCATGGATCATTTGAAGAAGCTGGCTGTCTCCAGTGCCTCTTAAGTTGGGGGTGTGAGCAGGAAATTGAAGAAAACGCTGTCAGTTGTGTTCACAATTGTTTATAAAGGCTTACTAACATTCCTTTCACTTTTCTTGTGGATTTTAATAAATAATCAAAGGAAGTGTTGTATGTAACTCTTTAGATTATAATTTATTTGTTTTTCTTATCTGTGTCCCTTTTCTTGCATCATAAAATTATAAGGTCATAAATGTTTTGGTACTTACTTGTAAATGCTTTTTGTATCCTAACTTGATAGTCTATATAAAATCAGAAGTAATGTGTTTTGGCAATTTGCTTAGATGAAAACTATGAAGGTCCCAGAAGGGAAATAAATCTGGATGAAGAAAGCACTGGCTAAAATAATGCTAATACAAATTTGATTTCCTGAGGTCTCTCTGTGGTGTGTGTGTTTTTTAAGCGACTCTCCCAAGAGATATTTCTTGAACTTAATCTTCATTTACTGTCTAAATGTTAACAGATGAAGGGAAAGTTTGAAAAATGTGAAACTTTGTTGAGGTAGCATGGTCTAGAGTGGCACTGTCCCTAACTCACATATAACATTCCGTGCATTCCATGTAAACAGCCCAACCCAGGTAGACAGAAGAGTGACTGATGGGCATAAGTGGCTCTAACAGAGTGACAACACATTTATCTTGGGCACAAGTAAAATAACTTTAACAGGTACTACTTTTTAATCAAAGTGTAATATATGCACGTTAAAAAAAACACACAAAAAATCTTAACCTAAAGAGCTTATAACAAATAACAGTTTCCTCTACTCCCTACGCCTAGACCTACTCTTCAGAGGTAACTGCTTTAACCTTTCCTTTTAAGCTTTTTGTTGTTGATGTGTCAATTTTAGCCAGTATCTCTCAATGCCGATTTTTAAGAATGAGGATTTTACTACCTTTTTACCATTCAATTTTGATCAGCTATACCTTTATTTTTATATTATCAAGGTTGGTAAAATTACTTCCAACCTATAACTATAATTATGTCTTTTGTCGCAAAGTTGATTCTGAAAGTTGAAAACTAATAAAGATATTTTACGCAGTTGTAATAATGTAAATATTATTCACGTTTTAGTCAGGTAACATTACATTTTTCTCCAGGGGTTTGATGTCCTAGTAATCCCTATTTCACTTAAAGGACAACAATCCTAATGACAAAATCAGTCTCTTTTCTTACATTCTAGCATTCCATAGATTGGTTTGCTTCCTTTTTGGATTATGACTTTTTATATTTGCTGTTGTTTTCTCTTAGAGTTTCTACTTTTTGTTTTTTGAGAAGATTTTGTTCTCTATTTATTAAGGAATTCCAGCTTCTTCTTGTGTTCAATGGAGAAGTCTTTAGAGGTCACTGATGATCTCTGTAAACATAGGCCATTTGCTATGACAGTTGTCATCCAGGATTCTTTTTGTTTGGACTCCTGGGTTAGTTCTACTTTTCCTTTTATTCCCTAAGTCATTTTGCCATCTTAAATGATTTTTCCTAAAAAAAAAGTACATGGAAGAAAATTCACTGAATCTATTCTGTCTTCATATTTGACAGCTTTGTTGAGTTTGAAATTCTAAGCCCCAAATAATTTTCTCTTTCAGAACTTTGGAGCAACTATTTCATTCAATAAATAATTCTTAAGTATTTGCTATGCACAGTGTAATCCTCTAGGCACTGGGAAGGTAGACAATAAAACAAATATTCCTGCCCTCATGGAGCTTATGTTCTAGTGAGGGAAGACGAACAATTAAAAAATTGGAAGTAAATTACATCATTTATTAGAATGTTATGTAGAAAAGTAAATCTGCGAACTATTAAATGGATGAACCATTTGGATTGATTCTGGTACTCTATCTTTTGAATTTATATTGTACTGCCTTTTTGCCTCTGCTCTATATTCTGGGAGGATTTCCTATCTTATCAACGTGTTAAACAGTTACATTTTAGATGCCAAGGGCTTTTATTTTCTGCACCTTTTCCATTGAATACTTATTTTTTGGACATAATTTTTAAATGAGATACATCATGTAGAAGTGTATGTGAATCTGTGTATACAGTTTAACACTATATACAGATCATGGCCGAAATTTCCTTCTTGGGCCTGTCTCAAATTAACAGAAGAATGTGATAGACCCAGCTCTCTCAGGTGTTCTCTCCAGTGACAATAAGTTACAGTGCTGGGGGAAGGGGTGGCACCATTGGGTGACCTAATATAGAAAACTTAGCTATTTCCAGATAGGGTATGCAGGTGGAGATTAGTGTTATGTGGAGAGCAGCCATCTCAAGAGGGGTACACTGGAGCCCCGTGTGCTGAATGAAGCTGACCTCCATCTTAAAGGCAAGGAAAGCCTCTGATTTATCTTGGGATGTGAAATGATGAGTTATGGGTTTTAATAACTAGGAGAGTCACAGGATAGATAGGAGGAGGCTGGAATCCAAGTGAGGTCTGAACAGAGGCAGGTGTTTAGACAGATTACAGATGGGATGTTAGAAGAGAGGATGAGTCCAAGTTTCTGGCTCAGGTGATGTCTCCATCCTCTGAATTATGGAAAAGGAAGAAGTTTCTTTCTTGTTGGGGTGTAGCATTGTAAAATTTAATCCTGGACATTATTTGTTTAAGGATCTTGTGGACTACGGTTGTACGTGAAAATGGCCAGCAGGTTGGCAGTAATTAATATGGATTTGCTTTCAGGAGAATTGAGTGGATATGAGTCATTAGCATATAAAGTAAATAACTTAAGTTGCTCAAGATGAGAAGAGAAGCAAGCTTGGAACAGAATACCAATTTTAATGTTTTTTTAAAAACAATTTTATGAGGTATAATTTATATACAATAAACTGCACCCATTTAAAGTACAATTCGGTAAGTTTTGACATTGTGTATACCGATGAAACCACCACCATCAACATATGGTTCCATTGTCCGTCATGTTTCCTCAGGCATCATTTAGTCCTTCCCTTTGTCCACATCTGGCCACTGTAAGCAATTACTGGTCAGCTTTCTCCCAGTATAGATTAGTTTGCTTCTAGAATTTTATGTCTGGTTTCTCTTGTGTCTGGCTTTCACTGAGCATAATACATTTGAGATTCGTTCATGTACTTGCATGTATCAGTAGTTCCTTTTTATTGCCAAACAGTATATTACACCACATTTCATTTATCCATTCACTAGTTGATGGACATTTGGGTTGTTTCCATTTTTTGGCTCTTATGAATAAAGCTCTGTAGATATACATGTCATTGTGTGGCTGTACTGTTTTCATCTCTTTTGGGTAAACAGGAATGAAATGCCTGAATACGGCAAGTGTAGTTCAACTTTTTCAAAAACTGCCAGTATTGCAAAGGGGTGACATTTTGTTCCCACCATTAAGAGTTCTGATTGTCCAAATCCTTACAACTCTTGGTATTCTCAATCTAATTTTCAGTCATTCTAATCGGTGTGGAATGGCGTCTAGCTGTGGTTTTAATTTACATTTCTGTACTAGTGATGTCCCTGGGCTCGTTGGTCATTTGCATATTTTCCTTTGCTAAGTGTTCAAGTTTGTTGCCTGCTTTTTATTTAGGTTGTCTTTTTATAATTGAGTTGTAAGTGCCCTTATATAATTGTTGATATAAGTTCTTTGTCAAATATGTGTATTTTGAATATTCTGTGGCTTGTTTCAATTTCTTAACCTTGATTTTTGAAGAGCAAAAGTTTTGATTTTGAAAATACCCAATTTGTCAATATTTGTTTTGTTTCATGCTTTTTGTATTCGAAGACATTTTTGTTTATCCCAAGTTGGCAAAGATTTTTCTCCTATGGTTCCTTTTAGATTTGTAGTTTTAGTTTTACATTTCAGCCTATGATCCATTCAGTTAATTTTTGTGCATGTCAAAACACCAATTTCTATTGGATGAAATTGTAGAAAGAGCCCTGAAGTGTGGACATACCGAAGAAAATGTTTTTGAAGCCATAAAAGGAAGCAGGTGGGGTCAGTGGTGTCAAATGCTTTAGAAATCCAGTTTGATTATGACTGAACAGTAGTTACTGGACATGGCATTTACTGAGTGCCCATTTATGCCAAGTACATCACTTTTGCTCTCAAGTTGTTCGGTCTATTGGAGTAGAGGTAGCTTATGCTTTGAAGAAATAAATGTATGAATAAGGAAAAGCTGAAGGCGGACACAGTCGAAGGAGATTTTTTGCGTTTGAGATGTGGGTACGTTTGTATGAAGGGTAAAAATGAAACTGTGGGAGGTGGCTGAGGGAGAGTTAAAGAGCGTAATTAATGGGAAAGGCCCTGGAGGAAGCAGTAAGAAATGGGACCCAGAGCACAGTGGAGGGATTAGTTTTGACGTGGAGGGTCCTAAGGCTCACCCAGACAGGGTTCCAGAAAAGAAAATGGGGAAGATGAGTTGCGGGATGAGACAGGTTTTCGCAAATCTGAGAGCTGAAGGAGGAATAGAATTAACCTTTACAGATACCATCTGAAGACTATTAAGGCAGGCGTTATAATTTTGCAAGTGAGACGTTAGCTCAGAGAAATTGTCATTTGGTAGATCATTTGGTATGTATCGTATTGCGTTCGCAGCAAGTACCAGAATCCACCCTACCCAAACTCCACACCTGAGTCCAATCCTCGGAGCAACTTTCGGGACTACAAGACCCAGGATGCATCGGGGCTAGCGTAAGAAGCGGCGCCGGGGGCCAGCTCCCCATTGGAGGTAGCGGCAGCGGCTGCGACTAGCTGATGGGAAGCCCGGTAGCCTTGGAGTCTGACGTTCGAGGCCTCCCCGTATGGCGCCATGCGTCCTGACCAGGCTACGATTTGGTACCGGCGAATGTCCGCGGTCTACGCATTGGGCACCTGGACCCTGTTGGGCTCTTTGTTTTTCTTCGGCCGGAAACAGAGCAAGCCAGCAGGTACGGCTCTCCGGAAAGACCTTTCACCGGACATTTAGCCTTCCGTCAGGGCGTACCCAGGGGTCATACAGGAGGCTTCGATGTGCCCGAAGTTTATTTTGCAAAACGGGAACAGTTGTTTAGAGCCATTCGTTATAATAGAATCTGCCAGGAACTGCATTTTAAATCCTCTTACCTTAATCTTGTTTATTTGTTAAATGAGGCCATCCCCATACTCAGAATGTGCAAAATCTTTAAGGTTCGAGATGGAATTTCAAAGACATTGGACGGTGATTTTAAAGAGGTGATGCTTCTGTAACATTAGTGCTCGTCGCATTTGGCGAGCGGTTTCAGCACTTCTACCAATCAAGGAGTATTAAAACTTTCCTAGTGATTGGGTGGAAAAGGAAATTCCTTAGCCTTTAAAATGTGCTGGAAATCTATAGATACTTGTAGTAGAGTAGTGGTTTCCGGGCGCTGAAGGGGAGGACTTGATGGGGAGTGACAACTAAAGGGCATGGAGCTTCTTTTTGTGGATGCAAATATTGTAAAATTGATTGTTGTGCTGGTTGCACAGATCTCATACTAAAAACCACTGAATGTTATATTTTAAGTGAGTTAATTGTATGATATGTTAAATATATCTCAGTAAAGTTGTGATGTGAGAACTGTGCTGAAGATCACATTTGGTGATGAAGATTATCAATAACTTGAAAGTACACATGTTCAATATTGAGTGTTTGAAAACATTTCAGTGTATGTAGTTACATTTTATTTATTTTTCTTATTTACAGAAAGTGGTGTCAGGAATGTGATGGGGATGGGGGTAGTTCTTACCTTAGTTTATTTTATATATAAGACTTTATTAATAATTTTAATCACTGCTGTTTAAGTTAAAAATTAGTAATTCACGTGTTCCATTTTTTTTAAAGGTGGTGAATTAGAGGAAAAGGATGGCTCAATAAATGAAATAATTGAGCCTCCAAAAGGGTTTTATGTGGAAACGATTGTCACGTATAAAGAAGATTTTGTTCCAATTACTGACAAGATCATCAACTATTTAAAATCATGGACTGGTGGTCCTGGACCAGAATCATGATTGACTGCTGAATTCTGAAAACCAGAACTTTGGTTCAACATATAAATTGATGTATGCCTTGATTTCCATTTTTTGTTTGTGAAAAGTGCATACATTTAATTTAATTTTGCTGTAAAATATAATCACTAATAATAGGCAATAAATAATTCTTTGAGGAAAAGTAAACTTGCATATTCAAGGGGTGTCCCTCTGTACTTACATGAGTGAAAGGTTGAAGTGAAATTGAACTTCCATAAGCTTGCTTTTCTGAAACCAGTTCATGAACTTTGTATTTCTTTCATGTTGCTGTCAGACATGGCTTTAGTGATCCGTTTAAGGTTAGATTCAGCAAATCTCTATGTTCAGTTTGGGATTTATAGTAGTCCTTTGGGTACTGTTGGATACTTGGTAAGTATATTATGAATTAGATTATAACTTCCGAATTAAATGGACTCAACCTGTTCTTTAGGACCAGAATAAATACCTCTCATTTTCAGTAGGCATGACTTAAACCCCAACTGTGGCTACCAATATTATACACATGGGATACAAAGTTGAGACAACATGATTCCTGCCTTAGAGTGCTGCTTCACTGGTCTCTTGGTTGCAAGTAACAAACCCACATAAGTGAGCTTATATCGGGGGATTGTTTATCAAAAATGTGTATGGACAGCTCAGAATTAAAGCAGAGTACGTTGTGATCTTACGAGGAGGGCCTGTCAGTTACTCACTGAGCCTACCTGCCTCTGTTTGGCTCAAATAAACTCATAAGAATTTTTTACAAGTTTGGACATTCTTATGTTGACATATGTGTACCATAAATGGTTTCCTAAATCTGGTTGGTAACTTGAAACTTTAAAATTTTCCTAGCTAAATTAAATGATGAATATTCATTGAATGTCTGGACCATTTCCAAATAAGATAAAACACTGAAACATTAATTACTCAACATAGATTTATCTACTTTTTGCTTCTTATAGAGAAACTAAAGATATTTGGGTCTATTAGTAAACCTATGTTGTGCCACATTAAAAATTTTTCTGCTATGAGGAAATACGTATTTCTAGAAATTATAAAATGTGTTCATAAATTTATTAATCTAAAAGTATACTGTTGTAACTGTTCACAATTGCTTACTCTTTAGTTTTCACTAGAAATTAAGATTTTTAAAGGTTAAGAATTCTGATATATGTAAATAAAGCTACAAAAATTAATAATTGGGAAAACAACTATAAAAGAAAAGGATATATTTGGCTTTAAAAAAGGCATGAGATATGGAGATGAGTTTTCATTAAGGAAAATAGAATAATTTTTGTCTTGATTATTTCTGAATGGGTAAGACAACAAGAGACACACTAAAAGGGACACTGAAAGTTGAAGAAAGTTAATGAAAAAGGAATCTTGAGAAAGGAAATTGCATGAATGGTTAAGCTGAATAAGATTGAAATAAATTTAAGTAAGTGAATTTAAATATCAAAAGTAAGCAGTTGTAAAATTGGAGTTTGGTTTCTCTCTCTGCTAAAACGAACAAAGTTTGGGGGGTTTTTTTTGTCCTGTTTGTTTGCTACTGATATTGTGAAAAAGTTTTCTGCCTGGAAAGCAAGCATCCAGTTTTATAAAAATAATTTTCTGTGTTTTATGTTGTCCTAATCAGGTCCTTTATTACTTAGGAAAGCAATGTCTTGCATGGTAAGAACTAAGTTTTGCTAACAATTTTGTAAACTTGTATTTGTCCTTGAAATCTTTTATTGTCACTGGTTAAATGGATAATTAATACTGCTTCATAATGACTTATGGTCCTATTTAGTCAAATGTCCAAACTTTTTGATATATTTTGATAAACTTCCCAAATTCAGATTGTAAATAGAGCCTTGACCTGGATGGGCCCCTGGAATACCTCAAAAGATTTGTTTTATCTCCTTACAAAAGAGAAATTTTAATTAGGCTTATTTTGTGTGTTAAATTGCATGGGAAGCGTTATAAAATAAGTGATGGTAAGTTTCAAGGGTGTATTGTAAAGGTAAACAATGGCTGTAAATTAAATGAATAAGGCTATGGGAAACCCAAGACAACCCCTTGGTTTTGGGCTCCTTGGCAAACCCCAGTTTTTTTTTCTTTTTCTTGCTTTTTTTTTTTGCATTCCTTCATCATCATAATACATTTATGCTGGACTTTATTCACCTGCCATTATCAATATGTTCTTACATGTGTCCTGGATGGGTTAAAGCCTTCTAGTGAAAGGCTAGTATCCTCACAGTGGCAAAGAAACTTAGAAAATGTATTTCCCTATTAGAAATGGGGTGTACCTTCAACAATCTCTAGTGATTGAGGTACCCACTTTACTGAGCAAATCATGTGAGCCATGACGGACAGTCATGAAAACTTCTTGAAATTATCATTGACCCTATCATCTTCAATTATCAGGCAAAGTCAAGAGAACTAATGGAACTACTGGATTCGAGCACAAGAAGTTTTAATTACACAGGACTGACTGATGAGAACGGTTACAATTTTTATGACTTTGTTAGAAACATTGCTGATTCTTTCATTTTTTTCCCAGACATAAGGACAGTTTTTTCCTAAAGCCATCTACAGTTTGGTAAATTATACCTTTGTAAGCAGAATTGAAACATTTGCCATGTTTTCCCTACTTGATCCCTCTAGAAGTCGGAAACTCTCAGTGTGTCCTCATTTTCATGACAATATTGTTATTTGCATAAGTTCAATAAGAATCTAGTTGCCTTATTACAGGACACAATTGGAAATTATATTATCAAAGCTTTGACTGGAATGTCATGTTTGAGAAAGACATGCAGACTTAGATATGACGAAATAGCTTTAAGATTGACTTAAGGAGACATAGGCCTGATACCTTGCTTACATGGCTCCCAGCAGCCTTACCAGGTGAGTAAAGAATGTTACTTCCTGGCAGGTGCAGGAACCTCGGAATATTTTGGGGAGGTTGAGAAGAGGAACTCAACCAAATCTACAGCTATTGCAGGCAAGTCCTTGCCTTGGCTTTTTTGTCCTTTCGAGGCCTTTTAAAGTTCACTCTGAAGATTCCTTATGAAAAATTCCAGCAAAGCAGATTTAAAAGAGCCTATGTGGTTAATTATTATTCTTGCTCGTCTTATACAAATAATGAGTCCAAGTTTATTGAAATGTATTTTGCAAATAAATTAATCTTAATTTGGCTCTCTGGTAAAAACGGTGATTTTGCAGAGAAAAATTATGTTTCAATAGAAACTACCATATACCTTTGTGGATATTAGATTCTAGTGCTATTATCTTGTTTTTCTGGTTGTTGTTTATTTGTTTGTTGGTTTTCTACTTGTTGACCGGATCTTGAATTCTAGTTCCCTCCAATATCTGCCTATGCCTTTCCAAACTAATGTTACCAATTTTCTCTCATCCTTTGACTTGGAAACTTTGAGAACTGAAACTGCCCTTTTCCCAAGGCCATGCAAGTTAAAGTCGGACAACTTGATAATAGACTTAAGAGAAATCACCACAACAGCTCATCTATGGACAATCTTCTTGCCTATTGCAGAAAGATCACCAGAAACATTCAAATTGCAGACCACGAGAATCTATCAGACTTTACCTGCGTGTCTTCACTCCAACTGAAGATGATTTGAGACACATCTAGAAATCTCAACTGCCTACCTTTAGCACTCAAACTAAGGATATAGGCTGTTCCAGTCATTAGCGTTTGTTTTCTTTTGGTTTTATAGAGATGCCTCTTACTAAATACCTGATTGCTTGCACCATAGGCTTAACTTTGGGAGCCCACCGGCATCACCACATCGAAATGAGAAGTAACTCTTTAACTGAACTGACCTTTTCTCAAGACAGACTGGTTTAATGTGATATAGATCGTATCAACCCAAATTCTGGAATGTGAAACTTCCAGGGATGTTTCTGAGGAGGGAACTGGGGGGGTTCAGAAAGAGCCACTCCGTTTTGTGCCTCTGCGGTATGTGGATTGTTTTGAGTTAAAGGCAACTTTAGCTGTGGGCTCAAGAGAAACTTTTTGTTTTGCCCCTCCCTTAACTACCTAGAAGAACTTGAATTGGGACTTTGCCTATAATAAGAGATTATCAGAGATAACTTCCTTTGACCTATCTGTAGCGCAGGGCAAACTACTAATTACTAAACATGTATTCTCCTTGCAATGACCCTTTGAAGACCCAAAGCACCTTACCTTATCCCCATCTCAGAATGTCTTTTTATTTTCTTTAAATCACGGAAACTTTTATTGGAAACAGCAAGTTGCAGCAAAGTGCCATTCAGTGCACGCTGCCCAATGAATGCGGTAGGGAGTATAGGTGGGGGCCAGGAGCCGGCCCAAGCCCAGAGCAGATGACCACTGGGGCCTGCTTGCCAGGTTTTGGGTCCTTTGAGCTGGAGTGCACAGGGCCAAGCCTGACCAGGTGAAAAATACAAAAATAAACTTTGGGGTTCAGCTGTCGCTGCTCATTGAGAATGTCTTATATACCCATTTTCCCTTTCTGTCTTTGACTCTGTCATGCATGTGGGGTCTCTGACTCTTGCATGTATGTGGGGTTCTGATACATAAGTATGTATTAAATTTGGTTATTTTCACTTGGTAATCTGCCTCATGTCTCTTTGATTATTAAACCAACTGAAAGAACTTTGGGGTAGAGGAAACTTTACTCCTCCCCCATAGAGTCATACATTTTTGGCAGAAATACCATAAAACTGATGTTGTGTCTTTCTCAGTGCACTACCAGGGAGTATATTATATTTGTCTTATTACTGGTGAGGTTAACTTTGGCTACTTCATTAAGGTAATTTAGTGTGTAGTGTTAACATTCAAGCACACTAGTTTGTAGTCTTTTCTGGCCAAATGACTGTTCTTTGTTCTTTATTTGAATGCTTTTTGTTGTAGGGGGTGGAAAAGCTTTCCTCAACACTCATAGGGTCCCTGGGTGGGTCTGAAAATTAAGCTGACAAAGACAGATGAACAGAAGAAAAGCATACAAATTTATGTTTTACATGTGCCTGACCTCAGTCAACGCATGACACGGGAGCCTTCATTGGGAAATGAAAACCCAAAGGAACAGATCTGAGTGTTTTTGTGCTGGGTTTGATGAAGAGTGGGCAGTTGTGGAGGAATATGATAGGTCAAGGAGTATGCAGTAAGTGTAGCAAACTGGAGAAGACCTACTGTGTTTCCCCCAAAATAAGATTTAGCCAGACCATTAGCTCTAATGCATCTTTTGGAGCAAAAATTAATATAAGACCCAATTGTTTCCCCCAAAACAAGACATAGCTGGACCATCAGGTCTAATGCATCTTTTGGAGCAAAAATTAATATAAGACCCGGTCTTACTTTACTATAATATAAGACTGGGTCTTATATAAAATAAGACCGGGCCTTACATTAATTTTTGCATTAGAGCTGATGGTCCGGCTAGGTTTTATTTTCAGGGAAATATGGTAGCAAGGCCTGCTTGTTCTTAGGAGATAAGGATGCTCTTTTCTCCGGGTGTAGGAAAGACACTTCTCACATGAGGGTTTTATGACCTGTCCCAGGGGAAAATGGTCAGGGGAAGCTCTGAATGATGTTCCTGCTTCTGCTGTTTTTGCAAACTCCTTCAGCTTAAAATACTCAGTCTGCCAAGGTGCTGTATTTTGGGGTAGTGTGTCCTGAATCTCATCATTCTACACCTACCAATGCTATTAGAGACCTATAAGACACACTAAGAAGGGCTTATATTTATCAGTGATAATAATTTGTGAGGGTAATACTTGTATTAGTCCTTTGCAGCTGTCTAAGCACTTTTACATAGTCTATTTTATTTAAATCTAACAACTCTAAGGGAGAGCTAAGTATTAGTATTAGAGAAGAAATTAGAATTACAAGTATACATCTCTGCACTACCATGACACGGTTAAGTCAAATGAATACTTAAATAATTAAACGGCTATTTTAGGCAGCAGCTCCTGTTCAGTCTGAAAAGCCACTGAAGCAAGACAAGAGAAAAACAATTTGGGAGGATCTTGGGGTCAAGGGATGAGAAGAGGAAGGAGGGGCACAGTTAGATTAGGATTCAGGACAAAGCTGGGATTTAGGCCTGGGGATGTGCAAAAACAGGTGCAGAAACCATGGTCTGGGCAGAGTTGAGTCTGGGCAAGGGCGGGGATCCGCGGGTTCCCGCAGGGCCCAGCTGTGGGTGGAGCAGGACGAGAATGGGGCGCGGCCTATCACTGGCTGAGAGGGGTTATAGTTAGGCCTCAAGTGGGCGTGACCGATGTGGGCGGGCCTAACCTGTGGGTGGGTGTGGCTGACATCGGCAGCCTGTCCTCAAACTGGTCGGATAGGGCCCATCGGCGCGCTTCCTGGTGTCACCCGCAGAGGGCTCTGGCCGCAGAGCCACTCGCAGAGTCGTGAGGCCGGAAGGAGAGCGGCGCTACCGTATTCGCCCCAGCCGCCGCCATGAAAGCCGTAGTGCAGCGCGTCACCCGGGCCAGCGTCACAGGTCAGTCGGGCGGGGCCGGGCCGGGAGGAGCCGCCCCTGACCTCGCGCCGGGCAGTCCCGGTCCACCCCCGCGACGGTTTCCCCGCACGGTCCCCGGGGCCGCTCTGCCCGCTGCGGCCCCTGCGCGAGCTCGGTCCCCGTAAGACTCGAGTCACCAGCCGTCTCGGGGCGCAGCCACGGCCCTGCGTTGTCTGTGTGCCTGGCGGACCCCAGCGCATCCCTGGCTTCAGTATCTCCTCTTTGGGTTAACGATAAACGCGCCTTATTATTGTTTTGTTTGTGTTTTTTGGCCCTGAGTACAGAGTGACATAACCTCCGAGCACCCCATGGCCCGTTCTTCAATGGAATATTGCAGAAACAACATTTAAGGAGCATTTCTGGAGCACGAACACCCCCTTTCCAACGTTGTATTTTAAATCTCCCATTTTGCCCATTGTCTGTATGTCCCAATTTTTATGGAGCTTGAGTCCCAACAAACTACACAGATATGAGGAGTTGTTCATATGGATGAGTTCTAACAGTTGTGTACACCCACGTGACCAGCCCCCAGACTAGCTTCAGAAAGTTCTCCCCAGGACACCCTCTTATTGCTTGCTGAACCCAGCAGGGATCTCAGAATCTAAAGAATTCAGTGTGAAATATTTCTCTTACCCACCAATTTCTATTGGACTAAGCCACCCAACCATTAGTCACCACTTGATCACTGTAGTTTGAACATCAGCGGTCCAGATGATCTAAAAACAAAACAACGAAATCTCCCGTAAAGAAACAACCAGACACAGCAAAACCACATACAGGTGTTTAGGTCTGAGATTCTAATTTTCAACCATGCCTAATGTTTTGTAAGCTGTTGTGATAACTGTTTTTGGATATGGCCCTGGAGTAATACGGAATAGAATAACAGGGATTTATGGAATTTTAAAACTAAGGTTTTTTTTTTTTTTTTTTAGCATTTCAATTAATAGTTAAGTTCACTAAAAATGGGAACAATTCATAGATGCAGAGATTTTTTTTTTGCTTTATTAAGAAGAATCTTGCAGTCTGCCCTATGGAGTAATGACCAACAATGAGTAAACTTTGGAGAATTTAGGTTTTGATCTTGTCTCCTGAATTAATAGTTTGAGTGATTTTAGTTAACTATTTAAGTTGTATGCTTTTAGTTAAAAGCAAATAGCCAACCTGCTATTAAAAAAGATAAGTGTTAATTGTGGGAAGATGTTAATAAAATCAATTCTCTCTTAGTGCTGGGGGGACCTTGGAGTTAGCCAGGCCTTCTAGTTAAATTGTAATAGAAAGAGATTTTCTGTTTCCTTAAGAATGTGACTGGCTTCACTGAAATGTGACTGTACGTGAATGGCATTTTATTTCATGGATTCTAAAATATCACTTCTAATTTTATGGTTGGGACAGAGCAGAATATTAGGAATCACATATTATTATGTGACAGATTCACTTTATGAGATTGTCAGGCACATTTTGATGCCTTAGTGTGGTTATTGTGATAATCTAATTTAAAAAACTTTATTATGGAGCATTTCAAACATATTCATTTGACTAAACATGGAATAGTACAGTAATCCCATGTCCTGTCACGCAATTTCAGCCGCTAAAATCTGAATCGAATCATAGAATGTTGGGAAAAGGACCTAAAATTATTGGGTTTGGGAGGTTATAAATTCTCAAAGGAGAGGTCTCAAGGATGATACCACTCATAGAAAAAATTGACCAAATATCTTAGGTCTTTTCTAGCCTGGTGATCTTTTGTCTAAAATGGTGATTCTCAAATTTTTTTTCCCTTGGAAATCCATTTGTCTATAATAAAAAATCCCTTTAAACCTCCTACTTTTTCTGCTTGTCCCAGGAGGAGGGGCAAAACTGCTCCAAAAAAGGAGAATAAACTGTCATATATAGGCTTTGGGGCATAATTTGTTAATTATTAAGACAATAATACTTTATAAAAATGTTGAAACTCTTCAAATGGTGATGTGAATCACTTCAAATAATGATTCTGCTTTTGAGTATCTTTTCTAAAAAGGTAATCCTAATGATCGAAAACACTAGAGTGATGAATAGGTGAAACACAGCATTTTTAGGGCACTGAAACGACTGTATGATATACTACAATGCTAGATATGTGTCACTATATATTTGTCCAAATCCATATAGTATTCCAACATCGGGAATGAACCCCAATGTAAACTGTGGACTCTGAATGATGATGATGATGTGTCATTATATGTTCATCAGTTTTAACAAATGTACACCTGTGATGGAGATGTTGATAATGGGGAGACTGTATGTGTGAGGGCAAGGGATGTAAAAGAAATCTGTACCTTCTGTTCAATTTTGCTGTGAACCTAAAACTACTCTAAGAAGTCTATTAATAAAAAGATTTAGTGTACAAAACTTTTCACCGCAGTGTTATTGATTGAAGTGAAACTTTTGAAACAAGCCATATATCCAGCCAAATGGGATGGTTAGTCAGTCCATTGAATGGAAAGCAACTGTTCCACTGGATGTGATATAACCATTAAAAGATGTTTAAGAAAAGCTTACAACATGGAAAAATCCTTATGCGATGTTAAGAGAAAAGATGAGACAAAAATATTTTTTTATTATTATTAATTAAAGGAGACAAAAATTTTATAATCAACATAGTAGTTGAAAACAAATATGAAGTAAAAATCTATGAATAGAGAAAATATCAAAGGAAATCATTAAAATATTAAAGTGCTTGTCTTTGGGTGTTTCTTTTTTCCTTCCTGTTGTATTTTCCAAATTTTCTATAATACATAATTACTTTAATAGTGGATATAGCTCAATAATCATTATTTTTTAAGCATTTAAAACATACTTTGGAGAAAATTTAGAAAATATATTGACATTATAAGAAAATAATATTGATTTATTTAAAGAACAAATAAAAATAAAGACTTTCCTAAAGCAATGCAGACAAGTAAACAACCCCAATTGTTTACTACTTATGTCTGGGTGGATTTTTTTTCTGTTTCAGCTTTTGAGTCGGTGGCTCAAAGGACAGTAAGTCACTCATCGTCCATTATACGAAAAGCAGCAAAGAAGAAAATATTTAAAAAAAATTTTTTAGCATAAAAATAAGAGAAATTAAGTTTTATTGATATTTCAGGAATGGGTTGATGCTGGTGCTCGCCTGGGACCTGAATGTCAGGTGGTCCCTTGTCAGACACCTGAAGGAAAAAGGGAATTTCTCATTTTTTCCTTTGCTTGCAGGTTATTGTAAAATCTATGATTCCTTGTCAGGTATATCTGTAGGTGTTATTTTTCTGCAGAAGCAAACAACAAGAAAATGGCAAAGCTGACCCTCTCCTGATAAAGTAATATAACAATAATCTAATGAGATAAGTAAAAAATATTGAAATTTATGAAGATCAACATTTGAAGTATGGACTTAATGATGCATCTTGGCCTAAGTACTGTACCAACACAGGGACTGTCTTAATTATAGGAGAGTGTACATTTGGCTACAAATACACAAATGTTTGGAATAGGAATATATGTTCAGAAATTGTTTTATGGATTAGGTGCATGATTCAAAAAGATTTGGAGATCATTGTCTTAGAATGCAACTTTAGTACTAAACTGGGAAATTACAAAAGTTTGCTGACTTAAAGGTTAACTTTTAAACCAGGGTTTTGTGTATAATATATTTATCTTTTCTGCAGTAAGTAGAAAAATAACTTCTTTAGTTTTATGATAAATATTTTCCATTTTGTGTTGTGTATTGTGTTACCAGATTTGCTGATTCCAAGAAAAGCATCCCTCTCCTGAAAATCAATATAGCTAAGCTAGATTCTCTGGGCAGGAAAACTCTTCTGTTTTTACATATTGGCGAACTCCATCACAGAAAAGGTTCAGGTATCTTACCCAAGGTCACAGAGATGAAGATGTGGCCCTAAAATCCTGTATAATGGTTCTTTACAACTTATTCATTTCAGATATAAAATCAGCATGGACATAAAGTTTGATCATCTTACTGCATTTATGTAACTTATTTCATTTTTGAATATTACTTACTATGCCAAAGAAGTTATAAGAAGTATGTGTGATATCTAAACATTCCTGGGTTATTTAAAAGAGCTTTACAGCACCTGTTTGGTTCTGAGTATTTTATTCCCTTTTGTTTCCTTTCTAGTTGGAGGAGAGCAGATAAGTGCCATTGGACGGGGCATCTGTGTGTTGCTGGGTATTTCTCTGGAAGATACACAGAAGGACCTAGAGCACATGTAAGATGTGGATTTCGAAGTCATTTATATTTGAATGGTATATGTTGTAGTTATATCCCATTTTACACACACACACACATACGCACATATATTTTATGTGTTACATATACAGAGGGTGCCAAAAAATGTATATACATTTTAAGAAAGGAAACATATTGTATTAAAATTGTAATACTCAAAAGATGAATACAAGTCATGTTTGACTTCTGCACTTCTAAGAGATGCTCAAAATGGTTACCATCAGCGTCTAGACACTTCTGATTATGGCAAACTACTGCTTGAGCAATGTTGACCAAAGTGTCCACTTGTACACATTTTTTGGCACCCCCAGTATATACAGAGGGTCCCAAAAAAATGTATACAGATTTTAAGAAAGGAAAAAACTGTATTAAAATTATGCTGATGGTAATCACTTTGAGCACCTCTTGTAATTGCAGAAGTCACACGTGACATGTATTCATGTTTTGTTATCGGTATATACTGAGTATTACAATTTTAATACTGTTTTTTCCTTTCTTAAGATGTGTATACATTTTTTGGCACCCTCTATATGTATGTATATACATACATATATATGTATATACATGCACGTATATATTATATATATAGTTCTATATACTATATATAGTATTATATATATAAATATATATATAGTACATATATATATACTATATATAATATATATATATATATATAATGTGAACTTCCATAGTACTTTTTTATATAAAATGAGCCTCTGTCACTTTTATCCATGTGACGTTCTCCATGTTTTAGATGAGGAGACCTAGGAAAACTAGTCTGTCAAATGTCACCCACTAAGTGAGCAGCAGAGTAGGAGCACAACTTAACCTCCGTTCCCTATTTTCTGCTATATCCATGAGCCATTCTCTTAATACAGAACCCGAGCCTCTAATGAATGATTTCTGTTTTTTAATTTGAGAAATATGATCTGGCACTGTTTATGCATTATTCAAATGCCCAGTTGTTCATTGTACACATAAGGATCTGGAGCTCAGAGAGGTTAAATTACTTGCTCACATATACACGTTTAGAAAAAAGCCTGTATCTAAATTTGAATCTGAGCTACCTGACGTGGAAGCCATGCTCCTTTTACTAAGTTAGGGACATTTGTCATTGCTATTGGCTGACTAGCTGTCTCAAGAGTCTCCCCCTCCTCACATTCTCCCTTCCACTCCTGCTCCAGCACCACTTGGCACATTTACTTCAGATGCTTGAATCCATTTATTGTGCCCCTTGGTGCCCAGAGCTTGGGTATAACCCTGCCCCATTGTCCCCTTTGTATTAGTTTGAAAATCAGACTTAGAACCTGCTAAGGTGTTGATGACCAATAAGGACAGTTCATTACCACTTTAGGGATGTTAGTATTTTAATAACTGTCCCCTGGATACTCAAAGAGGCAGTAGAGTGGTGTAGTGCTTAAAAACTGGGGCTCTGGGTCTGAATCTGTTTATGGCTCTGGCATTCCAGAGAGCTAATACTTAACTTGGTTAAGAGATTTGACTCAACAGAAGACAAACTCTGGCTGTAGAGAGGGGGTGATGAGTAGTGCCCACCACAGAGAGTACCCATATAAGGAGTCAGTGAATTATTGTTTGGAGAGCCCTTGAACATGCCTTCAACATCATCTAAAGAGGTGGCTTTCCAGTGGTGGGATTTCAACTTTCAAGTAGGTCATACTTTGCCATGCTTTTCAGATCCGACCTTATAATTGTTATCTGGTCCTCTTCCTTCCCAATATGTCATCCACATGTATAGAGAAAGCCCCTCTAGGGTTTAAGGAACATATGACATAGTTCAGGTGTCTTTCTCCAGATCTTTTTACATATTTGTAATAGCCATATGTTTTCTCTAGAGTATTTGCTGAATTGTTCATTTTGAGTAGCTCCAGGAAAGGGTTCAAAAATGGGGTACCATTTATCACAGTATATAGAATTCTTCTATAAAAAGTTAGAATTGGACCCATGTTTTGACATACCTCCCAAATTGAAGGAACAGATAATGGGTGGCTGTCATCTTGGCTCCAGTTCCCACCAGCAGCTGCTGTGAATTGGAGGGACTGGCAAAAAAAAAAGAAATCCCAGAACCACCCTATGAGGTAGGACCATTATTACCTTGTATTACCGATGATGAAACTGAGGCATAGAGTGGAAAAGTAACTTGTACAAGGTCACACTTCCTGTAAATGGTGGAGTCAGCGTTATGTTCTTGTTTGGCAGGATGCTGGTGACATTTTGGGAATATGGAGTGCGTTGGGGAACTTGTGATACTTCAGGTAGCTTTCACTACTATTTTTCCCTTTAGGGTCCGAAAGATTTTAAACTTACGTGTGTTTGAGGATGAGAGTGGGAAGCACTGGTCGAAGAGTGTGATGGACAAACAGTATGAGGTGCTGTGCGTCAGCCAGTTCACCCTCCAGTGTGTCCTCAAGGGGAACAAGCCCGACTTCCACCTGGCAATGCCCACGGAGCAGGCAGAGAGCTTCTACAATAGCTTCTTGGAGCAGTTGCGCAAGACATATAGGCCAGAGCTCATCAAAGGTAGGCAGGAGAATCTCTGGGATGCTTACAGGCACAGGAAAAGAGAATCTGCAATCCCAACATCTCTTTTTCTGGACAGTTTGTTGTTTGTGCTTATTACTTGCTTAAAACAACATAATGGCTACTGCTACTGCTGTTGCTGTACACATATTCTGAATGCCCCTGATACTGTTTACCCATTTTCATATTTAAAAATTTTTAGCAACCCAGAAGTGTGTTTGGTATAGTGATGTTTTATTTTGGTGCTTACCCCTTCTGACAATACGATGCAAGCCACAAGTCATTTTCAATTTCTAGTAGCCATATTAAAAAAAGTGAAAAGAAACAACTGAAATTAATTTTAAAACTGTGTTTCATTTAGCTCAATATATCCAAAACATTATGATTTCACTATGTATATGTGCTGCCGAAGCGAGCACAATGATTTCACTATGTAATCAATATAAGAAGTTATTAATGAGGTAATTTATGTCCTTTCTTTGTACTGAAGTCTTCTAAATCTGGTATGTAGTTTATATTCATAGCATATCTCAATTTGGGCCAACCACATGTCAAGTGCACAGCAGTCAGCAGTGGCTAATGGCTGTCATATTGGACAGTGTAGGTTTAGGTCTTTCCTTACCGGACCATCGTCAGGAATGCCAACCTAATTTGACCAACCAAGATTTACTTTAGGAAATCCCTTGGAATAGTAGTCCAGGTTTGTGGGAGAATTATGAATCCGAAATCATAAATCTTTTTAAGTGGGTGGGGGGGCATGCATTTTTAGTGTGTTTCATGTTTCTGAGATTAAATTGCATTTTAATATCATTATGTTTTGCCTTTTTCTTTTCTGATTTTTTAAAATAAAGTTTATTGGGGTGACAATTGTTAGTAAAATTACATAGATTTCAGGTGTACAATTCTGTAATACATCATCTATATGTCACATTGTGTGTTCACCACCCAGAGTCAGTTTTCTTTTCAGCACTGTATATTAGACCCCATTTACCCTCTTCTAGAGACCCACTGCCCTCTCCCCCCTTACCCTTTGATAACTCCTAAACTATTGTCTATGTCTATGAGTTTTTGTTCTTTCAGTTGTTTGTCTTGTTCTTTTGTTGTTTTCGGTTTATATGCCACATATCAGTGAAATCATATGATTCTCTGCTTTTTCTGTCTAACTTATTTCTCTTAGCATTATAATTTCAAGATCCATCCATGTTGTCACAAATGGTCCTATTTCATCTTTTCTTACTGCCAAATAGTATTCCATTGTGTATATATACCACAGCTTCTTTATCCATTCATCTAATCGAAGGACATTTTGGTTGTTTCCATGTCTTGGCCACCGTAAACAAAGCTGCAATGAACATTGGAGCACAGTTGTCTTCATGGATAAATGTTTTCAGATTTTTTGGGTAGATACCCAGGAGAGGGATTGCTGGGTCATATGGCAATTCTATTCGTAATTCTTTGAGAAACCTCTACACTGCCTTCCATAACGGCTGCACCAGTCTGCATTCCCACCAACAGTGTATGAGGGTTCCTTTTTCTCCACAGCCTCTCCAACACTTATTATTTGTCTTGTTGATGATAGCCATTCTGACTGGGGTGAGGTTATATCTCATTGTGGTTTTTATTTGCATTTCTCTGATGACTGTGATGTTGAGCATTTTTTCATATGTCTATTTGCCATTTGTATGTCCTCTTTGAAGAAATGTCTCTTCAGGTCCTCTGCCCATTTTTCAATTTGTTTGTTTGTTTTTTTGTTGTTTAGTTTCATGAGTTCCTTGTTTATTTTGGATATTAGCCCCTTATCGGAGACACTGTTGGCAAAAATCTTCTCCTATTAGTTGGTTGCCTCTTTATTTTGTCAATGGTTTCTTTTGCTGTGCAGAAGCTTTTAAGTTTGATACAGTCCCATTCATTTATTTTAGCTTTTACTTCCTTTGCCTTTGGGGTCAAATTCATAAAATGCTCTTTGTACCCAAGGTCCATAAGTTTAGTACGTATGTTTTCTTCTATGCAGTTTATTGTGTCAGGCCTTATGCTTAAGTTTTTGATCCATTCTGAATGAATTTTGTTGTATGGTTATAGATAGCTCTCCAGTCTCATTCTTTGCACGTGGCTTTCCAATTCTGCAGCACCATTTATTGAAGAGGCTGTCTTTCCTCCATTGTATGTTTTTGGCTTCTTTGTCAAAAATTATCTGTCCACATTTATGTGGGTTCATTTCTGGGTTCTCAATTCTATTCCATTGGTCTATGTGTCTGTTTTTCTGCCAATCCAATGCTGTTTTGATTATTGTTGCCCTGTACACAAGCTAAAATCAGAGAGTGTGATACCTCCAGTATTCTTCTTTTTTCTTAGGATTGCTTTGGCTATTCGGGGTCCTTTGTGGTTCCAAACAAATCTGATGATTTTTTGTTCTATTTCTTTAAAAAATGCCATTGGGATTTTGATGGGGATTGCATGAAATCTGTATATTGCTTTGCGTAATATGGCCATTTTAACTATGTTGATTCTTCCAATCCATGAGCACGGGAAACCTTTTCATTTCTTTTAAAAAGGTCTTATAGTTTTCAGCATATAGGTCTTTCACAGCCTTGGTTAAGTTTTTTCCTAGGTATTTTATTCTTTTTGTTACAATTGCGAAAGGAATTGTTTTCTTTATTTCTTTTTCTGAGATTTCATTGTTAGTATATAGGAATGCAGTGGACTTTCGTCCATTGATTTTGTAGCTCGCAACATGACTGTATTCATTGATTGTTTCTAATAGCTTTTTGGTGGAGTCTTTAGGGTTTTTATATGTAGCAACATGCCATCTGCAAAGATTGACAATTTAACTTCTTAATTCCCAATTTGGATGTCTTGTATTTCTTTGTCTTGCTTAATTGCTCTGGCGAGGACATCCAAAACTATGTTGAAAAGCAGAGGTGGTAGGGGAGAGCTCTGTCATGTTCCTGAACGTAGAGCAAAGGGCTTCAGTTTTTCACCGTTAATTATGAGATTAGCTGAGGGGTTGTCATATATGGCCTTTATTATGTTAAGATATTTTCCTTCTATACCTATTTTATTAAGGGTTTTAATCATACATGGATGTTTTGTCTTGTCAGATGCTTTTTCTGCATCAACTGATATAATCATGATTTTTGTCCTTTATTTTGTTTACATGATGTATCACATTGATGGATTTGCATATGTTGAACCATCCTTGTGTACCTGGGATGAACCCCACTTGGTCGTGAGGAATAATCTTTTTAATGTATTGTTGCATTCGATTTGCTAGAATTTTGTTTAGTACTTTTGAATCTGTATTCATCAAAGATATTGATGTGTAATTTTTTTTGTGTGTTATCCTTACCAGGTTTTGGTATTAGGGTAATGTTGGCCTTATAAAATGAGTTAGTGAGTATTGTCTCTTCTTCAGTTTTTTGGAAGAGTTTGAGTAGGACAGGCATTAGATCCTCTTTAAGATTTGGTAGAATAGTGTAGTGAGGCCATCTGGTCCTGGACTTTGGTTTTTGGGAAGGTTTCGGATGACTGATTCAATTTCCTTACTGGTGATCGGTCTATTTAGATTTTCCAATTTTTCATGATTGAGCCTAGGAAGGCTATACGGTTCTAAGAACTTGTCCATTTCTTCTAGGTTATTGAATTTGGTATCATATAGTCCTTCATAGTATTCTTGGATGATCCTTTGTATTTCTGTGGCATCCATGATAATTTCTCTTCTTTCATTTCTTTTTTTTTTTCCATTAGTTTCAGGTACACAAGACAAAGTAATACTTAGATGTTTATCATTTATATCCCTCACACTGTGTGAACCCCCCATCCAGTATCCCTCTGACATCGCACAAGCCATTACATTTCCACTGTCTCTATTCCTAATGCTGTAATCCGCTTCTTGTGAGTATATACATACATATATACATATACATGTACATATACATATACATATATATACATATACATACATACATACATATACATATACATATACATATATATATATATATATATATATATATATATATATATATATAAAACTATAGTTGGCATTCATTATTTTTCAGCTTCAGGTGTACAGTGCAGTGATCAGGCATCTACATCATCCCTGAGGTGGTCTCCCAAATGGGACAAGTGTCCATTGGATACCCTACAAAATCTTTACAACATTATTGATTACATTCCCCAAATTAATTTTCAAAACCCCGTGGCCATCTTGTGGTTACCGACTGTTTTCTAATCCCTTCACCTTCCCCCTATCCCCACCCCCTGCCCATCTAGCAACCCTCAGTTTTTCCTCTATGTCTCCAAAACTGTTTCTGATTAGTTCATTCACTTATTCTTTTCTTTAGATTCCACATATAAGTGAGATCATATGGTATTTGTCTTTCTCTGTCTGCCTTATTTCACTTCACATAATGTTCTCTAGGTCCATCCATGTTGTTGCAAATGGTAAGATTTCTTTCTTCTTTATGGATGTGTAAAACTCCATTGTATAAATGTACCACAGTTTCTTAATCCAGTCATCCACCGATGGGCATTTTGGTTGTTTCCATGTCTTGGCTACTGTGTATAGTGCTGCAA
Organism: Rhinolophus sinicus; assembly: GCF_057876585.1. Taxonomy (NCBI): domain Eukaryota; kingdom Metazoa; phylum Chordata; class Mammalia; order Chiroptera; family Rhinolophidae; genus Rhinolophus; species Rhinolophus sinicus. The sequence continues at coordinate 39,151,115 of NC_142513.1, forward strand.
TAAACATAGAGGTGCATAAAGTTTTTTGAATTGGAGTTTTGGATTTCTCCGGATAGATACCTAGGAGTGGAATTGCTGGATCATAAGGTAGTTCCATTTTCAGAATTTTGAGATACCTCCATACTGTTTTCCATAGTGGCTGCACTAATCTGCAATCCCACCAACAGTGCACAAGCATTCCCTTTTCTCCATATCCGCTCCAGCATTTGTTGTTTGTTGATTCATTGATGATAGCCATTTTGACTGGGGTGAGGTGGTATGTCATTGTGGTTTTTATTTGCATTTCTCTGATGGTTAGTGAGGTCAAGCATTTCTTCATATGTCTGTTTGCCATCTTTATGTCCTTTTTAGAAAAATGTCTCTTCGTGTCCTCTGCCCATTTTTCAATTGGGTTGTTTGTTTTTTTGGAGTTGAGTTGAATGAGTTTTTTATAAATTTGTGATATTAACCCCTTATCAGATATAGCATTGGCAAATATCTTTTCCCAGTCAGTGGGATCCCTTTTTATTTTATTGATGATTTCCTTTGCTGTGAAAAAACTTTTTAGTTTGAGGTAATCCCACATGTTTATTTTTTCTCTTACTTTCCTCGTGCGAGGGGATAGATCAGTAAAAATCTTACTCCGGGTAATGTCTCTGAAGTTTCTTCCTATATTTTCTTGTAGGAATTTTATGGTTTCACATCTTATATTTGAATCTTTAAGCCATTTTGAATTTATTTTTGTATATGGAGTAAGGAGATGGTCCAGCTTCATTGTTTTGCATGTGTCCGTCCAGGTTTCCCAGCACCATTTATTGAATAGACTGTCTTTACCCCACCGTACGTTCTTGCTTCCATTGTCATAGATTAAATGGCCATATAGGCATGGATTTATTTCTGGACTCTCTTCTATTCCATTGATCTATGTGTCTGTTTTTATGCCAGTACCATGCTGTTTTGATTACTGTAGCCTTGAAATATAATTTGATGTCAGGTATTGTTATACCTCCCAGTTTGTTCTTATTTCTCAAGATTGCTGAGGCTATCCAGGGTCTTCTATGGTCCCATATACATTTTAGGATTATATGTTCTATTTCTGTGAAAAACGTCGTTGGTAGTTTGATAGGAATTGCGTTGAATATGTATATTGCCTTAGGCAGTATGGACATTTTAACTATATTAATTCTTCCTATCCATGAACATGGTATGTGTTTCCATCTATTTGTATCTTCTTTCATTTCTTTCTTCAGCGTCTTATAATTTTCTGAGTACAGATCGTTTACTTCTTTGGTTAAATTTATTCCCAGGTATTTTATAGTCTTTGGAGCAATTGTAAATAGGATTGTTTTTTGTTTTAATTTCTCCTTTTGACGTTTTTTTTTATTGGTATATACAAATGCAACTGATTTCTGAATATTAATTTCGTATCCTGCTACTTTACTAAATTTATCTATCAGCTCTAATAGTTTCTTGGTGGAGTCTTTAGGATTCTCTATATATAGTATCATGTCATGTGCATATAATGATGATTTTACTTCCTCCTTACCGATTTGGATGCCTTTTTATTTCTTTTTCTTGTCTGATTGCTGTGGCTAGAACTTCCAGCACTATGTTGAATAGAAGTGGAGAAAGTGGGCAACCTTGCCTTGTTCCTGATCTTAAGGGGAATGGTTTTAGCTTTTCCCCATTGAGTATGATGTTAGCTGTGGATTTATCATGTATAGCCTTTATTATGTTGAGATATGATCCCTGTATTCCCACTTTCTTAAGGGTTTTTTTCATAAATGGCTGCTGGATTTTGTCAAATGCTTTTTCTGCATCTATTGATATGATCATGTGATTTTTATTTTTCATTTTGTTAATGTGGTGTATTACATTAATTGATTTGTGGATGTTGAACCACCCTTGCATACCAGGGGTGAATCCGACTTGATCATGGGGTATGATCTTTTTAACGTATTGCTGAATTCTGTTCGCTAATATTTTGTTGAGGATTTTTGCATGTATCTTCATTAGAGATATCGGCCTGTAGTTTTCTTTTTTTGTGGTGTCTGTCTGATTTTGGGATCAGGGTGACAGTGGCTTCGTACAAAGTGTTTGGGAGTCTTCCCTCCTTCTGGATTTTTTGGAAGAGCTTGAGGAGAATAGGTGATAATTCTTTTTTGAACGTTTTGTAAAATTCACCTGTAAAGCCATCTGGTCCAGGGCTTTTGTTTTTTGTGAGATTATTGATTACTGATTCAATTTCCCTGGTGGTAATCAGTCTGTTCAGATTTTCTGTTTCTTCTTGAGTTATCCTTGGAAGGTTGTACGCCTGTAGAAAATTGTCCATTTCTTCCAGATTGTCAAATTTGTTGGCATATAGTTGCTCATAGTAATTTCTTAAAAATTTTTGTGTTTCTGCGGTGTCTGTTGTCACTTCTCTTCTTTCATTTCTGATTTTATTAATTTGGGTCCTCTCTCTCTGTTTTTAAATGAGTCTGGCTAAATGTTTTCAAATTTTGTTTATTTTCTCTAAGAACCAACTCTTGGATTCATTGATTCTTTGTAATGTTTTTCTGGTTTCTATTTCATTTATTTCCGCTCTGATCTTTATTATCTCCTTCCTTGTACTCCCTTTGGGCTTATTTTGCTGTTCTTTTCCAGATCCCTTAAGTGTGAAGAGAACTGTTGATTAGTGATGTTTCTTGTTTCCTTAGGTAGGCCTGCAATGCTATGAATTTCCCTCTTAGGACTGCTTTTGCGGCATCCCATAGATTTTGGGTCGTCGTGTTTTCATTTTCGTTTATCTCGAGATATGTTTTGATTTCTTCCTTGATCTCCTGGTTCATCCATTCATTATTTAGTAACATGTTATTCAGCCTCTATGAATTGGTGTGTCTTCCAGTTTTTTTCCTGTAGTTCATTCTAGTTTCATAGCACTGTGGTCAGAGAAGACCACAGTGCTAATTGGTATGATTTCAATTTTCTTAAATTTATCAAGACTTATTTTGTGGCCTAACATGTGGTCTATCTTGGAAAATGTTCCATGTGCGCTTGAGAAGAACATGTATTCTGCAGCTTGGGGGTGAAATGCTCTGAAAATATCGATTAAATCCAAGTGGTCCAATGTGTAATTTAAGGCTGTTGTTTCCATATTGATTTTCTGTCTGGAAGATCTGTCCCTTGTTGTCTGAGGTGTGTTGAAGTCCCCTACTATAATAGTGTTACTGTTGATCTCTGTCTTTATGTCAGTCGATATCTGTTTTGTATATTTAGGTGCTCCTATGTTGGGTGCATGGATGTTTACTAGGGTTATGTCCTCTTGTCAGATCGATCCCTTTATTATTATATAGTGCCCATCTTTGTCTTTTAATATGTTCTTCATTTTAAAGTCTATTTTGTCAGCTATAAGTATTGCAACTCCAGCTTTTTTCTCATTTCCATTTGCAAGAAATATCTTACTCTAACCCTTCACTTTCAGCCTGTGTGTGTTGTTTGATCTGAGGTGAGTCTCTCGTATACAGCATATACAAGGGTCTTGCTTTCTTATCCGCTCAGCCACCCTATGTCTCTTGATTGGAACATTTAATCCGTTTACATGTAAAGTGATTATTGATAGGTACATAGTTATTGCCATTTTTAAATTTGTAGTTAGATTGTTTTCATCTTTCTTCTATTTACAGAAGTCCTTTTAGTGTTTCTTGCAATGCTGGCTTGGTGGTAATAAATTCCTTTAGCTTATTCTTTTCCGGGAAGCTGTTTATCTCTCCATCAACTTTAAATGATAGCCTTGCTGGATAAAGCAATCTAGGTTGTAGGCCTTTGTTTTCCATCACTTTGAATATCTCCTGCCATTCCCTCCTTGCCTTCAATGTTTCTGTAGAAAAGTCACTTGATAATCTTATGGGAGTTTCCTTGTATGTAACCCTCTATCTTTCTCTTGCTGCTTTTAGGATTCATTCTCTCTTTGTCGTTAACCTTTCCCATTTTAACTGTAATGTGTCTTGGTGTGGACCTGTTTGGGTTTGTCCTGGTTGGAACTCTCTGCACTTCCTGGGCTTGTATGTTGGTTTCCTTCATCAGGTTAGGGAAGTTTTCAGACATTATTACTTCAAATATGTTCTCAATCCCTTGCTTCCTCTTTTCACCTCCTGTTATTCCTGTGATGCGCATGTTGTTGCGCTTGATGTTATCCCAGAGGTCTCTTAAACCATCTTCATTGTTTTTTATTCTTTTTTCTTTCTGTTGTTCTGTTTGGGTGATCTCTGCTAACTTGTCTTCTAAGTCGCTGATTCAATCCTCTGCTTCATCTAACCTGCTGTTAATTCCTTCAAGTGAGTTCTTTATTTCAGTAATTGTGTTCTTTAGTTCTAACTGGTTGTTCATTATGATTTCTACATCCTTCTTTATGTCGTCTCTAAGCTCCTTAAACATTCTTATCATCAGTGTTCTGAACTCTGTCTCTGATAGGTTGGTTAACTCTGTTTCATTTGGTTTCATTTCTGGAGGTTTCTTCTGTTCTTTTGTTTGGGACATGTTTCTTTGTTTCCCCATTCTGGCTGACTCTCTGTGTTTGCTTCGATGTATTAGGTAGATCCCGTAGAGTTCTTAGTTCTTGCTGGGTTACCTTATGTAGTATGTGTCCTTTATATTTGACTTGCACTACTTCGTTCTTCTCCTCTGCGTGTGCTCCAAAGGTGACACTTGTGTTGTGTATATTGTCCTGTTAAAGAAGATCTTTAATTGCTTTTCGCTTGTGAGTAGGTGGGGTTAACTCCTAGGCTGACTAGTTGTGAGACTTGGCTCTGCCCACCGTAGGGTGTTCTGCTGTGTGAGGGTTGACCACTTAAATGTGGTTTGGCTTCTATGGGCTCTGGTGCCTGTAAAGAATCCCCTCTGGGTGTGTTACTTGTAGGTCAAACCCGGTAGTACTCTGATTTTGTCTGGAGTTGGCCTCTGGGTCTGTTGAATCTTGTGCCTCTTAAGCTGGGCCCTGGTAGGGCAATTTCAGAACAAAGCAGATCACGAAGCACAAGAACAACAACAACAACAACAAAGAAAAAAACCAAATACCTTTACATGTAAAATCAACCGACAGTCTCCACTCAACACAGGCAAAGATATTAAAGATATAAAGACAAAAACAAAACAAAACAAAACCAAAAGCAGCGCCAGTCTTGAATTAAGCCCACCAGGTAATCTCCAGGTTTTCCTCTGCTGTACCAAAGAGTCCTCTGCGTATTGTGCAGGCAGAGCCAGTCACCTGGTGCCCAGAGTGACGTTGGGACTGCAGATTTAGATGCATGGGGCTGAGGGGTCTGGATGGTAGTTTCTACAAAGTCAGTGCAGTTTCTGCTCTTGCCTGCACATCTGCACAGTGAGAGTAGCACCACCAGCCCTGTGTCCAGTTCTCCTGAGTCTTTGGGCACTTCTCTGTGTGTGTGTGTGTGTGTGGGGGGGGAGGCGGGCACTTCTTCTCTGTGTGTGTGTGTGTGTGTGTGGCGGGCAGGAGATTTCTGAGCTGCTGAAAACCCTGTGTGTGTGTGTGTGTGTGTGTGTGTGTGTGTGTGTGTGTGTGTGGCGGGCGGGAGATTTCTGAGCTGCTGAAAGCTGGGAGCTGCGTCTGCCGCTTACTGCTGATCCCTGGGAGTGCCTCTGCAGTTGTAATCCCCCTGCCCCAGGCAGGCCAGAAAGGGTGGGGGTTGGGGATGGAGGAGTCTTCTCTCTCCCAGCCCAGCCATGTCACACTTCCCGCAGACCAGAAAAGGTGGTGGTTGGGTGTGGAGGAGTCTCTTCTCTCCTAGCCCTGCAAAAATCACACTCTTCCCAGCCTCTTCCCTGGGTCAGAGCTGCACGCCAGTCTTCCCAGAGCCTGAGTACTAAGGTTCCTCTGTAATCTGACACTACTCCTCAGTTCAGGGGCCAGTTTAAGTCTCTGGAAGGGCCAGGGTAGGATTGGAAGGGGGGGAGGGGCCCAGGTATGGAGTTTTTTTTTATTTTTTATTTTTATTAGTTTCAGGTGCACAAGACAAAGCAAAACTTAGACGTTTCTCATTTATATCCCTCACACTGTGTGAACCCCCCTCCCCCCATCCACTATCCCTCTGTACATTCCCCAAATTAATTTTCAAAACCCCGTGGTCATCTTGTGGTTACCGACTGTTTTCTAAACCTCTCACCTTCCCCTTATCCCCACCCCCCCGCCCCTCTAGCAACCCTCAGTTTTTCCTACATGTTTCCAAAACTGTCTCTGATTAGTTCATTCACTTATTCTTTTCTTTAGATTCCACATATAAGTGAGATCATATGGTATTTGTCTTTCTCTGTCTGTCTTATTTCACTTAACATAATGTTCTCTAGGTCCATCCATGTTGTTGCAAATGGTAAGATTTCTTTCTTCTTTATGGCTGCATAATACTCCATTGTATAAATGTACCACAGTTTCTTAATCCAGTCATCTACCGATGGGCATTTCGGTTGTTTCCAGGTCTTGGCTATTGTGTATAGTGCTGCAATAGACATAGGAGTGCATAAAGATTTTTGAATTGGAGTTTTGGATTTCTCCGGATAGATACCTAGGAGTGGGATTGCTGGATCATAAGGTAGTTCCATTTTCAGATTTTTGAGATACCTCCAAAATGTTTTCCATAGTGGCTGCACCAATCTGCATTCTCACCAACAGTGCACCAGCGTTCCCTTTTCTCCACATCCACGCCAGCACTTGTTGTTTGTTGATTTATTGGTGATTGCCATCTTGACCGGGGTGAGGTGGTATCTCATTGTGGTTTTTATTTGCATTTCTCTGATGGTTAGTGAGGTTGAACATTTCTTCATATGTCTGTTTGCCATCTGTATGTCCTTTTTAGAAAAATGTCTCTTCATGGCCTCTGCCCATTTTTTAATTGGGTTGTTTGTTTTTTTGGAGTTGAGTTGAGTGAGTTTTTTATAAATTTGTGATATTAACCCCTTATCAGATATATCATTGGCAAATATCTTTTCCCATTCAATAGGATCCCTTTTTGTTTTATTGATGGTTTCCTTTGCTGTGAAAAAGCTTTTTAGTTTGATGTAATCCCACATATTTATTTTTTCTCTTACTTTCCTCGCGCGAGGGGATATATCAGTAAAAATCTTACTCCGGGTAATGTCTCTGAAGTTTCTTCCTATATTTTCTTCTAGGAATTTTATGGTTTCAGATCTTACATTTAAGTCTTTAAGCCATTTTGAATTTATTTTTGTATGTGGTGTAAGGAGGTGATCCAGTTTCATCTTTTTGCATGTGTCTGTCCAGGTTTCCCAGCACCATTTATTCAGTAGACTGCCTTTACCCCACCGAACATTCTTGCTTCCATTGTCATAGATTAAATGGCCATATAGGCATGGATTTATTTCTGGACTCTCTACCAGGTATGGAGTTTGTGTCCTTTGTCCCGCCTAGGTCCCAACTGGAGGCCTCAGTGGAGGTTATTGCTTCAAATGCTGGATATGCTGCCCCCTCAGCGCGAGAGATCAGTTGTGGGATGCAGGGAAAGAACCCACCTCCTGGCTTTTGTGTTCTCTGTTCCATCCTGGGGATCCCCTGCGTCTCTGTAGCTGTGGATGCCGGCCGCGTTTCCACCGCCGCAGATGCGGGCCATGTCTCCACAGCTGAAGGTGCGGGACATGTCTCCACTCCGCTCCCTTCCCTCTTCCCCTGCTCACCCAATTTGCCCACCTTCAAGTAATCCTTGCATGAGTCTCTTAGCTGTTCTGTGTGATTAGCAGAGAGTCCTTTGATGGGTTATAGATGTCCCGTTTGTGATAAGATCCGGAGGAGAACTCAAAAAGTGTGCCCCGCTGCTGCCATTCCTATGACATCGCCTCCTCCCCTCTTTCATTTCTGATTTTGTTTATTAGTGTCTTTTCTCTTTTTATCTTAGTGAGTCTAGCCAAAGTTTGTCAATTTTATTAATCTTTTCAACTCTTTGTCACAGTAATTTTTTTCTTTTGTCGTTTTCTTCTCTATTTCATTTAGTTCTGCTCTGATTATTACTATGTTCTTTCTTCTGCACACCTTGGGTTTCATTTGTTGTTTTTCTAGTTTTTTAAGAGGTAACATGAGGTTATTTATTTGGGATTTTTCTTGTTTCTTGAGATAGGCCTGTAATGATATAAACTTCCCTCTTAAAAGTGCTTTTGCTGCATCCCCAAAATTTTGGTAGGATACATTTTCATTCTCATTTGTTTCTATGTATCTTTTGATCTTTCCTCTTATTTCTTCTTTGACCCTGTCATTCTTTAAAAGTATGTTGTTTAATCTCCACGTATTTATGGTTTTTCCTGCTTTCTTATTCCAGTTAATATCCAATTTCAAAGCCTTGTGATCAGAGAATATGCTTGGGTTGATTTCAGTCTTCTTAAATTTGCTGAGTCTAGTTTTATGTCCCAAAATATGGTCTATCCTTGAGAATGTTGCATATACACTAGAAAAAAATGTATAGTCTGATGTTTTAGGATGAAGTGCTCTGTAAATGTCAATTATGTCCATTTCATCTAATGTGTCATTTAGGGCTGCTATTTGTTTATTTTCTGTTTGGATGATCTATCCATAGCCTACAATGATGTGTTTAGGTCCCCTACTATAATTGTGTTTTGGTCAATTTCTCCCTTTAGTTTTCTTAGTAGTTGCTTGGTATATTTTGGTGCTCCCTGACTGGGAGCATAAATATTGATGACTGTTATGTCTCGTTGTGTAGTCCCCTTTATTGTTATGAAATGTCCATCTTTGTCTCTTGTTACTTTTTTATCCTGAAGTCTGTTTTGTTTCATATCAGTATGGTTACACCTGATTTTCTTTTGAATACCGTTTGCTTATAGTCTCAGTTTCCACCCTTTCACTTTGCATCTATATTTGTCCTTGTAGCTGAGATGTGTCTCTTGGAGTCAGCATATGGTTGGGTTTAGTGTTTTGATTCCATCTGCTACTCTGTGCCTTTTTATTGGTGAGTTCAGTTCATTTACATTGAGGGAGATAATTGATAGATGAGAATTTCCTATGAGTCTATCTCTGGTTTTCTGGTAGGATGGTGTCTCCATTGTTTCTTTACCCTTTTGTTGCTGTGTATTATTTCAGTGTGGTGGTATTCTATGATTTTTCCCTGTTTATTCTTTTATTATGTTACATATTTCAGTTCTAGAGTTTTTATGAGTGGTTACCATTAAGTTTATGTAAAAGAAAATTTCGTATTTAGAGTATTCCATTTTCTTCAGCTTGTTTACTTTCTCCATTCCCTTGTGCTGGTTCACAACTTACTCTTCCCCTTTTATGTTTTTCTTATCACAAATTATCCCTATTTATACGGTGAGTTGATTTCTGCGCTGCAGTAGCAAGTTGTCTTTTTCCTCTTTTTTTAAAGTATTTTTTTGTTTTTCCTTTTTTACCCTATATATTACGGTTAAGTGTGTAGTGTCCTGTTTGGTGTAGGGTTTGCCATTTCCTGCTTCTGTCTGTTTGTGACACTACTTGTGGTTTTGTATACTTTAGCTTTTTGTTTCAGGTCAAATAACCTCCTTCAGTATTTCTTGTAGTGCAGGTTGTGTGTTACAAAATTCCATCAGCTTCTGTATGTCTGGAAAGGTCTTTATTCCTCTTTCATATCTAAAGGATATTTTTGCTGGGTATATTATTCTTGGCTCATAATTTCTCTCTTTCAATCGTTTGAATATTTGATTCCACTCCCTCCTGGCTTATAGAATTTCTGCTGAAAAATCTGATGATAATCTAACGGGCTTTCCTTTGTAGGTTACCGTCTTCTTTTACCTTGCTTCCTTGAGGATTCTTTCTTTGTCATTAATTTTTGACAGCTTCAATACAATGTGCCTTGCAGAAGGGCCTGTTCGGGTTGAGATAATTAGGTGTTCCAGTTGCTTCTTGGATTTGAGGATCCATCCTTTCCACAAGTTTCGGAAGTTCTTGTCAAGTATTTGTTTGAATATCCTCTCTCCTCTCTGTTCTCTTCTCCCTTTTTTCTCCTTCTGGCATGCCCATTATTCTTATACTGCTCTTTCCGATGGAGTCAGAAAGTTCTTGTAGAGTTCTTTTATTTCTTTTAAGTCTCAAGTTTCTCTCTTCTTCCACCTGTGTCATTTCCAGATTTCTATCTTCGATGTCCCTGATTCTTTCCTCCATCTGGTCAACTCTAATTACTTAAGCTGGTTATTTTATTCTTCATTTCTTTTATTGAGTCCAAAATTCTTCATTTCTTTTATTGAGTTCATGTCCAAAATTCTGTTTGGTTCTTTTTAAAAATTTTAATCTCTTTGGTAAAATGTTAATTTTGTTCTTTGATTGTGTTTCTGAGTTCATTAAACTGCCTCTCTGTATTTTCTTGCATTTTGTTGAGTTTTAAAGTCAATCTTGAATTCTCTGTCATTTAAGTCACATATTTCCATGTGCTTAAGTTCATTTTCTGGAGACTTTTCTGTTTCTTTCTGTGCTGTCTTGTTTCCTTGTTTTTTCATGGCAATTAATGAATTATTATTTTCTTCCTAGGCATCTGCAGGAGTAGTTTCTGCAACAGGTTGATAGGAAGAGGTCTTTCTTTTGTTTTCCAGTAGGTGTTGGTTCAGTGTTTTATTTTCTCTCTGACTACAACATTTTATTCTCTCTCACACTGTAGTGTTATATTTTCTCTGCACTGTTTCGGCTTCTCACACAATGGGAGTATTCCCTGGAAGGTGGGCTTCTCCTCTGTGACCAGGTCTCCTGGGTCACAGGGCACCCTCTTCTGGGGGGGATGTGGAGAGCTTCTGAAGTTCCAAAGCTCTTCCTGCTCCATTTTCAGAGTCCGTGTGTTTCAGCAGCTCTGTTTACTCCTGCAGGGATCTACCCAGATAGGTGCGGATGGGAGGGTGTGTTGTGAGAGGTGGTCCAGAGCAGTGGCAGCAACTACCAGCACAGCGATTCCTGCACCTAAGGTTCCTTCCCCTTCGCTGGAACTAGTTGGGCTGTGAACGCAGCAGGGCGCAGTTCTCAGAACTACAAATATTCTGGTTTTTGACTTGACACTACCACCATTCTGCTTCTAGCACTGGGAGGGTGGGGCTGGGGGGAACTATGGGAGGGTAAGGAGGGTCATCTGCTTGGCAGTGAGGGCTTAAACCACCATTTTCACCCTTCTTCCCTCAGTCTTTGCTCCGAGGTCTCTGCCATGAGCGTTGGGTTCGGCCGTGTTATATGCTGATCCCTCAGGCGGGACAGTGGGCTATAAGCGGAGCACTAGCGGTCCGAGTTCTTCTCTCTCCCGCAGCTGCAGTAGCTCTGGAATGCAGGGAGCTTGGATGTCAGAGCTCCGAGCTCCGTCTGCACTATGAGGCAAGTGCTGAGGCCCGTGCCCCCGCAATTTTCCCTTCCCTCCTCCCCTGCTTACCCAATTTGTCCACCTTTAGATGATTTCAATTGTGCATCTCTTAGTCTTGCCTGTCTGCTGTGCATTGAGTCCTTTGTCGAATTTTAGCTGTTCAATTTGTTTCAAATTCCAGGGGACATTTCAAGAGGCTTACCTCACACTGCCATTTTTATGACGTAATGCTTTTTTCTTAAAAGTTATTAGAAAATAATATTTAGTCTCCTTTCATAATATACTTCAACGTGAGAACTTTCTAAGTAGAATGTCTCTTTTGCTGACATCCTACCCTTTTGTAGATGCCTAATAGTTGTTAATAGTTAACTCTGGTATTTCCTACACTTTCACTTTCTCTGGATTAAATAAACCTAGATCACTTATTTATTGAACGTATTGTCAACCGTAAGTAATAAAAGTTGTTACTTGATTTTAAAGCTCTGTAGCAAAGCCCCACATTGAGGATCATCATCAGCTCTTCAGATTTGCTCATGTTTGGAAGAGTGATATTACTCCTTTGGCATTTCCTTTTATTTTAATTCCCCTTTTACCTGTATAAAGTACCATTTGCCATAAGGACAAATGGATTCTACGTGATCAGGACCCTCTAGCCTTGAATCAAATCCCACTGTATTTGGGTCCTGGTAGAGCAGAATATATTTGCCTCTTTTGGAAATATCCGAGTTAAGAACTTCATTTACAACTCTGGTCATGCATGTCTCCAGTATTTTTTTCCCACCCTATGTTACATGGCTTTGCTGCAAACATGTTTCTCCCCAAAATTAGTAGTTAAGACAAGTCCTCTGAATAATTACTTTTCTTTGCTGAACCAAGGACTAAATGCCACCGGCATTTTTTGTAGCAGAATCCTCCTGTTTCTGGGTAATGTCAGATGTAGTTTAGGATGCACTGAAGTCCCTTGAAAGGGTGAGAACAAGGAATATTGTAAAAGCATAAGGGAAGGCACTTTAAATGGGAGAACAATGGTGCTGTTAAGGAATGCTCCAGTGAAAACAAAACAGCATTCATCTAAGTTCTTAAAGTGGAGTGTTGTTTTTATTATTAAGTGCTTCGTGTTCCTAAAAACACCTTTTACTTTTTAAAAATTTTATTAGTTTCAGGTGTGCAAAACAATATGATGATTAGACATTTACACCCCTCACAAACTGATAATCTCACCAAGTCTACTACCCGTCTCACATTGTACATAGTAGCTATCGTGTTTCCCTGAAAATAAGACCTAGCCAGACAATCAGCTCTAATGTGTCTTTTGGAGCAAAAATTAATATTAGATATGGTATTATATTATATTATTTAACACCCAGTTTTATATTATATTATATAAGATCTGGTCTTATATTGTATTATATACATATTATAGTAAAATAAGACTGGGTCTTATATTAATTTTTGCTCCAAAAGACGCATTAGAGCTGATTGTCCAGCTAGGTCTTATTTTCCAGTACTATATTCCCTATGCTGTACTTTAAAACACCTTTTACTTTTTGATATGATGTGTGTTTTATTCAGGTAATTATGTGAAGTGCCTGTAGCAATGTACTGTATACTTTTACAATGGGTCAGAATTTAAGCTCATGGGATGTGATTCATCTGATCATTTTGATGAAAAATTGATTTGAATTATGCAGTTTTAATTAAAATATATTTCCAATCCTTTGGACTTTCAGAAGCACTACACTGATGTCAACAGTGCATCAACTTGTTTTTTCAGGCTTTTATTTCTTTTGTGGTCTTCAGTGGAACAAAATGAATATAGCATGTTTTACATGCTTGCTGTCTTTTGATTAATTTTGAGATTTTGGGCTTCCATCTCCAATATGGAACGCCCACTGTTAAAGGGATGTTGAAACACAAACTACTAAATGCCTTTTCTTTGTTTTAGGATTTTTCAGGGCCATCTCAGCAACTTTAAGACTTACAGTAGTTTAACTTGATTTTTGAAAAAAATAATTTTTTCCAGTTTTATTGAGATATAAATGTTATATAACACCCTATTAGTTTTAGTTGTACAACATGATGGCTTGGTATATGCATATTTTATGAAATGATTACCGCAATAAGTTCAGTTAACATCTATCACTTCACATAGTTACATTTTTTTTCTTGTAATAAGAACTTTTAAGATCTATTCTCTTAGCAACTTTCAAATATACGATACACTATTGTTAACTATAGTCACCACACTGTACCTTACACCCCCAGAACTTATTTATTTTATAATTAGAAATTCGTACCTTTTGACTACCTTTACCCATCTCACCCACCCTCCACCCCCCACCTATGGTAACCACAATTCTGTTCTTTGTATCTATGAGTTTGGCTTTTTAGATTCCACATATAAGTGAGATCATACAGTATTTGTCTTCCCCTGTCTGACTTATTTCCATAAAGCCCTCAAAGTCCATCACTGTTGACACAAATGACAGGTTTTCCTTCTTTTTTGTGGATGAATAGTATTTTGTTGTAGATATATAGTACATCTTCTTTATTCCTTCATCCATAAATAGACAGATTGGTTCCATGTCTCGGCTCTTGGTTTAACTAGATTTAACATTTATTTTTACTTCCTTCCTCTTTAATGACTGAAACTTTATTTTAAATTTATATTTAATTTTTTTTCTCTTACTTGCTGTTAAGTATTGGATAGAGGGAAGATTGTTGTGCCCCTTATTCCTTCCCTCTATTTCTTCATGTTCCAACCAGTGCTCATGTGCTTTCAGGCATTTCCTGGGCCTACTGCTTCTCTCCTGCACAGAACAAGCCATGGTGGTATGTTCTTGATCTGGTTTTCCAGACTGCTTGCTGATGTGACCCCAATCTGTTTTCCTTGGGTTCTGTGTGGAATGGGAACCCTGGAGGGCAAGCTAGTTATGATTTAGTCCTCACACACTAATATTATTATCATTATTATTATAAAGCATGCCAAAATACATCTGTCGGGGGCTTAGTATGTGCCAGGCCCTGTGCGAGAGTAAACACTCTCTGTTCTGTATTTCATTAAATCCTCATAGCACGCCTTCAGGTGGGCACGAGTATTACCCCTGTTCTGCAGATGAGAAGCTGAAGTGCAGAAAGGGATCCTGTGGAAGGTCACTCAGCATCTAAGAGGCAGAGCCTGGAATAGACTCCACAACCATTTCTAGCACCTGAGCTTCACTGACATCTCTGCTTCACTGTAAAATTCACATCCTCTTGACTTGTGGGCCTTTCGTTATTCTTCGGAATTCAGCATGTCTGTTGGGACTTTCCTGCCTTCTCTGACATACTCCAGGAAATCAGTGGAGGGGTTTTTGGACTTCCAGTAGGTCTAGCAAGAGGGGAGCAGTATAGCCTGAGGCCAGGTGGTCCTTCATCTCGGAACAATGATGTTAATCTAGAATTTTAGTCCTGTTGGAGGAGATCTTATGGGTTCCACTCAAGTCATATTTTGTGCCTTTTCTATCAATAAGATACTATTTATCTGTCTGCCCTTGTGCTAGGCTCTGGGTATACAGTGCTGAGCAGGAGAGATGCTGTCCCCGCTGTAAAGGAGCTCATAGTCTAGTGGGGAAGAGAGAGAGTGAACACACACGGTTTTTCCGGCTATAGCAAGAAACATGTTCCTCAAGGACCTCACATTCTGCAGAACCACCACTAAAACTGTTAGAGCTCATGGCAAACCACTAAAGACCTATGACTGGGCCAGAAGGGAGTGGGCACTTGTTTTTCACTTTCATAAAATACGGTCAAAGGGCTTCCTCTGCCAGCACTGAGGCCTGTTCCTTGTTCTGCTTAAGGCGGTCTTTTTACTCCTGTTGTTCTGACTGTCCTTGCCTAAGAAAACCCACTTCTGACCGCATGCAGCCTCTGTGGTATGCACACACTCCCTTATTGACCTGTTGTGTATGAGCAAATTCTCATTTCAGAACGTGCTGGGCCAGAACTCGCCATAATTACCAGTGTGTGATGTATGCTTTGAGGGAGTGTTTGGGGATGAATAACAGGGGTAGGTCCTCAGGTGGTGGCTGATGTGATTGGGCGCATTTCTGTCTGTTCTGTGTTTGGGTCATGTGCTGGACCTCTTGACTCATCACACTAATACCCACGTGGAAGGTTGTTAATCTCTTTGTATGTACTTGGGCCTGTACTCTCACCCCTGCTTAAATAGAGACTGGGGTACTAGACAGATGCCTGTAATTCTGTAACCACTACCACAATCAAGACACAGAACAGTCCCAACATCCCCCATATGCCTCCATGCTGCCCTTTCTAGTCATCTCCTTCCCTCATCTCCAGCCTCTGGCAACCCCTGATCTGTTTTCAATTTCTGTAATTTGCTGTATACTTTTTGATGAGTTTGTAATTGGCCCAGGAAACATTCATCTGTCGGCTTTGCTCAGCAAATCAGAAGCAGCCACACTATTAAAGACAGCTCCGTGTGTATGCTTTGTAGTGCCTGATATGTCATGGGTGGCAAAGAGCTGAAGACATGTGAAAAGACACTTAAGGAGTGCTGCAGCCTTGTGACTGCCTTGGCTCTGTTCACCCCGTGGGATGTCCACTATGTCCAGGTCTCCTGTAGGTTCATAGTGCCTAGAGAAGGTGCCAGGAGGAGGAAGACCACATCTAGTTTGTGCTTCATGGTTAGTGTTTAATTTTTATGGATTTGTGTAATTTTCTTTTTTCTTTTTCACTACTGAAAACATTGTAGCAGCATGAGTGAGCTTTCAGTGGAAGCCTGTTTTATGTGCTTTGGCAAGGGCTGTTATGCCAGAGACATTATTGTTAATGTAAATTTAGGAAATCACAATGTGGGATTGCGTCTGTATTGTTGATAAATGGCAAAGCCCATGGACTGCGGCGGAGGCCAGTGCTGTCCTGCAGAAGTTTGATGCAGATATGTGACTGATTTTGGCCAAATCAGTTAATATTTTCTGTCCTTCCTTCCTTTTCATTTTCTTCAGTAATTTGCTTACCAACTTACTTATTTTTGCATATCTCTTTTTGGTCTTACACTTACACTACATTATCTATATGGCTACAGTTTACCTTCCCTCTGCCCAAGTGGCAAACTATCCATTTTTGTTTTTAAATACTAGCTTTTCATGATTTCCTTGAATTGTCTGTTAGTTGATTATTCAAGGTGAACAACGACCTAATTTTACCAGTTCTTTCCTCACTTAAATAGGTGTCTTAAAAACAGTGTCAGTGATATGGTGGTGGTTCAGTACTCTGAGGAAATGGCTGAGTTTCTTATGCATCAAATCACATCATAGGTGCTCAGTTATTTTTTGTGGTGAATACCTCTGGGTTCATGGAGATGAGGACAGGTTCATTTTGGTGGCTTTGCTGTCCCAGTCATCCTCTTCCTCTCTGGACTACTCTACCTGCTGTTCTTATTCTCCTTTGTTCCTTTTATCTCCTTTGCCCCTTTTGTCCTGAGCTCCCTTCATACTTCTGGTCATGAATTGCAAGGTCACCTCTTTCTTCTTGCCCAGCAGAGTCTATTATGGCAATTCAATTTGAACAGATAAAGGCAATTTTAAAAAATAAGATACAGACATAGGTGGAAACTTCTTGCATTGTTGTCACAATTCAAGGACCTGAAATGATTCAGGATGAAAAGTCGATTTTTTCAACAGGGGAAATAGAAAGAGTTCAAAACCTTATTGTTCAGGGTCTACAAATTCAGAAATATTGATAAATTAGTTGGCTGTTGTAATGACAAAAGGGGAAAAGAAAGGGGAAGGACATGCTAGAGGGATTCATTTATTTAGCAATATCTAATCAATTTACTTAGCAATATGTAATAGCAAAAGACAAAGGCACTTAAAAGAATGTGCTAATGACAGAAAGCAAAGGCGGTTAAGACTAAACTATATAAATTGATAACAATGTCATGTCAAAGGAGTGTACATATGTATAAGTTTAAGAGATCTTAACATATGTTTACTACTGGTTAAAAATCACTTGGCTAAATACACAAATAACATCAATAAGGAGTACCCAAAAGCAGTAATAAACTCTATAGGGTAGCAACTGTTACAGTAGATGCCAAAAGCTCACCAAACCATACGAAAAACAACAGTGGAAAGGTCAGGAATCAAAACCTTGCCAGGTCTGCTGCTGGGAAAGCTGAAGCATCTCCCACTGCTGCTTTCTTGTTTCCAAGAATGTTGCTGCTGTTGCCATTGCTGTTGCTGTTGTTGCTGGAAGTCAGGGCAACTCCTGATGCTGCAAGCTACAAGGTGCATACAGGTTTTCAATATGCTAATGACTTCTCAAGAAAGCTAACTCTGGGAACAACACTGGAGAGGTCAGGAAACAGCCAGACCTTACCAGGTCCGCGGCTGGAAGTCAGGGCGTCTCCTGGTGTTGTAACGAGTTGTATGTTGTATACGAGTTTCCAAAATGCTAGAATGATGAAGAATCACTAATGACAAATGACGAAATTTACTCTGCCAACTGAGGTCTGTCTTATATATTTTTTCAGATGTACCTTAGAGCCAAGCTTCTTGCTCCTGTCTCCCCCTCAGGAAACGGCCAGTTCCAGGAGGGGCCAGCAGTTACTGTGATAAAAATATTGTTTATCCGGCTGAAGGGCCAGTTTATTCAGACAAACAATACTTACTGTTTTCACCTGGGACCATCAGCCCAAGGCATTCCAAAGCCTGGCAACATGCCTGTTATGTAATTCTGATATAACTTAGTTACTTTTTCTATCTCATCTAGTGATGCAGGCAAAACAGACAGAAAGCAGTATCATCCCATATCTCTCCTGCTGGGAAAGAGAGGAAGGGGAAATTCCCTTAACCTATGCTAACCAATACCTCACGTGCAGTCTCTCACAGGGGAACCCCACATGCAGTCTCTCATGTGGGGGAACAAAAAGCTAACTAGCTCCTCACATGAGTCCTCCACATGTGAGGGAATAAACAGACAAACCTCACACGCAGTCCTCCACATGTTAGGGAACAACAAACCAAACCTCACATGCGGTCTTCCACATGTGATGGAACAAAAAGCTAACCAGTACCTCATGTGCAGTCTCTCACGTGAGGGAACCCCACGTGCAGTCTCTCATGTGGGGTAACAAAGGAACAAAAAGCTAACAGATAAAAGCTCACATCAACCAATGAAGGCAAATTTTCCTAACATCTTTCCCACAGCTGTCTTTCAATTTTCTTCAAAGGGATTATTAAGCAAATGAGTAGTATAAGTGGTATAGCATCTTAATTGCTTTCTCTGCTGTGTCCTGAGTGAATCCTCCAGTTTACTAATTCTTTCTTTGACTATGTCCGGTCTATCATTTAGCGTGTCATTTGAGTTTGAAGTCAGTCATTTTTTTTTTCATTTTCAGTAGTTATTTTCTCTTCCTTCAAAAATTAATTTATTTTTTTTATTGTGGTAAAATACACACAATGTAAAATTAACTATTTTAAAGTGTAGAATTCACTGACATTAGTATATTTACAATGTTGTCCAACTATCACCACTATCTAGTTCCAAAGCATTTGAAGTATCTCAAAAGGAAACCCTGCACCCATTTAGTAGTCACTCCTCATTCCCTCCTCCCCCCAGCCCCTGGCAATCACTAATCTGCTTTTGGTCTCTATGCATTTGCCTATTCTGGATATTTTATATAAATGGAATTACAATATGTACCTTTTTGTGTCTGGCTTATTTCACTTAGCATAATGTGTTCAGGTTCATCCAAGTTGTGGCATGTATCAGTACCTAATTTTTGTGGCTGAATAATAGTCCATTGTATGTACATACCACATTTTATTTATCCATTCATTGATGGACATTGGGTTGTTTCCACCTTTTGGCTGTTGTGAATAGGGCTGCTATGAACATGCATGTACAAGTTTTTATTCGAACACCTGTTTTCAGTTTTTTTTGTTATATACCCAGGAGTGGAATTTGCTGGATCATGTGGTAATTCCATGTTTATTTTACTGAGGCACTGCCAAACTGTTTTCTGTAGTGACTTAACCTTTTTACATTCCCACCAGTAATTTATGAAGGTTTCAATTTCTTTGCATCCTTGCCAACACTTATTTTCCTTTTTTTTGGATTATAGCCATCTTAGTGGGTGTGAAGATATACATTGTTGTAGTTTTTTTTTTTTTTTTTTTTTTAATTAAATTTATTGGGGTGACAATTGTTAGTAAAATTACATAGATTTCAGGTGTACAATTCTGTATTACATCATCTATAAATCCCATTGTGTGTTCATCACCCAGAGTCAGTTCTTCCATCACCATATATTCGATCCCCCTTACCCTCACCTCCCCCCCCCACCCCCCTTACCCTCTGGCAACCACTAAACTATTGTCCGTGTCTATGAGTTTCTGTTTCTCATTTGTTTGTCTTGTTCTTTTGTTGTTTTTGGTTTATATACCACAAATCAGTGAAATCACATGGTTCTCTGCTTTTTCTGTCTGACTTGTTTCGCTCAGCATTACTCTCTCAAGATCCATCCATGTTGTCACAAATGTTCCTATATCATCTTTTCTCACTGCCGAATAGTATTCCATTGTGTATATGTACCACAACTTCTTTATCCATTCATCTATCGAAGGACATTTTGGTTGTTTCCATGTCTTGGCCACCGTAAACAAAGCTGCAATGAACATTGGCGCACACGTGTCTTTATCTCTAAATGTTTTCAGATTTTTTGGGTAGATACCCAGGAGAGGGATTGCTGGGTCATACGGCAATTCTATCCGTAATTCTTTGAGGAACCTCCACACTGCCTTCCATAACGGCTGCACCAGTCTGCATTCCCACCAACAGTGTATGAGGGTTCCTTTTTCTCCACAGCCTCTCCAACATTTGTTACTATTTGTCTTGTTGATGATAGCCATTCTGACTGGGGTGAGGTGATATCTCATTGTGGTTTTGATTTGCATTTCTCTGATGATTAGTGATGTTGAGCATTTTTTCATATGTTTATTTGCCATTTGTATGTCCTCTTTGGAGAAATGTCTCTTCAAGTCCTCTGCCCATTTTTCAATTGGGTTGTTTGTTTTTTTGTTGTTGAGTTGCATGAGTTCCTTGTATATTCTGGATACTAGCCCCTTATCGGAGGCACTGTTTGCAAAAATCTTCTCCCATTCAGTTGGTGGCCTCTTTATTTTGTCAATGGTTTCTTTCGCTGTGCAGAAGCTTTTAAGTTTCATATAGTCCCATTCGTTTATTTTAGCTTTTACTTCCATTGCCTTTGGAGTCAAGTTCATAAAATGCTCTTTGAACCCAAGGTCCATAAGTTTAGTACCTATGTTTTCTTCTATGCAGTTTATTGTGTCAGGTCTTATGCTTAAGTCTTTGATCCATTTTGAATTAACTTTGGTACATGGTGACAAATAGCAGTCCAGTTTCATTCTTTTGCACGTGGCTATCCAATTCTCCCAGCACCATTTATTGAAGAGGCTGTCTTTGCTCCATTGTATGTTTTTAGCTTCTTTGTCAAAAATTATCTGTCCATATTTATGTGGTTTTATTTCTGGGTTCTCAATTCTATTCCATTGGTCTATGTGTCTGTTTTTCTGCCAATACCATGCTGTTTTGATTATTGTAGCCCTGTAGTACAGGCCAAAGTCAGGAAGTGTGATACCTCCATTATAGTTCTTTGTTCTTAAGATTGCTTTGGCTATTCGGGGTCTTTTGTGGTTCCAAACAAATCTGATGATTTTTTGTTCTATTTCTTTAAAATATACCATTGGGATTTTGATGGGGATTGCATTGAATCTGTATATTGCTCTGGGTAATATGGCCATTTTAACTATGTTGATTCTTCCAATCCATGAGCACGGAATGTTTTTCCATTTCTTTGTGTCTTCTTCAATTTCTTTCAAAAATGTCTTATAGTTTTCAGCATATAGGTCTTTCACATCCTTGGTTAAGTTTATTCCTAGGTATTTTATTCTTTTTGCTGCAATTGCAAAAGGAATTGTTTTTTGTATTTCTTTTTCTGAGATTTCATTGTTAGTATATAGGAAGGCAATGGACTTTTGTGCGTTGATTTTGTAGCCAGCAACTTTACTGTATTCGTTGATTGTTTCTAATAGCTTTTTGGTGGAGTCTTTAGGGTTTTCTATATATAGCATCATGTCATCTGCAAAGAGTGATAATTTAACTTCTTCATTCCCAATTTGGATGCCTTTTATTTCTTTCTCTTGCCTGATTGCTCTGGCAAGGACTTCCAACACTATGTTGAAAAGCAGAGGTGATAGGGGACAGCCCTGTCGTGTTCCTGAACGTAGAGCAAAGGGCTTCAGTTTTTCTCCATTAATTATGAGATTAGCAGAGGGCTTGTCATATATGGCCTTTATTATGTTAAGGTATTTTCCTTCTATACCCATTTTATTAAGTGTTTTAATCATAAATGGATGTTGTATCTTGTCAAATGCTTTTTCTGCATCAATTGATATAATCATATGATTTTTGTCCTTTATTTTGTTTATGTGATGTATCACATTGATGGATTTTCGTATGTTGAACCATCCTTGTGCCCCGGGGATGAACCCCACTTGGTCGTGATGAATAATCTTTTTAATGCATTGTTGTATTCGATTTGCTAGAATTTTATTTAGGATTTTTGCATCGGTATTCATTAGAGATATTGGTCTGTAGTTTTCTTTTTTTGTGCTGTCCTTACCAGGTTTTGGTATCAGGGTAATGTTGGCCTCATAAAATGAGTTAGGGAGTACTGTCTCTTCTTCAATTTTTTGGAAGAGTTTGTGCAGAATTGGTATTAGATCCTCTTTGAAGGTTTGGTAGAATTCACTAGTGAAGCCATCTGGTCCCGGACTTTTGCTTTTGGGAAGGTTTTGGATGACTGATTCAATTTCGTTACTGGTGATCGGTCTGTTTAGATTTTCCAGTTCTTCATGGTTCAGCCTTGGAAGGCTATATGTTTCTAAGAACTTGTCCATTTCTTCTAGGTTGTTGAATTTGGTGGCATATAGTCCTTCATAGTATTCTTGGATGATCCTTTGTATTTCTGTGGTGTCCGTGATAACTTCCCCTTTTACGTTTCTGATTTTGTTAATCAGTGTCTTCTCTCTTTTTATCTTAGTAAGTCTAGCCAAGGGTTTGTCAATTTTGTTAATCTTTTCAAAGAACCAGCTCTTTGTCACATTAATTTTTTCTATTGTCTTTTTGTTCTCTATTTCATTTAGTTCTGCTCTAATTTTTATTATTTCCTTTCTTCTGCTGACCTTGGGTTTTACTTGTTCTTCTTTTTCTAGTTCTTTAAGGTGTAACATGAGGTTATTTATTTGAGAGTTTTCTTGTTTCTTGAGATAGGCCTGTAGTGAGATAAATTTCCCTCTTAAAACTGCTTTCGCTGCATCCCAAAAATTTTGGTAGGATGTATTTTCATTGTCATTTGTTTCTATGTATCTTTTGATCTCTTCTCTAATTTCTTCTTTGACCCAGTCCTTCTTTAAAAGTATGTTGTTTAATCTCTATGTATTTGTGTTTTTTCCCGCTTTCTTTTTACAGTTGATATCCAATTTCAAAGCCTTGTGATCAGAGAATATGCATGGTATGATTTCAATCTTCTTAAATTTGTTGAGACTGATTTTATGTCCCAATATATGGTCTATCCTTGAGAATGTTCCGTGTACACTAGAAAAGAATGTATAGTCTGATGTTTTAGGATGAAGTGCTCTATAAATGTCAATTATGTCCATTTCATCTAATGTGTCATTTAGGGCTACTATTTCGTTATTTATTTTCTGTTTGGATGATCTATCCATAGCTGTCAATGATGTATTTAAGTCCCCTAGTATAATTGTGTTTTGGTCAATTTCTCCCTTTAGTTCTGTTAGTAGTTGCTTGGTGTATTTCGGTGCTCCCTGATTGGGGGCATAAATATTGATGACTGTTATGTCTTCTTGTTGTACAGTCCCCTTCACCATTATGAAATGTCCATCTTTATCTCTTGTTATCTTTTTCACCTTGAAGTCTGTTTCATCTGATATCATTATGGCTACACCTGATTTTCTCTGGGTACCATTTGCTTGGAGTGTCAATTTCCACCCTTTCACTTTGAGTCTATGCTTGTACCTGTAGCTCAGATGTGTCTCTTGGAGACAGCATATGGTTGGGTTTAGTTTTTTGATCCAATCTGCTACTCTGTGCCTTTCCATTGGTGAGTTCAGTCCATTTACATTTAGGGTGATTATTGATATGTGAGGATTTCCTGTCATTCTATCTTTAGTTTTCTGGTAAGGCTGTGTCTCCATTGTTTCTTTGCCTTTTTGTTGTTGTCTATTATTTCTGTGTGGTGGTATTCTATGATGTTTCCCTCTGTTTCTTCTTTTATTTCAGTATATATTTCAATTCTGGATTTATTTTGAGTGGTTACCCTTAAGTTTATGTAAAAGAAAGTTTGATATTTAGAGTATTCCATTTTCTTCAGCATGCTTACTTTCTCCATTCCCATATTCCGGTTCAGGCCTTTACTCTCCCCCTTTTTGAGTGTGGTTGCCACAAATTGTCCCTGTTGATGGTGGTCGAATAGCCTCCTTTAGTATTTCTTGTAGTGCAGGTCGTGTATTAGAAAATTCCCTCAGCTTCTGTATGTCTGGAAAGGTCTTTATTCCTCCTTCATATCTAAAGGATATCTTTGCTGGATATATTATTCTTGGCTCATGATTTCTCTCTTTCAATAATTTGAATATTTGGTTCCACTCCCTCCTGGCTTGTAGAGTTTCTGCTGAAAAATCTGATGATAATCTAATGGGCTTTCCTTTGTATGTTACCGTCTTCTTTTCCCTGGCTGCCTTGAGGATTCTTTCTTTGTCGTTGATTTTAGACAGCTTCAGTACAATGTGCCTTGGAGAAGGCCTGTTGGGATTGAGGTAACTAGGTGTTCTATTTGCTTCTTGGATTCGAGGGTCCAGTTCTGTCCACAAATTTGGGAAGTTCTCATCGACAATTTGTTTGAATATATTCTCTGTTCCCTTCTCTCTTTCTTCTCCTTCTGGTATGCCCATTATTCTTATATTGCTCTTTCTGATGGAGTCAGAAAGTTCTTGTAGAGTTCTTTCATTTCTTTTAAGTCTCAAGTCTCTTTCTTCTTCTATCTGTGTCATTTCCAGGTTTCTATCTTCGATGTCACTGATTCTTTCCTCCATCTGGTCAACTCTACTACCTAAGCTGGTTATTTCATTCTTAATTTCTTCTATTGAGTTCTTAATCTCCAGAAATTCTATTTGGTTCTTTTTTAAGATTTCAATCTCTTTCGTAAAATGCTCATACTGTTCTTTGATTGAGTTTCTGAGTTCATTTAACTGCCTATCTGTGTTTTCTTGTATCTCGTTGAGTTTTTTCAGAACTGCAATCTTGAATTCTCTGTCATTTAAGTCACATATTTCTGTATCTTTAAGTGCCTTCTCTAGAGATTTTTCACTTTCTTTCTGAGCTATCTTGTTGCCTTGGTTATTCATGGCGATTACTGGTTTACTATTTCTCTTCCTAGACATCTACAGGAGTGACTTCTGCAACAGGTTGATAGAAAGCGGTCTTTCTTTTGTTTGCCAGTACTTGTTGGTAGAATGTTTTATTATTTCTCCAACTGCAACTTAGTTTTCTTCTCCCACACGGTAGTGCTGTTTTCTCTGCACTATTCCAACTTCTCACACAATGGGGGGATTCCCTGGGAGACGGGCTTCTCCTCTATTTATAGTTCGTCTAGGTCACAGGGCGCAGTGTCCCGGGGGGTATGCGGAGAGCTTTTGATGTTCCAAAGCTCCTGATTCAGAGCCCGTATGTTTCAGCAGTTCTGTTTACTCCTGAAGGGATCCGCCCAGATAGGTGGGGTCAGGGGCGGGGTGAGTTGTGAGAGGTGGCTCAGAGCAATGGCGGCGACCACCACCACAGCCGATCCTGCTTCCACAGCTCTCTGCCCTTTGCCGGAACTAGTTGGGCTGTGAATTTGTGTCTGCGGTACACAGTTCTCAAAATAGCAAATTTTCTGTTGTTTTGATCTGACACTGCTACTGTTTTGCTTCTAGCACCGGGCAGGTGGGGGCGGGGCGAGCTCTGGGAGGGTAGGGAGGGGGCGGCTAGTCTCAGTGCCTAAGGCTCCGTTCTCTGCTCGGCAGTGCGGGCTTAAACCACCGTTTTCAGCCTTTTTCCCTCAGTCTTTTCTCCGAGGTCTCTGCCGTGAGCGTTGGGTTCAGCCGTGTTATATGCTGTCCCCTCAGCCCCGTGGGCCACAAGCGGAGCCCTAGCAGTCCGAGTTCTTCCCTCTCCCGCAGCTGCGGTAGTTCCGGGAAGCAGCGAGCTTGGCGCACTGAGCTGGGTCTGTGTCCTGCGCCCGCGCGGCTCCGTCTCCGCGCACTTCTCCTTTCCCTCCTCCCTCCACTCGCGCGAATCTCCCACCTGTAGGTGATTTCAGTCGGTAGTGGGCCTCTTCGTCTTGCCTGTCTGCTGTGCAGGGAGTCCTTTGTGGAGTTTTTGTTGTTCGATTCTTTGTAAATTCCAGGGGAGCTTTACAGAGGCTCACCTCACTCCGCCATTTTCCGGAAGTCTCCCATTGTTGTAGTTTTGATTTGCATTTTCCTAATGACTAATGATATTGAGTATATTTTCATATGCTTGTTGGCCATTTGAATATCTTTTTTTGAGAAATAGTTATTCAAGTTTTTGTTCATTTTAAAGCTAAGTTATTTGTCTTTTTGTTGCGTTTTAAGTAATTTATAAATTCTGTATATTAGACCCTTATTAGGTATGATTTGCAAGTATGTTCTCCCATTCTTTGGGTTGTCCTTTTACTTTCTTGATAGTGTCCTTTGATACACAGAAGTTTTAAATTTTGATGAAGTCCAATTTTATGTTTTTTTTTTCTTTTGTTGCTCATTTTTTGTGTGCGTTATATCTAAGAAACCATTCATTGCCAAAGTCCATTGTCATAAAGATTAATCTTATTTTTTTCCCCAGAAGTTTATAGTTTTAATCATTACATTTAGGTCTTTGATCCATTTTGAGTTAATTTTTGTAGATCATGTGATTTAAGGGCCCAGCTTCATTCTTTTCAATGTGAATATGCAGTTGTCCCATAACTATTTGTTGAAAAGACTATTCTTTCTTTATTGAATGATCTTTGTACTCTTGTTGTTGACCATGTAGTTTATTTATGAACTCTGAGTTCTATTTCATTGTTCTGTATTGTTTATCTTTATGCCAGTACTGTTTTGTTTATTGTAACTTTGTAGTAAGTTTTGAAATTAAGAAGTGTAAGTCTTCCAACTTTGTTCTAGTTAATTTTGAGTGCATAATATGATCAGGTAGCTCAGACATTGAAATGCTATGAAAAGATCTACCTTAAGAAGTCTTGCTTTTACACTTGTTCCTATCCAGTCTGTTTCCCTACTTTCTATGGGTAATCATTTTCATTACTTTTTCTGTTATTCTATGTTCTTGATGCAAACGTGAGCAAATATTAATACATACACAAATATATTACATATATTATATATAATATAATAAATAGGATATATATGTGTGTGTATATATACATATCCTTTTTAATGTACAAAGGTAGCGTGTTTAACATCTTGCTTTTAAAAATATTTCACAGTGTATCCTAGAGATTCTTTCCACATCAGTTTATAGAGAACTGCCTCACATCTCTTCTCAGCGGTATACTGTTCTATGGTGAGAACATAGCCTGGCTTATTCAATCCATTGTGTATTATTGTTGAACTCCTGTTTTTTTCCTCTTAAAAACAACAGTGATGCAACGAATAAATTTGTACATATACTACATCATATGCAGGCAGATACATCTGTGGGATAAATTCTCAGAGTGGGGTTGATGGCCCTATATAGGCTTTGCGCCTTTTCACAGTGTGTGAGATTGCCATATTCCTCATAGCTTTGTTAACAAAGTGTATTTTGATCTAGAATTTTGCCCATTCTGTAGTTGAAAATAACATTTTATTGTAGTTTTAGTGTGCAGGGTGTGGCTGAACATTTTCAGATGTTTGAGTGATTTGTATTTCCTTTCCTGTGAATTGTTCACGTGCACTGTCAGAGTCTTTATTTCTGTGAGCTTTTTATAAATGCTATGAGTTGCAGATATTTTTCATGCATTTTTTCATTTGTCCTTTGACCTTGCTTTTAAGGGATTGTTTGCTAGACAGATATTTTGTTCCTTAAGTAATTTATTGTCAATTTTTTGAAATGTCTGCTGGAGTTTTCAATCATAGTTTCTTATGATTTCTGTGACATTTCGTACTCCAAAGTTACAAAGACATTTGGCTATTCCATCTCCACCCCGCCCCGTGCTTTCATGTTTTTACTTTGAAAATCTTTGATCCATGTGGAGTTTATCCTGTATACAATGTAAAGCATGGATCCAAAATTTAACTTTTTTTCCAGGTGGTTATTAAATGGTTTCCCAAAACCATTTATTTAAAAACCATCTTTCCCTCTACTAATTTGAGATTTTGGCTTTATCTCATATTAAATTCCTGTATGTATTTATGACCTTTAAAATTTTGTACAAGAAAAATTCTGTTCTTTTTGTCTGTCTACATGCTTAAGATACTCTGTGTTAGTTTTTGAAGATTTTCAATGTGCTTTCCTATTGGGTAAGTGAGTATTGCTGGCATTGCTCTTTGGTGTTTTTCTAGCTATTCTTCATTATTACTTTCCTATATGAATTTTAAAATCAGCTTGTAATTCCAGAAAATAATCTGTTGTTTTTATTTGGATTGCCTTAAATTTATAAATTTGTAAATCCTGTGATCCATGATGATAATTACCTTCTAGCATATTCTCTCACCTCCCTTGACCATTTATTTATTTATTTATTTATTTATTTATTTATTTATTTATTTATTTATTTATTTATTTTGGTGTGTTGACCTTGCTTGACAAAGCTCCAGCCCTGGTTAATGCTAGCCCTTGGCCTACCCTGTGCCTATGCAACCTGATGTGGCTGGAGAAAACATCCACCATGTTGACTGGTATCACGTTCATGACATTGATCTGCAGTGGGCCCAGCAATTGTGATACATTGACCTGTTCATTCATTCTTCTCTTCTCCTGTGTGACTGTTCTTTCTACTCAAACCTCCATCCTCACCATAGCTATTGACTTTATGTCACATTTGAGAAAATTGAAGTAGTCAGAAGAGAACTTGCAGAAGTTCCCCCGGTTCTACCTGCTAGCATCTGTACCAGTACCCGGCTTCCTGTCACAGTGGCTGCCCACCAAATCTCATGGCCTCGTGCCTGTTCAGAGACATTCTTGCTGCCATCCTCCTCTTCCCCTAAGCCATAAGTTATTTATGGCTCATTCTCTCCTGGCTTGCAAACGTGCTATTCTTCCATCTCAGAGACAGGGTGTAGCCCCTTCAAGCTTCACCACCCCCATTTTTGTGTTCCACTTTACTGCAAACTCGCCGAAAGAGCTGTCGGTACTCTCTGGATCTAATTCCTCTTCTCTTGTTCTCTCCTAAATGCATCGCAGTCAGCCTTTTGTCCCCACCCCTCCGCCATAACTGCCCTTGGCAAAGGCCCAGTGTCCTCCACTTTACTAAGTCAGTTCTCATCCTCAGCTCAACTGCATGATCTTTCAAAGTTAAAAGAAATGAGCTTCCCTTGCTAGCCAAGTAAGCATTTTATTTTTATTGTATTCTTTATTTTTCAATTACACTTGACATATAATATTACATTAGTTTCAGGCGTACAGCATAGTGATTAGACATTTATATAACTTATGAAGTGATCACCCTGATAAGTCTAGTACCTATCTGACACCATGTATAGTTATTACAGTGTTACTGTCATTTTTAAACAGGAAGAGAGATGGATTTTCTCCAGTATGTTATTCTCTAAGTGTTAACCTAGTGAGTGCCTTTCCTAATCATGAGTCATGCTGATTCAACCCTCATCGATCACTGCATGATGTTCTTCTAATGTACGCCGGCAAGAGATTTCCTGAGTTCCTGTAGAATTTTTGCATCTGTAGTCAAAGGCAAAATTAACCTACACTTTTTTTTTGGTAATACTTGTGTTCAATTTTAGTATTAGGGTAAAATACTAGCTTAGCAGAATAAACTGATAAGCTTTTAATCGTTTTCTATGGACTGGACCAATTTAAATATAGGAATTATGTCTTAATAGAACATGTCAGTACAGCTCTTTGGGCAGCCTTCTTTGGTCATGGCCCTGGCCAGGTTTTCCAGCACCCAGACCCCTGTAGGGAGTTCATTCTCCTGTGTTTTCTTTCTATCTGGAGTTTCAAATGTATTGAAACAATGTTCATAGGCTTTTTTTTTTAATTTAGTTTTTATTAGTTTCAGGTGTACAAAGCAACATAATAGACATTTAAACCCCTTATAAAGTGATAACCCACCCACCAAGCTACTACCCTTCTGACATCTTATATAGCTGTTATAATACCATTGACTCTCATTCCTATGTTGTACTCCACATCCTGTGACTATATAGACTTCTTTATTTAGTTATAGTTGACATTCATATTATTCTACTTCAGCGTCAGGTGTATAGCACATAAGACACAGTCAATAAAGTGATCCCCCTGATAAGTCCAGTTCCCATCTAGCACCTTACATGATCTTTACAACATTGTTGATTATATTCCCCATATTGTATCAGCTATTAGGTTGGTGCAAAAGTAATTGCTTTTTTTGCAGTTATTTATAACCTTTTAAACCACAATTACTTTTGCACCACCTAATAACAATTTGTATTTCTTAATACCTTCACCTTTCACCCTGCCCCCAACGGCATTCCCTTCTATCAGATCTAGTAGCTATCTGGCACTATACCTAGTTATTACAATATTATTGACTATATTCCTTATGCTGTACCTTACATCCCATGACTACTGTGTAACAACCAATTTGTACTTCTTAATCCCTGCTGTATTTTCAATCATAGTTTCTTATGATTTCTATGATATTTCCTACTCCAGAGTTACAAAGGGGAATCTGTTACCCTTTTACCCATCCTTAACCCTCCTCCCATCTTAAAGAAGTCCCTCTAAGATTCCTTGTAAGTCTGGGAAGCTCTTTATCTGTCCTTCAATTCTAAATGATAGCTTTGCTGGGTAGAGTGATCTTGGTTGTAGGTCATTGGTTTTCATTACTTGGAACATTTCCTGCCACTCCCATCTTGTCTGCAAAGTTTCTGTTGAGAAATCAGCTGCAGTCATATGGGAGCTCTCTTGTAGGTAACTAACTGCTTTTCTCTTGCTGTTTTTAAGATACTCTCTTTATCTTTAACCTTTGGCATTTTAATTATGATGTGTCTTGGTGTGGGCCTCTTTGGGTTGATCTTGCTTGGGACTCTCTGTGTTTGCTGGGCTTGTATGTCTGTTTACTTCACCAGGTTAGGGAAGTTTTTTTTCAATCCTTGCTCTGTCTCTTCTCATTCTGGTACCCCTATAATGCGAATGTTGGTACACTTGATATTGTCCTGGAGGCCTCTTAAACTCTCCTTAATTTTTCGGATTCTTTTTTCTTTTTGCTGTTCTGGTTGGGTGTTTTCTGCTACCTTATCTTCTACATTGCTGGTTGGATCCTCTTCTTCATCTAATCTACTGTTGATTCCTGCATACATTCTTCATTTCTGTTATTGTAGCCTTTGTTTATGACTGGTTCTTTTTATTTTTTTTTCTTTGATTGTGTTTCTGAGTTCATTTAACTGCCTATCTGTGTTTTGCATCTCGTTGAATTTTTTCAGAACTGCAATCTTGAATTCTCTGTCATTTTAGTCACATATTTCTGTATCTTTAAGTGCCTTTTCTGGAAATTTTTCACTTTCTTTCTGAGCTATCTTGTTGCCTTGGTTATTCATGGCAATTACTGATTTACTATTTCTCTTCCTAAACATCTGCAGGAGTGGCTTCTGCAACAGGTTGATATGAAGTGGTCTTTCTTTTGTTTTCCAGTACTTGTTGGTAGAATGTTTTATTTTTCTCCAACTGCAGCTTATTTTTCTTCTCCCACATGGTAGTGCTATGTTTTCTCTGCACTATTCCAGCTTCTCACACAATGGGGGGGTTCCCTGGGAGACAGGTTTCTCCTCTGTTAATAGTTCATCTAGGTCACAGGGCGCAATGTCCCGGTGGGTATGCGGAGAGCTTTTGATGTTCCAAAGCTCTTCCAGCTCCAGATTCAGAGCCTGTATGTTTCAGCAGTTCTGTTTACTCCTGCAGGGATCCGCCTAGATAGGTGGGGTCAGGAGTGGGGTGAGTTGTGAGAGGTGGTCCAGAGCAATGGCGACCACCACCACAGCTGGTTCTGCTTCCACAGCTCCCTCCCCTTTGCCGGAACTAGTTGGGCTGTGAATTTGTGTCTGCGGTCCACAGTTCTCAGAACAGCAAATATTCTTTTGATCTGACACTGCTATTGTTCAGCTTCTAGCACCGGGCAGGTGGGGGCGGGGCGAGCTCTGGGAGGGTCGGGAGGGGGCGGCTAGTCTCAGTGCCTAAGGCTTCCGTTCTCCGCGGCAGTGAGGGCTTAAACCACCGTTTTCAGCCTTCTTCCCTCAGTCTTTTCTCTGAGGTCTCTGCCGTGAGCGTTGGGTTCAGCCGTGTTATATGCTGCCCCCTCAGCCCTGTGGGCCATAAGTGGAGCCCTAGCAGTCCGAGTTCTTCCCTCTCCCGCAGCTGCGGTAGTTTCGGGCAGTAGTGAGCTCGGAGCACTGAGCTATGTCTGCGTCCTGCGCCCGCTCCGCTCCATCTCCGCACTTCTCCCTTACCTCCTCCTCCCCCGCTCGCGCAATTCTCCCACCTGTAGGTGACTTCGGTAGTCGGCCTCTTCGTCTTGCCTGTCTGCTGTGCAGGGAGTCCTTTGTGGAGTTTTTGTTGTTCGATTCGTTGTAAATTCCAGGGGAGCTTTACAGAGGCTCACCTCACGCTGCCAGTTTTCCTCCTCCAGCTACTGACTGGTTCTTTTTCATGGTTTCCATCTCCATTTTTATGCTTTCCATCTCCTGTTGAAGTTCTTCCTGAGATCATTGAGCATCTTTATAACCAGTGTTGGAACTCTGCATCTGATAGGTTGTTTATCTGTTTTTTGCTTAGTTCTTTTTCTGGAGCTTTGTTCTGTTGTTTTATTTGGGACATGTTTCTTTGTCTCCCCATTTTGGCTGTTTCCCTGTGTTTGTTTCTATGTCTTCCAGTCTTAATAGAGTGGCCTTATATAGTAGGTCTGCTGTGAGGTTCAGTGGCGCAGTCTTTCTGGTCACCTGAGCCATGCACTCTAGGTGTGTCCCTTGTGTGGGTTTTGTGTGCCCTCCTCTTGTAGTTGAGCCTTGGTTGATAATTGCACATCAATGGGAGGGACTGTCCCTTGGGCTCACTGGTTGTGAGGACTGACCTTGACTATAGTGGAAGAGTTGTTGTGCAGGGGCTGACTCCACAGAGCAGGATCTGCCTCAGCAGGATTCTGGTGCCTGATCCGCCCTTTGGGTGTGTTATACTTGGATGTGGCTGGGTGATGCTCTAGCTCATTTTGAAGCTGGCCACTGGGGGCGCTAGCCCCAGGACCACGTTGGAGGGGATCTCCTGTAGGTCAAGTTCAGCCACAACCTGTGCCCCACCCAGGGCCACCCAGCAGGAGCCACAAAGAAATCTGCAGATGTCTGCCACCCATGCTGTTCTTGGAAGCACTTTGAGAGGCCAAGCCTTGAATCAAGGCTGGCTGCTACTAGTGCCAGGCTTAGGGCTGCTCAGCCAGAGGTACAGGACATGCCCAAGCCAGATGCTGCTTGTCTGGGTTCTGTGAACCTTTTAGCGACCCTAGAAAGTCTGCAGCTTGAGTCAAGGCAGGCTGTCTGCACGAAGTAGCCACTGGAAGTGGCCGGGGTGTGTCCAAAAGTTGGGCGGTACGGGGTCTGGAATTGCCAGGGCATGGCGAGCAGTGGAGACTCAGATATGGCGGCCACCTGTGTTCACATGCTGAGAATGGGGAGGGCTCAAGAAAGAAACCATGGCCTCCACCAGCTCCTCTGTCCAGGAGAAAACTGCCTCTCCAGCCCCCGTCCCAAGTCAGGTAACTCAATTCCCTACCATATGTCCCTGCCACCTTTCCAGCTGCTGCCCCAGCGCTGGAGCTCATTCCTTGGTGGGTAAGTCCTCGCATAGTCCCTTTAAGAGGAGCGCTTGGGAGTGCAGCTGCCCTCCGTCTCACTCGGTGACAATCTCCACTGGTTTTCACAACCAGAAATTATGGGGACTTCTCTCCTTGTCACTGGAAACTTGGGCTGGGGTGGGGCTGGACCTCACGCTCCTCTGTGGGGTGGGGGAACCACCAAAGCGAAATAGCCCTCCTGATCTTTAATGGTCACGCACGGGTGTGGGACCAGCTCGTTCCGAATCTCTGACCTTCCTATCAGTCTGGAGGTGGCTTCTTCTACGCGTCCTTAGTTGAAAGGCTTTAGTTCAGCTTGATTTTAGGCGATTCTCAATAATGGTTATTTTGTAGATTAGTGTTAATTTTGATGTGGTTGTGAGGAAGGTAAACACAGCGTTTACTGACTGAGCCATCCTGGTTGTCCCATGTGCTTTTTTTTAAAATTTAGAAGGATCTCTTGTCTCTTGAATCATATTATTTCTCACTGTGGTTTAGTTGTATTTAATCTTTTTTTACTCAGAACTTTTAGTATTTTGTCAGAAGACTAGTACTTAAATTTATCCTTCAAGTCTTTTTTTATTTGTTTGATATTTTGTTATTTTGCTTTAATTTTCACTTCTTTTATTCCACACACTTTGTGTGTGTGGTTTATTTGGTGTCTCTTCCTGGTTCTTTATTTCATTTACTTTTCATTTATTTTATTTTTTTATTTTTTTATTTTTTATTTTCTAATAAATGCATTTAAGTTCCAAAACTTCAGAGTTTTGCTTTATTCCTCTTTCCCATCTGGTCCACCAATAAATCCTGTTGGCCTTACTTTTGGCACACACACAGAATCCAGCAACTACACACTACTTCTGCTGCACCCACCCTTGCCAGGTTGTCATCATCTCTCATCTGAATTGTCATGATAGCCTCTTAGTGGCTCTCCTGCCTCCACCTCGGCCGCCCTCAGGCTGTTCCCAACACAAAAGCCTTAGTGAGCCACTTCCTCCATAGATACTTTAAAGTTTGGGAGACTTTTAAGGATTACTCTGTCTTCTCAATAATAATTACAAGAAAAATTATATATACTCGACCCTTGAACAGCACAAGGATTAGAGACACAGTAAAAAATCCACCTATAACTTCTGACTCCTGAGTTGTCTCTTGATATCAGAGGGGGACTGGTTCCAGGATCCCTGCGGATATCAAAATCTGAGGACATTTAATTCCCTTATATAAAATAACGTAGAACAATGCAAACAGTCGGCCCTCTGCATCCGCAGACTCCAAATGGCAACTTGAAAATACTATTTTCATCCATGGTTGGTTGAAGTTGCAGATGCAAAACCAAGAGATATGGAGGGCCAACTGTAGACTATTGAAAAAAATCCACGTATAAGTGGACCCACGCAATTCAAACCTGTGTTGTTTAAGAGTTAACTGTATATAAGGTCTGACAATTAAGTTCATGAATTTGCCACCATGTGCTTACATTGGCAGCACTGTACAAACAGCTCAGGAAGGTTTCATAACCTTGGTATATCAGTGTCTTACAGTTGGTGTTCGTGTCGATGTGTGGCAGTGTCTTGCTGAGTGGTATTCATTATTGTTGCGTGTTTTGTGTGCTGCCGCAAGAATATCTGAGCTTGAATTAGAGCAACGAACAAACATTAAATTTCTTGTTAGACTTGGCAAGAGTGGAAGTGAATTCATTGACATATTAGTCCAAGTTTATGGGGATAATGCCATGAAGAAAATGGCAGTGTACAAATTAATTAAATGTTTTACTGATGGGAGAGAACGCATCACTAATGAAGAGAGGCCAGGGCAGCCAGTAGCGAGCAGAACTGACGAAAACATTACAAAAATTCATTGAATTGTGCCTCAAAATTGTCAGCTGACTGTGAGAAGCATAGCAGACCAAGTAAACATCAATAGAGAAACAGGCAAATCTTAACTGAAAATCTTGGCATGAGAAAGATGTGTGCAAAAATGGTTCCAAAGTATCTCACCAAAAGCAAAGGAGAATCACAGATTGCCAAGACCTTTTGGAGAGGCAAGGTGATGTTTTGGGCTGTGTTATCACTGGTGATGAAACATGGGTATACCAATACGACCCTGAAACAAAGCATCAAAGTGCGTAATGGAAGTCAGCTAATTGTCCACAACCAAAAAAATTCCATCATTCCAAATCAAGAGTCAAACGATGTTGCTAACCTTTTTTGATATCAGAGGGATTATTCATTATGCATTTGTACCAATTGGGCAGTTAACCAACTTTATTATTTGGAAATGCTGAAAAGGCTGCATGAAAAAGTTAGATGAAAACGACCTGAACTTTTCACCAACAATTCATGGCTCTTGCATCACAACAATGCACCAGCTCACACAGCACTGTCTGTGAGGGAGTTTTTAGCCAGTAAACAAATAACTATTGGAACACCCTCCCTACTCACCTGATCTACCCCCCCAATGACTTCTTTCTTTACCCAAAGATAAAGGAAATACTGAAAGGAAGACATTTTTATGACATTCAGAACATCAAGGGTAATACGACGACAGCTCTGATGGCCATTCCAGAAAAAGAGTTCCCAAATTGCTTTGAAAGGTGGACTAGGCACTGGCGTCAGTGCATAGCTTCCCAAGGGGAGTACTTGGATGGTGACCATAGTGATATTCAGCAATGAGGTACATAGTAGCACTTTTCTAGGATGAGTTCGCACACTTAATTGTCAGACCTATATGTATATAATTGTACATGTATATACAGAGAAATGGGGGTGCTACATGTCACTCTAAGGACTGTTTCTACCCCTGGGGAGCAGAGGCTCACTCTGGCTGTAGGGACTCCCCTGTCAGGGAAGGGTCATAGTTTATAGGCTTAGTCTACCTTTGAATTCTTTGAACCTGCTCCTGCTGTGTGTCTTTTGTCCCCAGACGCCCTGAACTGGGTCAGAACCCTGATGTCGATGCACCTCCAAGATCTCTCTTCTCCCAAGGTGAAGACTTATTTCATAGTCTGTATCCCAAACTGTGTCCAGCAACATCTAGCCCAGCACACCAGAGGTTCTACAGTGAGATTAAGTGATATTAATATACTTCAATAGTAAAATACATAAGAAACTCATAATAAAATGCCAACAACATGGAAATGCACTGAATTTAAATGCAAACTCTCTCGTATTATCACAGTCCCAGGGGAAAATTAGAGGTCAAGTTTAAATTCTATATTATATTTAAGTCCAAAAGAATTAAATTCTGAAGTCAAATCTCATGGCCTCATGAGTTCAGAAACTGCCCTCCCTGTTTTTTTATTCTGCTGCTCTTGGTGAAGGGGTGTCCATGCCTGATGGAGTCAGCTATGTCTGAGCTGTTTCACAAAGGGGTTCATGTAGGTCCTTTTGGGACCTCAAACACTGTATTGTCCCTGTACATGCTCACTTGTGCTTCAATGAGGAGACCAGGTAGCTTTTGACGCAGTTATCCCTGGCGGAATGATGGCAAGGACACCAGCAGAACCCAAGATGTCTGAGCAAAGGTGATGGTCAAAGAAAACATTGCCTTGAGCCTCCCTGTTATGCAAGAAAGGCTACACCAAAACCCATGACCTCAAAACTTCAGCTCAGATGAGAATTTAACCTCCCGGTGAGAGGTTACTTTTGGGCCTTGACATTTACCATGTTAATGTCCGTTTCCCCTGGCAGCCCTTGCTTTCAGCTCTTCAGTTTACAGTTGGGTGGCCCCATTTGGTGACAGGTGCCCTAGCTCTCCTGTGAGTAGGCTCTCTTCTATCCTGGGCCACAAGGCCCGTCCCCATGGAGTCCCAGGCCTGAGACGTTTGCTGACTACAGGAGGTGTCTTCCCTAGAGTGGAATGAACTACTGCAGAGCTAAGCAGAGACCATGGATGAGGGGGCATTGAGCCTGGGGAGAAGCCACAAGGGTCTTGGGATCGCCATTCCAGTTCCCTCCATGACCCTGAATGTGGATGGAATTGAACAGTGGTTCTAATGTTGCCCACCTGGGCCTAGCCCTTGCTCTCTGAGAAACTCAGCTGTCAGAGGCTAAAGGCTTGTAGTGTACCTCTTTTCTGACAACAGAATATTTCCCAACCAAGTCACTTAGGAGATGCCATAACTCGAACTGCTTGTCTCTGCTGATGGCTCTCTGAGCTGTGTTGGCTGCTGTATTGGACTCCTTGCCCCAGTGATGGTGCCCTGCATCAGCTGAGCCCTCTGGGGAGGTGGGGCCAAGGAGCACTCTGCCCTTATGGAGGCTGCTGCACGCTTGTGGACAGAGCTACCATTGCGCTCGTGGCCCTCCAGAGTCACACTCCCACGGGCTCCAGGCGTGATGCAGGCCTGTGCGTCTAGACCAAACTCCTTCAGCAGCATGGCCCTAGACTCGCCATGTGTTTATTTTAAGCCCCCAGTACCACCTGTTCCCTTCATTGCTTGGTTCCCAGCCTGTACACCAAGTGTTGGGTCTCTATCAGTAACACCCTCTTCCCCGTCTACCCAGGCCCTGAATAGGTAGAAAGTAGAATAAAGAGGACACCTGGGCAGTAAGGATCTATCTTGATGGTCGAGGGAGCCGCCTTTTGGATGTGCTCAGATGGGCTGGCCTGAGGCTCAGTCTCCAGTACTGGTCCCCAGAGATAGGCCAAGCCCCAGCCTGGTCACACCCATGCAGGGCTGGCTCTGGAGAGCAAGAATTTGGGTCTTCTGTTCTCCCCATTTTTCTTCAATAGCATACTTTTAAAGTGTGTGTGTGTTTTTTTGTTTGTTTGTTTGTTCCCCCCCACACTTAATTGCCTGTGGACAGTGGTAGGAATGACAATCAGATTTCCTGCTCCCTTCCTACTAACTCAGGTGCACCCTCATGCATGTGACCTCCTGGGACGACTGTCCTGTTATCATCCCAGATCCAAATGAGCATAGAGAGGGCTTCTTGAGGGTGGTCTCAGTCAGTTAAGCATTGTTCAAAGGGACTAGGACGTCAGCCTACACAGGTGAAAGGGGTGCCTTGACTTGGGGTCAGAGACTCAGACAGCTGTGCTGTAGGCCACGTCACAGCAGGTTTGGCTCCAGTGGGGTTTTCCTGCTGAAAATGTGGCACAAACTGTCAGACACATGCTTCTTCTCCAGCTCTGGAGAGAACCCCAGGGCTTATATTTATAAGAACAACTTGATTATATCATGATTGGAGCCCAGATGTAGTTTTATAGATATGTTTTTGTCTTTTAAGATTATTATTATTATTTTTAGAATTTATAAATTATAATAAAATTTTAATATAGGTACCAGCAACATTACCATCCCTGGACAAATATTGATAAAATATTAAATTTTTTTGATTGTTTTTAAAAAGTGTTTTTATTTTCCCTGGCCAATATAGTTTTTCTTGGGGTCTTTACTCTTTGATCTGGACTGAAAAAATTTTGCCATTTTAAGACCTCTTAAAACCTGTCTTTGGATTTATTGTCTGTACAAATGGAGATTCAGATAATAATTCTGTTCTTAACTGAAGAGAAACAGGAAAAGAAAATAAAATTTCTTGCTTTGGAATGATAAACATGGTGAAGCATATGTCATAGATCCTGGCAACAGGAATTCAAGGTCGGAAATAATTCGTTTCCTCCTGAATCTGCCTTCAGCATCCCTGAGGAGTGCAGCAGCTGAAATTTGCTACTAATTGTAGCCATAATTTTAGCATGCAATTAAACACATGATTTCCTTCCCAGCTGATGTCTTTTTAGTTCCTCTGACATGGATAAAACAAAAGCTCCGTAGATTTGAACAGCCATTTTAACCTGATAGGAGGTCCCCGGAAAGTCACCATTATTTGAGCATATTTAGCTGCTCGGTAGGAAGTAGATTAATCTTGCCTATAAAAATGGTGAACAGCTTGGGTACTTTTAATACAGTTTTCAACACTACTGTCTGTGCTCTGAAGAAACCAACAGTTGGTGTGCCCATTTTGCTAAAGCTCTCCATGAGGTTAAGGATCGTTGGCAGGAGTCATACTAGGTGGGGAAGAATCAGAGGTGGAAACTGTGGTTGTTGTGGTGGGAGCAGAGGCTCATGGAGGTCATCTCATGTTGTGGCAGGTCTGGTGTCTGAGGGACCCCAGAACCTGAGAACAGAACCACTCTAGGCTCCAGGCTGGTCCGCCCTGGGCTTGTGTCCATTCACTGATTTTCTCTTCCTCAGACTCTCCCAGAGGGTCATTCACATTTTAAAGGAAGTTCTGTGTGACATAAGGCCTCCGTGCCCTTATGGGGGAGTTTGGGACCACCAGAGCAAAGACACTAAATAGGTTTCTCTACTTATGAGTGTTTTTTTTTTTTCTTTTTTAGTTTTTTTTTTTTTTTTTATTGGGGAAGGGGTATAGGGGTTTATTGGAGAACTGTGTGTACTTCCAGGCCTTTTTTCCAAGTCAAGTTGTTGTCCTTTCAGTCTTAGTTGTGGAGGGCGCAGCTCAGTTCCAGTTGCCATTGCTAGTTGCAGGGGGCACAGCCCACCATCCCTTGTGGGAGTCAAACTGGCAACCTTGTGGTTGAGAGGATGCGCTCCAACCAACTGAGCCATCCGGGAGCTCAGCGGCAGCTCAGCTCAGCTCAAAGTGCCGTGTTCAATCTTAGTTGCAGGGGGCGCAGCCCACCATCCCTTGCAGGAGTTAAGGAATTGAACTGGCAACCTTGTGGTTGAGAGCCCACTGGCCCATGTGGGAATCGAACCGGCAGCCTTCGGAGTTTGGAGCATGGAACTCTAACCGCCTGAGCCACCGGGCCGGCCCTACTTATGAGTGTTTTGAGAGCCTGTTATATGCTGCTGTGATTCTAGAAGGAAGAGTTCAAATAAGCGTGGTTTTCAGAAGTATGTGACTGTGGCGTTCTTTATTCAAGGAACACCTGGCAGGACACAGTTTGGGAAGTGTCACTCTGGTTGTATGGAGCCTCTTGAACATGACTTTTCATAATAAGAAGGGCAAACACTGATTTTGCACACACCGTGTGCTACTCACTGTCCCAAGCACTTTCGCTTACAGTCTCATTGAACTTTCACTATGAGTAAATAGGTCGTCTTGTTAGAATCCCTGTGATGCAGGTGAGAAACAGCCATTGGGAGGTTAAGAAACTGGCCCAAGGCCTCAGAGCTAGTTAGGGGCTGGGCCTTTTCTCTCTTCCAGCCCGAGTCTTGGTTCCCCTTCAAGTCTTGAACCCTTTGGACCCTTCATCTGAGAAGCCTTTCTGATTCCCTCCCCATTCCTCAAGGTAGGGACTCTGACCCTTCTCTGGTCTCAGGGCCAGAATCTCTCATGAGCTTACAGTGCTGCATCATTACCACCATGTGACCATTTGTCCCCCACACTAGACCATGGGGTTCATTAGTGTCAGGCTATCTGCCTTTGAGCTGGGTCTTTGGTTTCTAGCACTGTGCCTACTAGCACAGTTGCTGTGAGTGAAAAGTGGCAAGTGATTTTCACAAGTGGGCTGGATCTCATATAGTGTCTTTACTCCTTAATAATGGTGGGTGGGGGCAGAAGAGTTCTGAGGGTTCTTGGTTTCTGAGGACTCATACTAATTGAACTCTATGGATCCAACTCTTTTCTTAATTTTGTATTTATCAGAGCTGGTGTTTTGCCTTGTGTAAGTGTCCAGGTGTGTCATCAGCAGTGTTTAGGCCTAGCACCTAAGAGAGTTCCTTGGATGGATGCAGTTGATGTTCTGATTATTCCATGGCATCATCTCTCAAAGCATATTCTTGGCTTTCTTTATAAATGTAATTCAGACTTTGGGGATTGGTCAGACAAAATTGAGTAGGTTTGGGTGCTAAAACATAATTGGGAATAGGACACATGGTGGTGCTCTTTTCTGGGACAGCCTGTGGCCAGTTTGACGATGCATTCCTGGGGACAGGATGAGGAGGGAATGTGGGGCAGGCAGAGATGAGTGGCCCCCAGCTCTGGGCAGTCCCTCCTGTGAGGAGTGAAGTATCTTCTCAGTTCTCTGCAGTGCAGTGCTTTCTGGAGGTTGACTGGCCTTTGGATCCTACAGTGAGGGAGCAGTACCTCCCTCCTACCTTACACTGTGTGGAACTGTGGGTCAGTTACAGGGCAATTTATGAGGTTATTTTGGGGGAGCCTCCTATATAACCTTTTCCTTTATATTTAAATTGTACAAAACTTTTTTAACTATGAAGCATACAGAAAATATTATAGATACCTGTGTACTGACTACCCAGTTGGTCACATTTATGAGGTGTGATAAAAAAATACAGTGAATGTTTAAATAAAAAAAGTATTATTACAGGGTGGCCAGTTCACTCAGTTGAGCTCAGTTAGAGTGTGGTGCTGGTAGCACCGAGATTGCTGGTTTGATGCCTGCATGGGCCACTGT
Organism: Rhinolophus sinicus; assembly: GCF_057876585.1. Classification (NCBI taxonomy): domain Eukaryota; kingdom Metazoa; phylum Chordata; class Mammalia; order Chiroptera; family Rhinolophidae; genus Rhinolophus; species Rhinolophus sinicus. The sequence continues at coordinate 39,192,977 of NC_142513.1, forward strand.
GAGCTGCAGCCTTCTTAAAAAAAAAATAAAAAAAATTAGTACTGTAAAAGACACATTGCCATTAATCCTCATCAAAATACTTCTCTTTTTGAACACACTTATCATATCGTTCTGAAGCAGTTCTGGAAGTCCTCTTTTGTGAGTGTCTTTAGTTGTGCTGTAGTGGCTGCCTCCATGTCCTGAATCGATTCACAACGTTTACCATTCGTGGTCACTTTGAGGAAGAGCCAGAAGAAGTTGCATAGTGCCAGATCCGGTGAATAAGGTGGATGAGGACACACCGTAATGTTTTTATTTGACAGAAATTGCTGTACCAGAAGCGATGTGTGACACGGAGGCTTTCCCATCACAAAATATGGTGAATACTACTGCCAAGTGCCATCCAACTGAAAGGCAGCGATCTTCAGTACAGGAAGTGGCGCACTGAACCTTAGTAACAGTGTGTGACAAGTTTCAACTTGTTCGGTGCACTTAGTCAGGTGTGAGCTACAGTTGAGACAAGGTGTGTTTTAAAGTGTGCCATAAATCATCCTCAGTCATGAAAATGCTCTGTGTCACACATTGCTTCTGGTATAAGGCAATTTCTGTCCAATAAAAACATTGTGGTGTGTCCTCATCTACCATATTCAGCAGATCTGGCACCGTGCGACTTCTGGCTCTTCCCCAAAGTCAAAATGATTCAGGACATGGAGGCAGCCACTATAGCACAACTAAAGACACTCATGAAAGAGGACTTCCAGAACTGCTTCAGAAAGTGACAAGAACGGTGGAATAAGTGTGTTTGAAGTGAGGGGGAATATTTTGAGGGGGATTAATGACAATGTATCTTTTACTGTAACAACTTTTATTTAAACATTCACAATATTGTTTGATCACACCAAGTACTTTAGGTCTCTCTCTCAAATCTCAGGGCCTTCTCTTCAGTGTAAATGTTGCTGCTATCCTGTATTTGCATTTGTCTTTCCTGCTTATGTTTTTTTGAGATAGACACACAGACACACAGACACACACACACACACACACACACACACGCACACAGATAGTCATAAGTAATATACCTTGTTTTGGGTGTTTAAAAATATCATAGAAATTATGTTGTGATGTGTCCTTGTTACAGTTACATTTTAAAGATCACATTATGTTTTTGAGATTTGACATGTTTATGGATGTGGCTGCCATATAGCAGTATTCCATGGAAGACTTAAGGTACAGCTTATGAATTCATTCCACACTGAGGGACAGTCAGATTGTGTCCACTTTTTTCTTTCATAAACACTGCCAGAATGAACACCTTTGAGTGTTTCTCTATGTATAAGAGTTTCTAGAGTAGACTCCCTAAAGTGGAATTCCAAGGTTGTAGGGTTTGTTCAACTTGAACTTTACGGGGCACAACACCAAAATGCAATCCCAAGTCGTTATGCCAATTTACTCTCCTGCCATTTTACAGTCATCTTAACCCACATGTCCCCCCACCCTTGGTGTTAGCAGATCTTGTCATTCTTGCCAAGTCTGCAGGGTGTGTGACGGCACCTCTGCTGTTTAATGTTGTATTTCCCTCACTACTGATGGGGTGGGCCAGCCCTACTCTCCGGGTTCCTGATCACATTGATCTAGGTGTGCTTTTTAGATGAGCTGTTCGGGGGTCTCAATCTTTTGTAACTGTTTGAATCGCTCTTTCAGATGGCAAGTTTGGTGCCTACATGCAAGTCCAAATTCAGAACGATGGGCCTGTGACCATAGAACTGGAATCCCCAGGTCCTGGCGCTGCTACTTCTGACCCAAAGCAGGTAAGCCTGGAATCGGGGTTTGTCCCCTGGGTGCCTATAACATCTCTGGCTTTGATTTAGACCCTTGGAGCAATTCTCAGTATAAGATGGCCAAAAACACTTCTTTGCAGTAACTTAGTATTTATTTTAATACATGTTTTCTCAAGAATGCATGTATTTACACTTTATCTCCTTAGTGCTGTGCCAGGCGGGGACAGCACTTCTCCCTGGTCTCCTCCTGACTTTGATTCCAGAGAAGATGCCTTTTGCAGAGCTCACTTCCTCTGGGCTCCGGCTCCCTGGTGGGGTGCCTTGGCTCCCACCCGCCACCGGGGGGCAGCAGAGTAGCAGCACAACTTCACTTGGTCCTGGACTGGCCGGTTCACTCATTCGGAATAGTTACCTGGAGTGGGTTTTATATGAGGTGTAAGTAGATGTGTCACCCGATGTTCTTTGTAAAACCTAATTTTTCTAAAGCACTATCTGACCTGGATTTGCTGCCAACTCTGTAAGCTTTCAGAAAAAATTTTAATTAAAATAGAGAAAGGAAATTAGTGATAGCCCTTTTAACCTGTATGGTTCTCATAGATACTTAACATTTCTAAAGGCTTTAATTAATGCACCCACTTAATAGCCTTGGAGACACATGGAAGGGGGCAGGCAGATGAATGAGAACTGAAGGGACATTCCTGTTCCTCCCTCCCTCCCTGCCTCCCTCCCTTCTTTCCTTCCTCCCTCCTTTTCTCCCTACCTCTCTCTTTTCCTCCCTCCCCACTTTCCTCTCTCCTTCCTTGCTAGGATGCTGTGAAGTGGATTAATGCAGTAGGTGTGGGGAAGCATTATATAAACGTAAAACTATGTCCTGTTCAAAGTCATGATTTTTACAGGAAACATAACCTTCCTTTTTTGTTACTGATTCTTTGGATTGGTAGAAAAACAGGAATATGCCTGATGCAGTAGTGCTAGAGTTCAAAGGTGGTAATTGTGATTCCTAGAATTACTGATAACATTAAAGAAATCACAAATAAGAGATCCACATGAAAATTGAAACTTATTATGTATTAGAATAATTTGAGGCTTACGGAAAAGTTGAAAAAAGAGTCAGAGTTTCCATACAGTTCTTATCCAAATTCCCCAAATTTTACTGACTTTCATAATCATAGTACACTGATCAAAACATTCAAATTGATATTGATACAGTACTGTTAACTACATGACAGACCTTATTTAAATTTCGCTAGTTTTTCTCCTAATGTCTTTTTTCTGCTGCAGGATAACCCACATTACATCTAGTTAGACTTCTCCAGTCTGTGATGGTTCCTCTGTCTTTCCTTTTCTTTTATGACTTTGACACATTTCAAGTGCACTGGTCTGCTGTTTTGTAGCATGTTCCTTAGCTTGAATGTCCTATAATTATATTGAGTTTATGCATTTTGACAGGAATAGCAAATAGCACAAAAGTGATCTTGTACTCTTCGTAGTGCATCATATGAGAAGGTACATGATATTGAATTGCCTTATCAAAGGCAATATTAACCTTGAACACTTAGTTAAGGTGGAATTTACCAGATTTCTCCATCCTATGTGAAGTTTTAACCTCTCTCCCCTTGTCTATCCTCTGGCTTGTTCATGGCACATGACTCTTATTCTGCTTCACAGAGAAAGAAGCCCTTGGATGGCATTAACCCTGCTTCTCTGTCCCGTCTTTCTGCTGGGGTAGCAGAGCTGCCATTCCTGGTGCTGAGGACAGCACCTCCCCCTGGGCCAGGACCGGCTGTGGGCCTTGCAAAATGAAAGTGATAGAGTACAGCATTAGAAATAGAGACAGTGGAAATGTAATGGCTGTGTGCGATGTCAGAGGGATAGTGGATGGGGGGGAGGGGGGTTATCACTGTGTAAGGGACATAAATGATAAATATCTAACTATTAACATTGTTTTGTGCACCTGAAACTAATAAAAAATGTTTAAAAAAGTGATAGGAGTCCCTTTTTCAAAAATTTTTAGATTTTTCAAGATAGTGACAGCAAAGCATTAAACCAAGGGCGGGGCCCTTCTGTGACTGCACAGACTGTGCGCCTATGGAGCCAGATTGACCTGGTTGTGGAGCCCTCCTCACCCTCCCTGCTATTGCCGCCCTCCCTATCCTCCCTCCCCTTCTACCTTCCCAGCAGCCTCCACTAAGCCCTTTGTCCTCTTGTCTCTTTCACTCATCCATCTTATTTCCTTTGGCTTTCAAATATTCCCAAGGGTCTCCAGTTGAGAAATGCCTCTATTTTATCCATTTGCTGTCTCCTCAGTGTACTGGTCTCATCTACAGAGACTCTCACTGAGGTCCCCAGAGACCTCCATGTTGCTTTACTTCATGCCTGTGGCCTGAGGCCCACCTGACTTGACCACTCAGCAGCTCTTGCCACAGTTGCCCCTTCGCCTCTGGAAACTGTCTTGAACCTTGTTTTCCAGGACACTGTTCTCTCCCGGTTCTCCTCTTGCCTCTGGCTGCTCCCTCTGGTTTTATTTATTCATTATTCTGTAGTTTTTGATTTATTATTCTACTTTAACTGTATTTAGAGAAAAGTTTTAGTCAAGTTATTTTCATTCTAAATATTTTTCTGGAAGTGGTAGAATAATACATCATATCTTTAGGATCTTCATTCTTCCTTTTTTTTGTTATTAGTTTCAGGTGTACAAAACAGTGTAATAGACATTTACACCCCTAACAAAGTGATAACACCCCTCCCCCAATTTACTACCCCTCTGACATTGTGTATAGTTGCTACAATTCCATTGACTCTATCCTTTTTTTTTAAAACAGGATTTTATTGGGGAACAGTGTGTACTTCCAGGACTTTTTTCCAAGTCAAGTTGTTGTCCTTTCAATCTTAGTTGTGGAGGGTGCCCTTCAGCTTCAAGTTGTTGTCGTTTCAGTCTTAGTTGTGGAGGGCGCAGCTCAGCTCCAGGTCCAGTTACCATTGCTAGTTGCAGGGGGCGCAGCCCACCATCCCTTGCGGGAGTCGAACCGGCAACCTTGTGGTTGAGAGCCGGCGCTCCAACCAACTGAGCCATCTGGGAGCTGGACTCTATTCCTTATGCTGTACTCCACATCCGGTGACTATACATGTATATTAAATAATAGTTGACATTCATTATCATTCAGTTTCAGCTTCAGGTGTACAGTGCAGTGGTCAGGCATCTACACTGTCTTCATTCTTCTGTTAACTAGTACCTCTTCTTTTCTTCTTTAAAACATAAAAACAAATAGGCACAATTTTTTAACGTTTAGTGAGCCACGCTAACTTATTAGGATAAGAAAGGCTTTTATTTTAGTTATTTTTGAATCTTTTATGAGCTCTCTCCTCAAATGCATGAACTGTCCTGTGTCAGTTTCACTTGTTTGTACCAGTTAATTGACACCAGAAGTCTCAGACCCTGGAAAACTCCACAGATCTGTCTTTCAGTTGTCCAGTAGATGGCAACGAGTAGGCGTGGAAGGGCCCCTGTAATGGTGGCTGCTGGCCTTACCTGTGGCCTGTCTCTGCCTTTCCATTCTCAGTAAGAAGGGGTTCTCAATGGGCAAATGGCTAATTTGTCTGTTTTTGTGTTGGTAGGAACACTGCAGCCAAATTCTTTTTACTGATAGGTAAACATGTATTTCTATCAACTGAGCTTTTGATTCTAAGTGTTTTATTTTCCCCTTCACTACTATAGGGTGGAAACTGCATATGTTGCAGAAGAATGATTCTTTTGGAAAGTTTTTAAATGTAGGTTCTTTAAGCCATTTGAACAAATGAACTGTGTGTGTGTGTGTGTGTTTATGCAGTAAGTGTCTTTTTAGTATGCAAAGTGTGCTGGGCACTGTGAGGAAGAGAGAGAAGTGCTGTGACATGGTCCCTGCTCCCAGGGACAGATTTAGGGCAACATAAACCTGGAAGGTCTAACAGTGAAAGAGGTAAAGAACAGTATATGACAATTTAGGGCACGTCACAAGGCCATCATTTCATGCTCTTCTCAGAACCTGTCAGTGCTTTCCAAATGCATTTAGGTTACACTCTTAAGTACCCTCCTGTCATTTACATGGTCTGAATGGCCAGGCTTTTGTAGGCTGTCTGTGCTGCTCTACAGCCAGCTGTCCCTCGGTCCCTACACTTTACCTACTCTTGCCTCCTCTCTGTTCTGAGAACAGGTTGAGGGCTTTTCTTCCTCTAGGCTCTGGTCTCACTGTCAGTATCTCCTCCTCACAGGAGATCCTCTGACCCCCTGGATCCCAAGCAAGCCCCACCGGCTTCCCTGTCATGTTGCTCTGATGATTTATTTCACAGCACTTAGTACCATCTGCTATCTGATCGTTTCCTTGTTCATCATCTGTCCTAAAACTCAAACTCCTAAAACTCAAACTTCCTGAGTCTTGTCCACTGCTGTGCCCATCCTGAGAGGTGAGTCCAGGTGTGTAGTTGGTTTTGGAATTATATGTCATGGGCTCATGAACTGTGCTGTCTGCGAACGTCCTGAGTTCTGAGAAGGCTGATGCCACTGCTGTCGCTGCTGAGCTGGACAGACCTCCCAGGGGACTGGAGGTTTTAGGTGACCTTTAAGGATGCAGAGGGGAAGAGGCATTCTCAGTTGCTGTTTCCAAGCTTGTACTGCCAATAGGGTGGATTCTTATTTGTAAGAGTCTCAGAGCTCTATTTCTGGGTGCTGCAGCTGCTGTTGATGAAGACTGGTAAAGGTAACTGGGTATTTGTCTGCCTTAATCAGATCTCTGCCTGTTTTCGGAACTGGCCACTGCCCCCCTGCACGTTTCCCCATGGCTGCACCAACACCATGCCTAGTGCATTTATAGGCTGTTGTGTGGGTCCCATGATGGGTTCTGACAGTGAGAAGCAGTTAGAAGAGAGAGTACCTTCTTGCGCTGAACGATGTACTTTCAAAGGGAACAGGGCATAGAAGTAGAAGCAGAACCACCAGACAGAAGCTGTTCTCCCTGTTGCATTTTTGTGGAAGAACACGGTTCTGGTAGGAACATCCTGATTATTACTGAGAAAAAATTGCTAGAGTGTGAGTTCTGTGGGTGGCTGGATGGTGGGAGATTTCAATATCTTAGCCATTCCTGATGGTAGAAACTTATTCTTGCTCTTGTTTTAATCTTAAATACGTTCCCCTTATTTAGTGTGTATCAGGGTTATTTTCTGGGTCTCAAATGGATGGGGTTGCACATGTGTGAGAGGAGATGTGGGGGTGGGGGACGGTGTTTCCCGATGAGGAGAGGCATTTTGCAATCAAGGGGCTCTTCCCTGGGGCCCAGGGCCTACCTAGTTTATAGTGTTGCCATTAATTATTTATATTCTCATTTATTTAGTGGAATTGAAAGCCTTACTAAATTGAAATTCTGGAAGGAGCTGAAAAAATGAACTTTTAAATATACTTCTTTGAATTAGCTCACATGGATATTGACAAAAATCACTGGGATAAATTGACCAGTTAAAAATGGTGCCAGGGCTTTCATGCTTCTCTGAATATCACCATCACTTCACCTAAAATTTTGTCTGTACACTTGGCTTATCAGCAAGTATTCATCCCTGTGCCTGGAAACCTTGAAATGTCTAGACTAAGACATTCATGGCTTCTGTAGGATCAGGAAGAAATACGTAAAGTAGACAGGAGGATGGGTAAAAGAGTTCCACTGGGTTTCATTTATTTGTATTTCCAGTGACAGAGGGAGCCTTTTCAGTAATATGTGCTGTGGAGTCCAGAAGGTGAAATTGGGGACAGACTAGGACACAGGTAGCAGCCCCATGGATGGTGCACAAAGGTTGGCTCTCAATTCATGCACATTTCAGTTTGAGGGACAAGTCTAATGAGAAGTATTCATTTTTTATTTTATTTTATTTTTTATTAGTTTCAGGTGCACAAAGCAACGTAATAGTTAGACATTTAAACCCCTCATAAAGTGATAACCTACCCCCCAAGCTACTACCCCTCTGACATCTTATATAGCTGTTACAATACCATTGACTATCTTCCCTATGTTGTACCCCACATCCCATGACTATGTATACCTATATATTTAGTTATAATTGACATTCAATATTATTCTACTTCAGCTCTTCATGTGTATAGCACATTGGTTAAGCAACTACACAGTCTATGACGTGATCCCCCGATAAGTCCAGTTCCCATCTGGCACCTTACACGATCTTTACAACATTGTTGATTATATTCCCAATACTGTATTAACTACCAATTTGTATTTCTTAATACCTTCACCTTTTTCACCCTGCCCCTAACCCCATTCACATCTATCACCGTGATAGATCTACTACCTATCTGGCACCATACCTAGTATTACAATATTATTGAGTATATTCCTTATGCTATACCCTACATCACCATGACTACTGTGTAGCAACCAATTTGTACTTCTTAATCCCTTTCAGTTTCACCCATCCTTAACCCCCCTCCCATCTTAAAGAAGTCCCTCTAAGATTCCTTGTAATACTGGTTTGGTGATGATGAACTCCTTCAGCTTTTTCTTGTCTGGGAAGCTTCTTATCTGTCCTTCAAATCTAAATGATAGCTTTGCTGGGTAGAGTCTTCTTGGTTGTAGGTCTTTGCTTTTCATAACTTGGAATGTTTCCTGCCACTCTCTTCTGGCCTGCAAAGTTTCTGTTGAGAAATCAGCTGCCAGTCTTATGGGGGCTCCCTTGTAGGTAACTAACTGCTTTTCTCTCGCAGCTTTTAAAATACTCTCTTTATCTTTAACCTTTGGCATTTTAATTATGATGTGTCTTGGTGTGGGCCTCTTTGGGTTGATCTTGTTTGGGACTCTCTGTCCTTGCTGGGCTTGTATGTCTATTTCCTTCACCAGGTTAGGGAAATTTTCTGTCATTATTTCTTCAAATAGGTTTGCAATTCCTTGCTCTGTCTCTTCTCATTCTGGTACCCCTATAATGCGAATGTTGGTTTGCTTGATGTAGTCCTGGAGGCCTCTTAAACTCTCCTTAATATTTTTGATTCTTTTTTCTTTTTGCTGTTCTGGTTGGGTGTTTTCTGCTACCTTATCTTCTACATCACTGGTAGGATCCTCTTCTTCATCTAATCTATCTGTTATTGTATCCTTTACTTCTGACTGGTTCTTTTTCATGGTTTCCATCTCCATTTTTATGCTTCCTATCTCTCTGTTGAAGTTTTCCCTGAGATCATTGAACATCTTTATAACCAGTGTTTGGAACTGCGTCTGATAGATTGCTTATCTGCATTTTGCTTTGTTCTTTTTCTGGAGCTTTGTTCTGTTCTTTAATTTGGGACATATTTCTTTGTCTCTCCATTTTGGCTGCCTCCTTGTGTTTGTTTCTTTGTATTAGGTAGGGCTGCTATGTCTTCCAGTCTTAGTAGAGTGGCCTTATGTAGTCGGTGTGCTATTGGGCCCAGTGGCGCACTCTTTCTGGTCACCTAAATCACGCATTCCAGGTATCTTGTGTGGGTTGTCCTCTTGTGGTTGAGCCTTGGTTGTTAACTGCACATCAATGGGAGGGACTGACCCTTGGGCTCACTGGTTGTGAGGACTGACCTTGACTACAGTGGAAGAGCTATTATTCAGGGGCTGACCCTACAGAGCAGGATCTGCCTCAGCAAGCTTCTGGTGTCTTCCCAAACCAGCCATTGGGTGTGTCGTTCTAGGAGGCAGCTGGGTAATGCTCTAGCTCGTTTTGAAGCTGGCCACTGGGGGCACCAGCCCCAGAACCACTTTGGAGGGTATCTCCTATAGGCCAAGTTCAGCCACAGCCTGTGCCCCACCTGGGGCCACCCAGCAGGAGCCACAAAGAAATCTGCAGATGTCTGCCACCCATGCTGTTCTTGGAAGCACTTTGAGAGGCCAAGCCACGAACCAAGGCTGGCTGCCACTAGTGCTGCGCTTAGGGCCTGCTTAGCTAGAGGTACAGGACACACTCAAGCTAGATTCTGCTTGTCTGGGTTCCAAGAAGCTTTGAGAGACCCTAGGGAAGTTTGCAGCATGAGATAAGTCAGGCCGTTTGTATGAAAAAGCCACTGGAAGCGGTTTGGGTGTGCCTAAAGGTTGGGTGGGACAGGGTCTCGAATTGCCAGGGTGCGGTGAACTAATGGCGGAGACTCAGATATGGCGGCCACCTGTGTTTGATTGCCGGGAAGGGGGAGGGCTCAAAAAAGAAACAATGGCCTCTGCCAGCTCCCCCGTCCAATAGAAAGACGCCTTTCCAGCACCCATCCCAAGCCAGACAACTCATTTCTCCCTGACACCTTTCCAGTTGCTGCCCCAGCACTGGAGCTCAGAATGAGTGATTCTGTTGGTGGGTAAGTCCACGCGGGATCCCTTTAAAAGGAGCTCCTGGGAGTGTAGCCTCACTCAGTCTCACTCAGTGACAATCTCTGCTGGTTTTCACAGCCAGAAATTATGGGGACTTCTCTCCCCTTCCCTGCAACCCTGGGCTGGGGTGGGGCTGGGACCTTTCGCTCATCTGGGGGATGGGAGGGACCCCCACAGCCAAAATAGCTCTCCCGATCTTTAACGGTCACACCCTGGTGTGGGACCAGCCGGTTCTGCGTCTCTGCCCGTCCTACCAGTCTGGAGGTGGCTTCTGTATGTCCTTAGTTGAAGGGCTTCAGTTCAGCAAGATTTTAGGCGATTCTCAATAATGGTTTTTTTGTAGTTTAATGGTAATTTTGATGTGGTTGTGAGAGAAGGTAAACACAGAGTTTGCCTACTGTGCCATCTTGGTTGATCTCAGAAGTATTCTGAATATCAGGAATAATTATGTTGAAGCCCATAAGTGTACATTTCTTCATAGAAGAACATTTTTTTTTTTAAATTTTTTAATTAAATTTATTGGGGTGACAATTGTTAGTAAAATTACATAGATTTCAGGTGTACAGTTCTGTATTACATCATCTATAAATCCCATTGTGTGGGGGGTGGGGGGTGGGGGTTGGGAGATGAGGGTAAGGGGGATCAAATATATGGTGATGGAAGGAGAAGAACGTTTATTTAATGTATGTATTTTCCTTTTCATTCTTTTTTTAGGCTTGAACTCCAGATTCTAGTTCCCCGATTTCTATTGCTTTCAATTCAGTTTTTGCGTGGCCTGAGCCAGGCTCATGTTGTGACTTGCCACAAGAGTGTGCTTCTGGGTCTGGTTGCCAAAATGGTACCGAGGTCCTGTCATTTATTCTAGTCATTAGTTCATTTTGTCACATTTATTGAACAAATGTTGATGGAGACTGCTGCTTTATTTATTCTCAATTGTTACTAAAACAAAAATGGGAACTTAGCAAGAGATTCTTTATTACAGTGTTTTTGTTGTTCTTGTTCATCTTTGTCACAGTGTCATGGTGGGCATGTTGATGACCCTGAATCCTGGGATCTCGCCTCATACACAGAGAGTTTCCCAACAGGGAGGGCCTGGGACCTGCCAGACCTCTTGGGCTATAGGAATCACCCCTGGTTTTCTTTCAGTGTGAGCATCCACTTTCCTGAGTAGAAAATAGCACAGCTCACTGGGGAGAACGCAGGGTGTGCGTGCTGGGTGTGCTCCTGACCTCCCTTAGTCCTGCCCGATGCTCTAGCAGCCAGAATCTGAACTGAGTACTGCCAGTGTGGGGGGGAGGGGTGCCCTGCTCAGGGCATGCACATCTAGCTGGTAGGAAAGGTTGGGATCCTTCTAGATGTTTCTAAGCAGGCTGGCTTCTACCTCGTTGGGAAGGTGCTAGGGATCGCTTTTATTGCAGCATTTTAATTTGTTTCCATATAGACAGTTGTCCTAAGTTGGTACACCATAGAATTAAAAAGAAGCCTTTCCAGGAGATACATGACTTTGTCTCTTTGCCTGCGAACCTACTAATGGATTGACCAATTCATTGACCTTTATCGTACCTTCTTAAATTCATAGCATATGTTACCAAAATTGCAAAAATTGAAAAGGATTTGTTTCCTGCTATTGGAACATGGCTAGTAAATTAAAAACTGTGACATTCTTCTTTTCTACCTTTGACACACAAAACATTTCTAATCTCCAACTAGAGCAAAACATCTGTTTTGCGTTTAACAATTCTCTCAGGGCACTAATGGGTTAGTGCATTTAAGGTTTAAGGACTTTATTTGTTTGTTCCTGTGTATGTATGTGTTTTGGGCAGATTTGTAGTTATTTTTATCTTCTAATCTCATTTGTGGATGTGTTTAAAAAAACAAACTTCTTACCTTACTGACTTGACGTGCCAAGGATTAACTAGCATCTTTTTTATTCCTGAAGGAGGTAGGTAAAATGTATCCTTCTGTGGATTTATACATTGAGCACAACAATAATTTAATTACACAGATTCAAGATTTTAATTGGGATTCCTAGCTTTTTAACTAATTTATTTGGAGCTTTATAGCCTCAGGCAATTGTAGAAAAATGTTCGGCTAGTCAGTGGTATTTTGTAGGAAGCCTTGTTCAAACATTTGCATTACTAACAGAGAGAGAAGAATGATCTGGCAGTGATAGAAATAAAAAATGAAGCACTCACTATAATTTTTTTCAAAAGGACTGCCCAGTAGATAAAACACTTCACTGCATAGAGGTGTTCGCCAATATACCCTAGTTTAGGTGCAATCTGACTGAAAGGGGCTTATCTTTTTTAATAAGTTGGTCTCTAAGAGAAGGTAAGGATGAATGAGTGGGGTGTGAATTGGGTTAAGTGGTCTTTTAAGGGTTCATGAACTGCCCTGGGCTTGTCTTCCAAGTTTTTTGTGTATCTATATGTGTGAGTGCCTTTTGCTGGGAGAGCCCGAGGCTTTCATTAGATTCTTGAAGTCCTCAAGGAAGTGAAGGTGCTGGTGGGCTGGGGGCTGCTATGTGCAGGGATACTACCAGAGTCACTCAAGGCTGGTGGTTGTGGTCCTCAAAGGGCTGTGTGAAGACCACCAGCTTCCAGCCACTGAGGGTGTATATTATTATAAAATGCAGAATCTTGGCACTGCCCTCCACCTCAGGTTTTCTGAACCTGACTTCCTGGCATGCCTGGATGTGAAAGGCAGAAGAGTAGTTCATTTATGTTTTTAACCAGTTCCTCATGAGCTTGTCAGGTACACTAATGTTTGAGACTACTAGACCAGAGGAAACCAGACATTGCCATTTTTATCTGCTCCAAGTATTGATCTCTTCTGGACCACCCTGCCCCCCCTGCCCCTCCAGCCAGCTGAAATGTCTAAAAATACTTTACAACCTGTGTTACTGCAGCTGCGAGGAAGCAAGATGGCGGGACTTGATTTCCGAGATCACATATGAGGCTGTTCTCATTCATCAATGATCCTCAGTTCCTCAACACCCAGCCCCCATATACACAGCAGTGATGAAAATATTTCCAGAGCATGGTGCTTTCCCAACACAGTTACAGATGTGTCAGGGGAAAGCCAATAGAGCAACAACAGCTCAATACATTAGTGACTGATGCCGGGCCCCTCTGCTGAGTGGCTTTGAGGCATGTGCTAGGGGAATAGCTTGTTTCTTAAGAGAGATGAGCTCAATGAGTGGATTGCCCAGTGGCTGGGCAGGATTGCAGTGGTGTAGTCTTTAAAGATTTTTAGTTGAAAAGCAATTTATAGTTCTCTTGGTTTGTTGGATACCAGACATGGAATGTCTTACTCATCAGTCAACTTACTGATGGGACTAGAATAAAAACTCCGGATGATCAACACCTAAGTCTTTGCTTGGAGAATTGCAATTTAATGAAATGTATAAATGTTGAGGCTTCATGGGCAGTTGGCTAATTATTTTCATTTAAACACACATGAGATGTTGTTAACGGTTCATATTTTATGGTGAATTGCTTGTTAAGTTCATGGTAAAAGCTTTTCACATTGAGTTGTAGGACTAGTTTCCTGCAGATTATTCGTTATTTTTTTCTCCTTTGTGTTTTTGTTCATCCACCTGAAATGAACTCCTTCCCTGTGTCTACCTGGTGGCATCTTCCCATCTTTTACGGACCATTTCAGACAATGCTTCATTCATGATACTCACCTCAGTGCCCATCCCAGCGAGGTCTTTGAATCCTCACTGCATGGTGTTGCGTTGATTTCATAGTGGTTAATGCACTTAAAAGTAGCCTATGCTCATTCATTTGTTAATTTGCTTGTTCATCTATCCACCTATCCTTCCACCCATGTGTCCATCCATCTGTCCACTCACTTATCCACCACCCACTCATCTGTCCATCCAGCAGGTACTTATAGGTGCTTGTGCTAGCCTTGAATATAGGTACAGCATTGAAACAAAGTTGTGGCCTCATGGAGGTTGCATTCTAGTGGGGAACATACAAAAATAAGAATAATGTAAAATTGTAATAACAAAGAAATTAGAACAGGGAGCAGAGAATGCTGTTGGGGTGGGGGCTGCCTTAGGCACAAGTGCTGGGGAAGAATGCTGAGCTGACAGGGAACCGGGCATGTGAAGACTGGGGCAGGAATGTGTCAGAGGAGAGGTCAGCAAGTACAGAGCCCTGGGGTGACTGGGGGAAGGAGGTGTGGTTGGAGCTTGGAGGGTGGCAGGGAGAAGGTAGGACATGAGGGCGGAGCTGGACCCAGGCCTGATGGTGCGATGCCTTAAGGTCAGGGTGAGGAGTTTGGATTTCATTGGTAATAAGCTAGAGGGTTACTAGAACGTGAGAACATCCACATGTGTTTGCAGAGATGGCTGAGACTGGATTGTAATGTAGGCTGGGGTTGGGGAGAACAGTTAGGATCTACTGCCACAGGCAGATGAGAGTCATGGAGAGAATCTGGATGTACTCTGGACGTTCTCAACCACTGTGGTGTTCTGCCTCCCACAAGAGAGCTTTTCTGTAAGTGACTCATGTTCGAATGCTTTTATACCATTAGGACATACTGCAAAGTCTGACCTCCCACAGTTCACTACAAGGACAACCCATTCCTGCCTCCAGTGCAGGATGGGGAAGAGATTTTGAGGCATGAGTTTCTAGGATGAGGTCAGACATTTAGACATCAAGGGGTGTGCTGCTCACCCCTGGTTCTGAATGATCCTTGGGTATAGTCTGGATACAAAGCAAAAAAAAACAAAAATGAATTTCAGGGATTCAGGCCCCCTTCTTCAGGTCAGCACAAAGCCAAATGTTTTACTATTGCCTAGCTTTCTTCCAAATGCAAAAAACTTTAATTATAATTCCAAAAGATATATGTACCCCCATGTTTACTACAATGCTATTCACAATAGCCAAGATATGGAAACAACGTAAATGCCCATCAATAGACAACTGGATAAAGAAATTGTGGTACTTATATACAATGGAGTATTACTCTGCCATAAAAAAGAATGAAATCTTAACATTTGCAACAATATGGATGGACCTAGAGGGTCTTATGCTGAGTGAAGTAAGTCAGACTGAGAATGATCATATGATCTCAGTTATATGTGGAGTCTAAAGAACTGAATAAACGAACGAACAAAACAGAAATAGACTCATAAATAGAGAACAAACTGTGGTTGCTAGATGGAAGGGGTTTGTGGGGCTGGGTGAGAAAGGTTGAAGGGATTAAGAAGTTCAAATTAGTAGTTACAAAATAGTCACGGGAATGTAAAGTCCAGTATGAAGAATATAGTCAATAATATTGTAAAAACTATGTATAGTGTCAGATGGGTACTAGACTTACCGGAGGAATCACTTCATAAATTATGTAAATGTCTAACCACTACAATTTACACCTGAAAGTAATATAAATAATATTAAATGTCAACTATAATTTAAAAAAATATAGTCATGGAATATAAAGTACAGCATAAGGAATATAGTCAATATTGTAATAACTATATACAGTGTTAGATGAGTAATAGACTTATTGGGGTTATCTCTTTGTAAGGTATATAAATGTCTGATCACTATGTTGTTTTGTACACCTGAAACTAACAATAAAAAAAAAAACAAACTTTTTTTTTTTATTGGGGAAGGGGAACAGGACTTTATTGGGGAACAGTGTGTACTTCCAGGCTTTTTTCCAAGTCAAGTTGTTGTCCTTTTCAATCTTAGTTGTGGAATGTGCCGTTCAGCTTCAAGTTGTCCTTTCAGTCTTAGTTGTGGAGGGTGCAGCTCAGCTCCAGGTCCAGTTGCTGTTTTCTAGTTGCAGGAGGCACAGCCCACCATCCCTTGCGGGAGTCAAACTGGCAACCTTTGTGGTTGAGAGGACGCACTCCAACCAACAGAGCCATCCAGGAGCTCAGCGGCAGCTCAGCTCAAGGTGCCGTGTTCAATCTTAGTTGCAGGGGGCGCTGCCCACCATCCCTTGTGGGAGTCGAGGAATTGAACTGGCAACCTTGTGGTTGAGAGCCCACTGGCCCATGTGGGAATCGAACCGGCAGCCTTCGGAGTTAGGAGCATGGAGCTCTAACCGCCTGAGCCACCGGGCCGGCCCAAAAAAAACCTTTTTAATTGTAAAAAGCCCAAGAAAGAACATTCACATTGAATTTGATTTACATGTATCATTTTTACTTATATTGTCAGGGCAGTTTCTAAATCTTAAGTATTAGGAGCTTGTCGGAGGAAAAAAAGGATTTGTTTTTGGAGGAGTGTGTTTCCTGGTGCTCATTAATCTTGGAAATTATGGGAAGTAATTTTCAGAAGGGCGGCAGCAGCTCCTGAGGCAGAGTAGAAATCCAGGCCTGGAGGAGGTGGTGGTGCCCGGTGTGCCCCTGGCTGGTGGCAAGCAGGTCAAGGGCCTCACAATAGCCACCTTCTACCTGCCTTGTTCCATCATCTTAGTTATTTTCGTCAATATAAAATGCAGAAGAATTGTACTTTGATGAAGCTTCTTCACATAAAATGTTTTCCTTTGACTACTTTCCATAAAATGTGAAGTCAATTTCTTTTTCTAATTTTAATTGTGAAAGTGAAGCCCAGAAGCCTCAATTTCCGTATAATGAAAGATCTGAGTTTGTGGCCTTGTTTCCATTTTCCAGTTCTGCTCAGTAAGCAACACAATGCCCACAGAATACCCCCCAGCAGTGGCTCTATTCCAGAGTTGCTGTGCAATTGGACTGCAGAGGGAGGGCAAAGGCTCTTATTAACTCTTGGTCTCATTGTTGGGTCATGGGACCTTGAGGGGATAAGTACAGTTTCTATGAAATTTTATTTCAAAATCCAGACTAGATCTGGCCTAATGCGTTGTGGATTCTTTTTTTGTTT
Organism: Rhinolophus sinicus; assembly: GCF_057876585.1. Lineage (NCBI taxonomy): Eukaryota > Metazoa > Chordata > Mammalia > Chiroptera > Rhinolophidae > Rhinolophus > Rhinolophus sinicus. Next base: position 39,209,942 of record NC_142513.1, read on the forward strand.
TATGGTGTCCTTTTGCCCCTTTCATTTACTCCTGGGAAGAGTCTCTTATTACTACTTTTTAAATTTCATACAAGTAGTATATTAACTAGAAAGTACCAGTTTAGAAATGTTATTTTTTATTAATAAGTTTTTATAGTACTCCTGGGTAAAAAGGTATTTTTATAGAAACAGTTCTTTTCATGTCTTTTATTTTTCTCATTAGTCCATAACATAACATTTTTATATGAATTTTTTATTACATTTAATAGGCAAAATCAATATCCTTTTAAAAAATTAGAAGTTTAAGGTATACTAAAGATGCTTTTGACTATAGTCTCTCATTCTTGGAGGTAATACCATTAATATGTTCTATGTATTCTCTTCCAGACTTAATAAAAATATGTTTACTGACATTTACACATACTCATAGAAAATACATGGGATCTCTGGGAGTGTGTATATCACAAGAGTTTTAAAAATTGTGATAAAATATACATAATTAAAATTTACCATTAAACCACTTTGCCATTTTAAGTGTGTAATTCAGTGGCATTAAGGGCATTCATGTTGTGTAGCCATCACCACCATCCATGTCCAGAACTTTTTCACCTTCCTACACTGACGTTCTATTCATTAATCACTAACTCCCCATTTCCTTTTCCCTCCAGTCCAGCTCCTGGTACGCACCATTCTACTTTCTGTCTCTATGAATTTGACTACCTTAGGTACCTCACATAAGTAGAATCGTACAGTATATGTCCTTTTGTGTCTGGCTTTATTTCACTTAGCTTAATGTCGTCAGAGTCCATCAGTGTTGTAGCATGTATCATAATTTAATTCCGTTTTAAGTTTGAGTAATACTCCATTGTATGTCTATACCACATTTTGTTTAACCATTCATCTGTTAGTGGATCTTTGGGTGGTTGCCACTTTTTGGCTGTTGTGAGTAATGCTGCTATGAACATGGTTGTACAAATACCTGTTTAAGTTCCTGCCTTCAGTTCTTTTGGGTAAACACATAGAAATGGAATTACTGGATCATATTCATAATTCTTTGTTTAATTTTTGCATAATTGCCCTATCATTTTCCAATGTGCCTGCACCATTTTGCATTACTACCAGCAATGCAAAGAGTTCTAATTTCTCTACATCCTTACCAACACTTGTTATTTTCCTTTTTTTTTTCTAGTAATAACCATCCCATTGGGTATGAGGTGATATTTCATTGTGTTTTGATTTGCATTTCCCTGATTAGTGATATTGAGCATCTTTTTGTGTGCTTACTGGCCATTTGTGTATCTTTGGGAAAATATCTATTCAAGTGCTTTGCTCTTGACCAATTTTTGAATTGGTCTTTTTTGTGGTTGAGTTGTAGTTCTTTAGTCTCGATATCAATCTTTTATTAGGTATGTGATTTGCAAATATTTTCTCCCATTCTGTGGGTTGTCTTTTCACTCTGTTGATAGTGTCCTTTGATGCACAAAATTTTTACATTTTGATGAAGCCCAATTTATCTATTTTTTCTTTTGTTGCCTGTGGTGTTGATGTCATATCCAAGAATCATTGCCAAGTCCAATGTCATGAAGGTTTTCCCCTGTGTTTTCTTCAAAGAGCTCTTAATGTTTGTTTTGATTTAATTTTTGTAGATGATGTGAAGTAAGTGTTGTAAAGTTTTAGTTGTAGACAAGTTGGAGGAACAGTACCAAGGACTTTTTCCTGAACCATTTGATAGTGAGTTGCTTACTTGATACCCCACCATCTCTGAAAACATTAATATACATTTCCTGCAAACAAATACATCTCTTACAGAATCCCAAAACATCAATTAAAAGTAGAAAATTACCATTGGCATGTTAGTACCACCCAGTCTTCAGTTCCTGTTCACATTTTAGCATTTATTCCAGTAACTAGTCTTTTATAGTGGTTCAGAATCATTTGTTGCATTTAATTGTCATATGTCTTTAATTTCCTTCATTCTAGATCAGTGCTTCAGTCTGTCCTTGACTTTCATGACCTTAGCTCTTTGGAAGAGTGCAGGCCAGTTATTTTGAAAAATGTTCCTTAATTTGGATTTCCTAAGGATTAGATTCAGGGTGTGTGTGTGTGTGTGTGTGTGTGTGTGAGTGTGTGTGTGTGTGTGCGTGTGTGTACGCAAATGTCCTTGACCTAAATAGTACTGTATTATATATACTGTTCTAAAACATGCTTTCACAAAAGAACAAGACAAACAAATAAGAAACAGAAACTCATAGACACAGACAATGGTTTGGTGGTTGCCAGAGGGTAAGGGGGGTGGGGGTGGGGGGTGGGAGATGAGGATAAGGGGGATCGAATATATGGTGATGGAAGGAGAACTGACTCTGGGTGATGAACACACAATGGGATTCATAGATGATGTAATACAGAATTGTACACCTGAAATCTATGTAATTTTACTAACAATTGTCACCTCAATAAATTTAATAAAAAAAACCAAAAAAAAACACACATGCTTTCTTCCCCTCACCCAGCAATGTCATTTGTTTTGTTACATCTACAGCAAATTCATTCATTTTAATTGCAAGATAAGATTCTGTCATATGAATGTACTACATTTTGTTTAGCATTCTTTTTTTGAGTGGATTTATGGAGTTGTTGGCAATTTTTTATCATTACTAATGATGGTGCAAAAATCATCCTTGTGTACATATCTTTTTGTGGGTGTAAATTTTCTAAGCAATAGACTTTTATTATTATTTAAAAATTTTAAAGTATTTTAAACATGCTAAAAGTATAGTGAATAATATAACAATATCCAACTTTAGCAAATGTTAATATTGGCTCTAGAATCTTTAAGTTGGTGAAGTTGTTATCCCATTCAATAAATGGGCATTTTTATTAAATTTATTGGGGTGACATTGGTTAGTAAAATTACATAGGTTTCAAGTGTACATTTCAATAATACATAATTTATATATTGTATAGTGTGTTCACCACCCAGAGTCAGCTCTCTTTCTATTCCTATGTATTTGACCCCCTTTTCCCTCTTCTTTCCTCCCTCCCTTTTTCCCTCCTCTGGTAACTACTAAACTGTTGTCTGTGTCTATGAGTTTTTGTTTCTTTGTTTGTTTGTCTTGTTTCTTTGTTGCTTTCAGTTTGATATCCCACATATGAGTGAAGTCATATGGTTCTTGACTTTTTCTGTCTGACTTATGATAAAAAACAAACAAACAAAAAAGATGCTCATGAAAATCAAAACCACAATGAGATATCACCTCACACCTGTCAGCATGGCTGTTATCAAAAAGTCAACAAATGATAAGAAACAATAAGTAAATGGGAGTTTTACTGGTATGCTTGATGTTAGTGTCTCACCGAGTTAGAAATATTGTTAATGATGAAATTGCCTGGAAAGTGTGCACTGCAGCTTTGTTCAAGAGAGAGAGATATTTTGGGAAAACCAGTCAGATTAAAAAACAAAACAAAAACAAAAGCCAGAAAATATTGGGCCGGCCCGGTGGCTCAGGTGGTTGGAGCACCATGCTCCTAACACCGAGGTCGCAAGTTCGATTCCCACATGGGCCAGTGAGTTACACCCTCAACAGCTAAGATTGTGGACAATGGCTCTCCCTGGACCTGGGCTGCTGTGAGCAGGTGGAGGTTGGTGTGAGCTGCTGTGGGCTGCCGTGTGCTGCGGTGGCTCCTGTGCTGCCAGAAGCGGCCAGTGGCCAGCAGCCATCGTGAGTGGCCGGCAGCCGGCGAGATCTGCTGTGAGCTGCTGTGAGCGGCAGACCCATGACTGGCGACCAACTACCTTAGCAGTGGGGGAGCACTAGGCTCATAATACCAACATGGGCCAGGGAGCTGCCCATGAGAAACAACGGCTTGAACTGGAGTGGGGGTGGGAGGTGGAAGAAAGGGGTGGGGGGAAGTTAGACCTACAACCCAGATGTGAACTGTGAATAAAATACTAGGTAGGCTCAGCCAACTTTTATTTTAGGCTTTCTTAATGTCTTTCTTAATAGAATTTAATAAAATGAGACAGGAGGAAGAATCACAAAAGGTTAGGAATAATAAACCTGAAAGACTTTCTTGGAACCAGTATAGACTCATTTCTCATCTTAGATCCCTTTCTTGACTCTGGTGTCAGGTGGAATGAGAAGTGCATTCAGGAATTCTTTCTAAGCCTATTTATACAGTACTCGGGATAGATTTGTGATAAATTAATTCCATACTCACGTGTGATGTCAAGCCAATCAAGGGAAGAAGAAGGAAAGGAATCAGGTCAGAGCCCAACTTTACTTCACCAAACAATGGGAAGTGGAATTCTCTAAAGATAAATACATAAATTTAGAACTTGGAAATGATAGTAACAGGCAGCCTCAAGAGCTCTATTGGGGCCTCTCATGTTTTACCTGAGGAAATAGAACTACGGAGAAGGAGGATCCTGTCTCCTAATTCACACACCGGCAGGGAGACGTCTGTGTGTGTCTCTGAATTAACAGAGCCCTCAGAACACTTGCAGGCCTCTGCCAGAAGCGAAGGCATGTGGCCAGTTGTGTCTTCCCATCAGTACTGGAAAAACATGATCCACTTTAATAGCAGCTCCTGTGAGCTTTGGAGACGTGGTCTCAGGATCTAGAAATGTAGTGTCCGTGTTCCTGTTGGTGGGTGTTTCATAGGTTTTGTTTTTAGTGCTTAATAACATCTTTGGGAGAATTCCTCCTGGCTTGTCTATTAATAGTAGAATGCAAGGAGCCGCGGAGATTTCTTAATATCCACACTCCATGGGGATCCTATTCCTGGCTGAAATGGTGTTTTATGGGAATGCGGCTTTCAGTTTTCGTGTTATGAGGCCTGGACCGTGGCTAGGAGAACAGGACTGTTCTCCAGCCTGCAAGACAACAGCAACAACAGTAACCACAACCAGTAGCTAGTGTGGGGCTTTTATGGATTCACTGTTCACTGTGAATACTCTGGAAGTACTATACTGTGAAAATACTATATACTTGAAGGCTATAAAAATGAAAATCTGTATTTCAGAACACAGCAGAGTGGTTATAACCTGTTGTAGTCATCAGTTCAGGATTCTAGTGTAGATAGTAATTCTAAGGTTTTTTTTTTTTTTTGATCCTTTCTGGGATGCAGAGTATTTGGCTTGGAAGTGATGCCATCGGGGGCTTCAGATTGCTGCTGCAGGTCTTGGAGGCCTGTAGGTGCCACTGTAATTAGTGTCAAGGCTCTGAGAAAGACCAAAGCAGAAATGAGCCTGCCTAGACAAGGGTGAGAGCAGGGCAGCCACATCAGATCTTCACTGTGTACTGTGTTTTTGTGACCATCAAGGCCCGTGGTGAGCGGGTGGCTGATCTTGGTCTGGCACTGTTTCTGTGAGAAGCTGAAGTACCCATTGTAGAAGAATGTCTTTATGAGCATATGCTACAGGTGGACACTGGTGAGCCTGTGCTCAGCTAGGGTTCCTTGTTGCCTGTTGTCTACCATTCACCCCATCTGCCCCTTCACTAAAGGCTGGGGGAATACACAAACTGCAGAGTTTAGCTTTTCCTTTCTTGATTTTTCCTTCCCGAAGGCCCTTGAGCTTGAAGGAAGGAAAAGAGGAGTAGTCCAGAGCAGGACTGGGAGTTGGGTGCCTAGGAATTCTGGCTTGCTTGCTACTAGATGACTTTGGCCACATCTCAGAACCCTTCAGAATTGGTGTTAGAGGGTTGGGCCAGGTGATCCTACGGGGCCTTTCTAGCTCTAGAAATCTGTGATTCTGTTGTGTTGATGGTTGACCATTTGTAGGACCTCCTTTCTCATCTGCCCTCATTGGCTCTCTCTGTTGACACTGTTTTTCCTTAGGCCTTTATTCTTCAGAAGAAACCCACAACCCTAAGTGGTTTTGAAATCTCCACTGGAGACTATTAGGAACCATGCAGGCATCGGTCTCTGTGTACCTTGATGGAAATCAGATGCCGGCAGAGGAGGACATGCATATTAATGAACCATATGGGGCCGATTGCATGTGGGGCTCTTAAGCTTCGACCTTCTGAGACGAATCACTTACATTTGGCTTTAACTTCAGCTCTGCAGAACAAAGTAAAGCCATGACAGTGGGGAAAAGGAATTCCATCTTTCTCTGCTCCTCTAATCAGTCAACCTGAAAGTCTCAAAGGCCAACTATTTCAGAAATCACAAATGCAAATAAGTTAACATTTGCATTAAAAATCTTTATCTTCCAAAATTTATTGGTGTTTTCATTGTCTTTGAGTAGAAAGCTAATTTCTATACTTGACTCATAACTGTACAATTAGACCAGTTACTTCTCTTTCTTTCCTTTTCACAACTACTTGTTGACTACTTTTCATGTTCCAGACTCTGTGTTAGTCATGGGTACAAGAAGAGAAATAGGCATGGTTTCTTCAACAGGCTCGTACTGTAATGAAATGGAAATCACACGGGGAGAGTTCTGAGGGGACATTAATGGTCTGGTGCTGAGGAAACAAGTGGAATGCATAGAGCCTTGGGTGGGAGAATGGTCATCAGAATAGCTGTCCATGAACAAATATCAAATATCTGAGTTGAGTCTTGAAGGGTAAGGAAGAGTCAGCTGAGTCTGAAGGCTTGAGGCAGGAGCTGGCATGTTTCTGGAAGAGTGTGAACAAGGGGAGGCAGGCTTGAGTCTGTTTAGTGGGATGACAGGCAGTTCAGTCTGATGGGGTGAGAGGGCTGCTGGTGGGGAGGAGGACGATAAGCCTGGAGAGACAAGCAGATGATGACAGTGTTCAATGTCCTGCTGACCAAAGGGGCTTGGTCCTTTGGCAGTGGGCAGCCACTGTAGAGAGTTCAGCAGGATGGGAAGATCAGATTTGCTCTTTAGCTGTGACTCTCCTATAGCAGGATGGCAGAGAGATTGGACTTGACAAGACAAGAGAGGCAGCAGGAACTGAGAGCTCAGCACTGCACTGGGCCAGGCTAGAGAGGAGCAGAGTGTGAACTAGGTGGATGGGGGTGACAAAGAGCCAGAGAGGAGGAGACTGATTGACTGTGGAGGATGAGGGTGGTCAAAGATGTGGCTTGGCTTTCTGGTGGAGGTGACTAGGGGATGGTGGCATCATCATCCTAGATGGGGTCCACATCAGTAGCAGTGCTTTGAAAGGTCTCCTTTGCTTCCTGAATAGATTCAAAATGTTTACCTTTCATGGTCATTTTGACTTTGGGGTAGAGTCATAGTTGCATGGTGCCAGATCCAGTAAATAAGGTGGATGAGGACACACCGGAATGTTTTTACTTGACAGAAATTGCTGTACCAGAAGTGATGTGTGACACAGAGCCTTTTCGTTGTGTTCAAAAAATGTGAATGCTGCTGTCAAGTGCCATTCAATGGAAAGGCAGGGATCTTCAATATGGGAAGTGACACACTGAAACTTATTAACAGTGTGTGACAAGTTTCAACTTGTTCGGTGCAGCCAGTCGGGTGTGAGCTATGGTTGAGAGAAGGTGTGTTTTAAAGTGTGCCGTAAATCATCCTCCCTCATGACACTGCTCCGTGTCACACATCATTTCTGGTGCATGACAATTTCTGTAATATAAAAACATTACAGTGTGTCCTCATCCACCTTATTCACTGACTCTGGCACCATATGACTTCTGGCTCTTCCCCAAAGTCAAAATGACCATGAAAGATAAACACTTTGAATCAATTCAGGACATGGAGGCAGCCATGATAGGGCAACTAAAGACTCTCACAAAGAGGACTTCCAGAACTGCTTCAGAAAGTGGCAAGAACGATGGGATAAGTGTGTTTGAAGCAAGGGGGAGTATTTTGAGGGGATTAATGGCAATGTGTCTTTTACTGTAATATTTTTTTTTAATTTAAACTTTCACTGTGCTGTTTGATCACACCTTGTGTGGGTCCTACAGGACCTGTTGTTCTATTTGTACATATTATCTCTCTCAATTTTCCTCAAGTGCTCAGTGACCCTTGTTTGTTGATAACCAGTTGCTTACTGTAGGAAGCTGGTGCTGTTTTTTAGTGTGATACCATGGCAGGCCTTGCTGTTGCCAACTGCAGAATCTGTGACTCATTTGGTGTGTTTGCCTTGTGTCTGGTAGCCTCGATCTGGACCGCTAGCTCTCAACCCGGATGCATATCAGAATCACCTATAAAAATTCCCAAGGCCTAAGCTGTACCCAGATCATGACACCAATTCTCTGGTGGTGGGACCAGAGATGGTTCCAGTGTACAGCCAAGATAGGGACCACTGATCTGGGTGGTAGGGGGAGGGACCAGGAGGACAGGCCATTGACTGGGGCCACTGCCTTGGTGGGAGTGTTTTACCTAGGGCACCTACAGGGCTGGCTCAGTCATTTAGAGGGCTCAGTGCAAAATGCAATTCAAATGCCACACTTCTTGTTCAAAAAGAAGGGGGAAAAGTACCTTTATAGGTACGACAATGTGAAGTTTTTTCCTTTCTTCCGTGGTGTTTCTGGACTTGTCATGGTGCTTTTTATTTGCTATTTAATGTCATTCGAACCCAGGACAAATTAAAATGTTAATTGTTATGAATTTTATGGTTTATTTTTAAATTGTCCAGTGCCAATTTTAAATGCAGATTTACATTGTATTTGGAATCACCGAAATTACACAATTTGTATTTTGCAGCTTATACATGCATATTTTGTTCTTATCAGGACAGTTTAAGTGCTACACAAAACTAATTTACCTGTTTTTGTTTTACTTCTTGATAAATGTAAGTTCTGCCAATACTCTCTATCTTTGGTTTACTAACGAGTAAAGAAGGTCTGACAGGAAAAGGAAAAAGATAGGTTTTGCTCTCTTTCTGTATTCAAGCAAGTTCTGGTTCAATGCAAAGTGTGACCTCTCGGGGCTATCAGCACCCCTGCTTGCTCAGTCGTAGATGTAACATGCTTATTGTATGCTTGCTGTGAGTGTTCTGAACTCCCATACACCATGTTCCACAGGAATTCCGTGCTCTCAGAAAGGCAACCGTCATACATGTTGTACATATCTCCTCTGCTCACGTGCACACTTCACTGTAGGACCTCACCAACAAAACACAAAGTGGAAGATAAAATTAATTAAGAATTTCAAGATGGCGGTAGCAAAGCAGTAAATCAAGTGCAGACCCTTTTGATTATGAGGCCCTCTGTGCCTGCTCAGGTCACACAGCCATGAAGTCAGCCCTGCCACCCTCTGTCTTGCCTGCTCCTCTGCCCTTCTACCCCCAACACCCCACACTCCCAGCCCCCTATCCTGGCCACCTTTCTTCATAATGGAGCCTGCCCTCCCTTCTGGTACTCCTGGCCTCTCTACCCTGATCGCCCTAATTCACACTGCAGTCTGCTCCTGACCCCCATCCCTGCTGTACTCCTACGCTCCCTACCTTGCTCCACTTCTTACTACTATTGTAAGACTTACCACCTTCTAAAGTATTACAGTTGTATGTGTTGATTATTTACTTTAAAAAATTTATTGTCTTATAGATGATGTAATACAGAATTGTACACCTGAAATCTATGTAATTTTACTAACAATTGTCACCCCAATAAATTTAAAAAAATTATTGTCTGTTTCCCTTGCTAGAATATGAATTTCCCATGGGCAGGGATCTTAGACCAATTAAGGGAAGGCAGTCGGCAGTTCGGAATTGAATATGTGACATTTGCTGTATAAGAATATCAAATGTTATAAAGTAGGCATTGCAAATTAATGGCAGATGGAAGGATTTCTCAGTAAGCAGTATTTAGGTAACTGGTTGGCAATTATAGAAAATTAATCATTTTAGATCCTTTATACCTTAAAATAAATTTCAGTTGATTTAAAGAGATAAATGAAACTGAAAAATCTCATAGAGGGTACTGGCCTTCCTAGATATCAAAGTATATTGATAATAAGAAAAACATGCTGCTGGCAGAGCAAGAGACAAACCTATTGGTGGACTAGATGAGAGACCTGAAAGAAAACCTGATTATTTATGAGAAGTTTGGTATATAATAAAGATAGCATTTCAGTGGGCAAGAGGCAGATTTTCAACAAAGGTGTTATGACAACTGGCTAGTTAGTTTTAAACATTGAATGCAATATATATGCACATGTGTGGAAAAACAGTAGTTATAGTCCACCCATGGTGTTGCAGGTGACAAGATTTCATTCTTTTTTTATGGCTGAATAATAGTCCATTGTAGATGTAATACCTCTTCTTTATGTCATCCAGGTTGCATCCATAGCTTGGCTGTTGTAAACAATGATGCAATGAACATATGGATGCACATGTCCTTTTGAAGTACTGTTTTGGGTTTCTTTGGATAAACACCCAGAAGTGGGATTACTGAGTCCTTTGTCTCTTTTTATAGCCTTTGTTTTTCTTTTTTTTAATTTTAATTTTTAAAAATTTATTGGGGTGACAGTTGTTAGTAAAATTACATAGATTTCAGGTGTACAATTCTGTATTACATCATCTATAAATCCCACTGTGTGTTCACCACCAAGAGTCAGTTCTCCTTCCATCACCATATGTTTGATCCCCCTTACCCTCATCTCCCACCCCCACCCCCCTTACCCTCTGGTAACTACTAAACTATTGAGAAACAGAAACTTATAGCCTTTGTTTTAAAGTCTATTTTGTCATATAAATATTGCTACCCTAGCTTTTTTTTTTCTATTTTCTTGAAATATCTTTTTTCATCCCTTTTCTTTCAGTGTATATGTGTCTATCCAAAGTGAGTCTCTTCAGTAGCACAGAAAACACTTAGAAGCTGTGAAGGGTGGATGTGAAGATGTGGGGTTAACACAACACGTCCATTTTCATCCCGGAACTAGTTAATCTTAGTCACGATTTTTTCACCCTGTAAGTTTAAAATTTAGCTGAATTAAAATAAAGTAGCTTAACTTTAAAAAAAAAAAAAAATAAATAAATAAATAAATAAATAAATAAGTGAGTCTCTTGTAGGCAGTATATGTAAGGGTCTTGTTTTCTTTTTTCTTCTTTTTTTTTAAGTGTGTGTTTCCAGGACCCATCAGCTCCAAATCAAGTAGTTGTTTCACTCTAGTTGTGGAGGGTGGCTGATGAGGGGATCGAACTCGCAACCTTGTTGTTAAGAGCACTGCACTCTAACCAACTGAGCTAACGGGCCACCCATGGGTCTTGTTTTCTTTTTTTCTTTTTTTCACTTTATTGGGGTGACAATTGTTAGTGAAATTACATAGATTTTAGGTGTACAATTCTGTATTACATCATCTATAAACCCCATTGTATGTTCACCACCCAGAGTCAGTTCTCCTTCCATCACCATATATTTGATCCCCCTTACCCTCATGTCCCACCCCCCACCCGCCTTACCCTCTGGTAAACACTAAACTATTGTCTGTGTCTATGAGTTTTTGTGTCTCATTTGTTTGTCTTGTTCTTTTGTTGTTTTTGGTTTATATACCACATATCAGTGAAATCGTATGGTTCTCTGCTTTTTCTGTCTGACTTATTTCGCTCTCAAGATCCATCCATATTGTCACAAGTGTTCCTGTATCATCTTTTCTTACCACAGAATAGTATTCCTCTGCCCATTTTTCAATTGGGTTGTTTGTTTTTTTGTTGTTGAGTTGCATGAGTTCCTTGTATATTTTGGATATTAGCCCCTTATCGGAGGCACTGTTTGCAAAAGCCTTCTCCCATTCAATTGGTTGCCTCTTTCTTTTGTCGATGGTTTCTTTTGCTGTGCAGAAGCTTTTAAGTTTCATATAGTCCCATTCATTTATTTTAGCTTTTACTTCCACTGCCTTTGGAGTCAAATTCCTAAAATGCTGTTTGAACCCAAGGTCCATAAGTTTTGTACCTATGTTTTCTTCTATACAGTTTATTGTGCCAGGTCTTATACTTAAGTCTGATCCATTTTGAATTAATTTTGGTACACGGTGACAGATAGCAGTCCAGTTTCATTCTTTTGCACGTGGCTATCCAATTCTCCAAACACCATTTATTGAAGAGGCTGTCTTTCCTCCATTGTATGTTTTTAGCTTCTTTGTCAAAAATTATCTGTCCATATTTATGTGGTTTTATTTCTGGGTTCTCAATTCTATTCCATTGGTCTGTGTGTCTGTTTTTCTGCCAATACCATGCTGTTTTGATTATTGTAGCTCTGTAGTACAAGCTAAAGTCAGGGAGTGTGATACCTCCAGTATTGTTCTTTTTTCTTAAGATTGCTTTGGCTATTCAGGGTCTTTTGTGGTTCCAAACAAATCTGATGATTTTTTGTTCTATTTCTTTTAAAACCGCCATTGGGATTTTGATGGGGATAGTGTTTAATCTGTATATTGCTTTGGGTAATATGGCCATTTTAACTGTGTTGATTCTTCCAATCCATGAGCACGGAATGTCTTTCCATTTCTTTGTGTCTTCTTCAATTTCTTTCAAAAATGTCTTATAGTTTTCAGCATATAGGTCCTTCACATCCTTGGTTAAGTTTATTCCTAGGTATTTTATTCTTTTTGCTGCGATTGCAAAAGGAATTGTTTTTTGTATATCTTTTTCTGAGATTTCATTGTTAGTATATAGGAAAGCAATGGATTTTTGTACGTTGATTTTGTAGCCAGCGACTTTACTGTATTCGTTGATTGTTTCTAATAGCTTTCGGGTAGAGTCTTTAGGGTTTTCTGTATATAGCATCATGTCATCTGTAAAGAGTGATAATTTAACTTCTTCATTCCCAATTTGGATGCCTTTTATTTCGTTCTCTTGCCTGATTGATCTGGCAAGGACTTACAACACTATGTTGAAAAGCAGAGGTGATAGGGGACAGCCCTGTCATGTTCCTGAACGTAGAGCCAAAGGGCTTCAGTTTTTCACCATTAATTATGGGATTAGCAGAGGGCTTGTCATATATGGCCTTTATTATGTTAAGGTATTTTCCTTCTATACCTATTTTATTAAGTGTTTTAATCATAAATGGATGTTGTATCTTGTCAAATGCTTTTTCTGCATCAATTGATATAATCATATGATTTTTGTCCTTTATTTTCTTTATGTGATGTATCACATTGATGGATTTGTGGATGTTGAACCATCCTTGTGCCTTGGGGATTAACCCTACTTGGTCGTGAGGAATAATCCTTTTAATGCATTGTATTCGATTTGCTAGAATTTTATTTAGGATTTTTGCACGTGTATTCATCAGAGATATTGGTCTGTAGTTTTCTTTTTTTGTGCTGTCCTTACCATGTTTTGGTATCAGGGTAATGTTGGCCTCATAAAATGAGTTAGGGAGTACTGTCTCTTCTTCAATTTTTTGGAAGAGTTTGAGCAGGATTCGTATTAGATCCTCTTTGAAGGTTTGGTAGAATTCACTAGTGAAGCCGTGTGGTCCCGGACTTTGGCTTTTGGGAAGGTTTTGGATGACTGATTCAGTTTCGTTTCTGGTAATCGGCCTGTTTAGATCTTCCAGTTCTTCATGGTTCAGCCTTGGAAGGCTATATGTTTCTAAGAACTTGTCCATTTCTTCTAGGTTCTTGAATTTGGTGGCATACAGTCCTTCATAGTATTTTTGGATGATCCTTTGTATTTCTGTGATGTCCATGATAACCTCCCCTTTTTCGTTTCTGATTTTGTTTATTAGTATCTTCTCTCTTTTTGTTTTAGTGAGTCTAGCCAAGGGTTTGTCAATTTTATTAATCTTTTCAAAGAACCAGCTCTTTGTCACATTAATTTTTTCTATTGTCTTTTTGTTCTCTATTTCATTTAGTTCTGCTCTAATTTTTGTTATTTCCTTTCTTCTGCTGACCTTGGGTTTTACTTGTTCTTCTTTTTCTAGTTCTTTAAGGTGTAAAATGAGGTTATTTCTTTGAGAGTTTTCTTGTTTCTTGAGATAGGCCTGTAATGAGATAAATTTCCCTCTTAAAACTGCTTTTGCTGCATCCCAAAAATTTTGGTAGGATGTATTTTCATTGTCATTTGTTTCTGTGTATCTTTTGATCTCTCCTCTAACTTCTTCTTTGACCCAGTCGTTCTTTAAAAGTATGTTGTTTAATCTCCATGTATTTGTGTTTTTTCCCTCTTTCTTTTTGCAGTTGATATCCAGTTTCAAAGCCTTGTGATCAGAGAATATGCTTGGTATGATTTCAATCTTCTTAAATTTGTTGAGACTGATTTTATGTCCCAATATATGGTCTATCCTTGAGAATGTTCCATGTACACTTGAAAAGAATGTGTAGTCTGATGTTTTAGGATGAAGTGCTCTATAAATGTCAATTATGTCCATTTCATCTAATGTGTCATTTAGGGCTGCTATTTCGTTATTTATTTTCTGTTTGGATGATCTATCCATAGCTGTCAATGATGTATTTAAGTCCCCTAGTATAATTGTGTTTTAGTCAATTTCTCCCTTTAGTTCTGTTAGTAGTTGCTTGGTGTATTTCGGTGCTCCCTGATTGGGGGCATAAATATTGATGACTGTTATGTCTTCTTGTTGTACAGTCCCCTTCACCATTATGAAATGTCCATCTTTGTCTCTTGTTATCTTTTTTCACCTTGAAGTCTGTTTCATCTGATATCATTGTGGCTACACCTGATTTTCTCTGGGTACCATTTGCTTGGAGTGTCAATTTCCACCTTTTCACTTTGAGTCTATGCTTGTCCTTGTAGCTGAGATGTGTCTCTTCAAGACAGCATATGGTTGGGTTTAGTTTTTTGATCCAATCTGCTACTCTGTGCCTTTTTATTGGTGAGTTCAGTCAATTTACATTTAGGGTGATTATTGATATGTGAGGATTTCCTGTCATTCTATCTTTAGTTTTCTGGTAAGTCTGTGTCTCCATTGTTTCTTTGCCTTTTTGTTGTTGCCTATTATTTCTGTCTGGTGGTATTTTATGATGTTTCCCTCTGTTTCTTCTTTTATTACAGTATATATTTCAGTTCTGGATTTTTTTTTGAGTGGTTACCCTTAAGTTTATGTAAAAGAAAGTTTGATATTTAGAGTATTCCATTTTCATCAGCACGCTTACTTTCTCCTTTCCCATATTCCAGTTCAGGCCTTTACTCTCCCCCTTTTTATGTTTTGGTTGCCACAAATTGTCCCTGTAGATGGTGGTCGAATAGCCTCCTTTAGTATTTCTTGTAGTGCATGTCGTGTATTAGAAAATTCCCTCAGCTTCTGTATGTCTGGAATGGTCTTTATTCCTCCTTCATAGCTAAAGGATATCTTTGCTGGGTATTCTTGCTTCATAATTTCTCTCTTTCAATATTTTGAATATTTGGTTCCACTCCCTCCTGGCTTGTAGAGTTTCTGCTGAAAAATCTGATGATAATCTAATGGGCTTTCCTTTGTAGGTTACCAGTCTTCTTTTCCCTGGCTGCCTTGAGGATTCTTTCTTTCTCGTTGATTTTAGACAGCTTCAGTACAATGTGCCTTGGAGAAGGCCTGTTGGGATTGAGGTAATTAGGTGTTCTATTTGCTTCTTGGATTCGAGGATCCAGTTCTGTCCACAGAAGTTCTCATCGAGAATTGGTTTGAATATATTCTCTGTTCCCTTCTCTCTTTCTTCTCCTCCTGGTATGCCCATTATTCTTATATTGCTCTTTCCGATGGAGTCAGAAAGTTCTTGTAGAGTTCTTTCATTTCTTTTAAGTCTCAAGTCTCTTTCTTCTTCCATCTGTGTAATTTCCAGGTTTCTATCTTCGATGTCACTGATTCTTTCCTCTGTCTGGTCAACTCTACTACCTAAGGTGGTTATTTCATTCTTAATTTCTTTTATTGAGTTCTTAATCTCCAGAAATTCTATTTGGTTCTTTTTTAAAATTTCAATCTCTTTCGTAAAATCCTCATGCTGTTCTTTGATTGTGTTTCTGAGTTCATTTAACTGCCTATCTGTGTTTTCTTGCATCTCGTTGAGTTTTTTCAGAACTGCAATCTTGAATTCTCTGTAATTTAAGTTACATATTTCCATATATTTGAGTTCCTTTTCTCGAGTCTTTTCACTTTCTTTCTGAACTGTCTTGTTGCCTTGGTTATTCATGACAATTAGTGATTTACTATTTCTCTTCCTAGACATCTACAGGAGTGGCTTCTGCAACAGGTTGATAGGAAGAGGTCTTTCTTTTGTTTTCCAGTTATTGTTGGTAGGATGTTTTATTTTTCCTCCGACTGCAGACTTTTTTTCTCTCTCACACGGTAGTGCTATGTTTTCTCTGCACTATTCCATCTTCTCACATAATGGGGGAATTCCCTGGGAGACGGGCTTCTCCTCTGTTAATAGTTCTCCTCTGTTAATAGAGTGCAGTGTCCCGCTGGGTATGAGGAGAGCTTTTGAAGTTCCAAAGCTCTTCCTGCACCAGATTCAGAGCCCATATGTTTCAGCAGTTCTGTTTACTCCTGCAGGGATCTGCCCAGATAGATGGGGCCAGGGGCGGGGTGAGTTGTGAGAGGTGGCCCAGAGCAATGGCGGTGACCACCACAGCCGGTCCTGTTTCCACAGCTCCCTCCCCTTTGCCAGAACTAGTTGGGCTGCCAATTTGTGTCTGCGGTCCACAGTTCTCAGAACCGCAAGTATTTTATTCTTTTGATCTGACACTGCTACTGTTCCGTTTCCCCGCACCGGGCAGGTGGGGGCGGGGCGAACTCTGGGAGGGTAGGAGGGGGCAGCTAGTCTCAGTGCCTAAGGCTCCGTTCTCTGCTCGGCAGTGAGGGCTTAAACCACTGTTTTCAGCCTTCCCTCAGTCTTTTCTCTGAGGTCTCTGTCATGAGCGTTGGGTTCAGCCGTGCTTTATGCTTCCCCCTCAGCCCTGTAGGCCATAAGTGGAGCCCTAACAGTTCGAGTTCTTCCCTCTCCCGCAGCTGTGGTAGTTTCGGGAAGCAGTGAGCTCGGAGCACTGAGCTAGTCTGCGTCCTGTGCCCGCGTGGCTCCATCTCCGCACTTCTCCCTTCCCTCCTCCCCCGCTCACGCGATTCACCCACCTGTAGGTGAATTCAGTAGTGGGCCTCTTCGTCTTGTCTTTCTGCTGTGCAGGGAGTCCTTTGTGGAGTTATTGTTGTTCGATTAATTGTAAATTCCAGGGGAGCTTTACAGAGGCTCACCTCACACTGCCATTTTGATGACGTCTGTCCTAAATCGCTGATTTGATCCTCTGCTTCATCTAATCTGTTGATTCTCTCTAATGTATTCTTTATTTCAGTTATTCCTCATTTCTGGTTCTTTTTTATGTTTTCTTTTATTTCTATTTTTATTTTCCTATCTTTTTGTTGAAGTTCTCCCTGAGATCATTGAGAATCCTTATAACCAGTGTTTTGAATTCTGCATTTGGTAGATTGCTTATCTCTGTTTTGTTTAGTTTTTTTTTTTTTTCCTGGAGCTTTCATTTCTGTAACTGTTGTTTCATTTGGGACATGTTTCTTTGTGTCCCCATTTTAGCTGCCTACCTATGTTTGCTTCTATTTATTAGGTAGAGCTGCTATGTCTCCTGGTCTTAGTAGAATGGCCTTATGTAGTAAGTGTCCCGTTGGGCCCAGTGGCACAGTCTCCCTGATCACCTGAGCTAGGTGTTCCATGTGTGTTCCTTTTGTGGGTGGTGTGTGCCCTCCTGTTATAATTGAGTCCTGGTTGCTGTTTGCACATCAATAGGAGTGATTCACCCTCTGTCTGATTGGTTGTAAGGACTGGCTGTTAACTCCAGTGGAGGATCTGTTGTACGTGAGCTGACCCTACAGAGCAGGATTCACTTTAGCAGGGCTCTGGTACCTGCCCAGTCTGTCCTTTGCATGTATCATCTGTGGAGTCAGCTGGATGATGCCTGTGCTCCATTGAAGCTGCACACTGGGTGTGCTGGCCCCTGGGGTTTCCTGGGAGGGGCCCTACCACAAGCCAAGTTCAGCCGCAGCTTGTGTCCTGCTGGGGGCCACTTGGAATGAGCCACAAAGGAATCCATAGATGGCCACCATTCATGGGCTTGGAGGTGCCTGGGAGAGGCTAAGCTGGAAACCCACGCTGGTTGCCACTAGTGTCAGGCTTGGGGCTGCTTAGCAAGAGGTATAGGGAATGCCAAGACCAGATGCTTGTTTGGGGTTTATGAACCTTTGATTGATTTTAGGAAGGTCCTCAGCTTAAGCCAAGACAGGCCATTTTTATGGAAAAGCCACTGTAAGTGGCTTTTGGGTGGGCCCACAAGTTGGGTGGGGTGGGGTCTCAGGGAATCACCAGTGTTAACACATTGCGTGCGGCTGGGTTTAAATCCCTCGTGAAGATTCTCATGATCCATATGCAACGTGTTAAGAAACTCAGATATGGTGGCCCCCTGCATCTGCATGCTGGTTGGGGGCAAGGCTCAACAAAGGAATAGTGCCTTCTGCTAGCATTTCTCTCTGGGAGGAAGCTGCCCCTCCAGCCCTTGCCCTGAACCTGGACAGTTCAGTTCCTCCCCAAATGTCCCTGGTGCCTTCGAGGTGCTGCCTTAGCACTGGAGCTCAGAGTGAGTGAATCTATCAACGAGTAAGTCTGTGCGTGGGCCCTTTAAGAGAAATGCATGGACACCAGCAGCCCTGTCTCACTCAACCACAATCTCCACTGATTTTCACAGCCAGAAGATGTGGGGACTTCTCTTCCTGGCACTGGAACCCTGGGCTGGGGAGCCTGGTGTGGGGCTGGGACCCCTCACTCCTCAGGAAGGGCCTCTGCAGCTGAGATATCCTTCCCGATTTTTAAGTGCCACACATGGTTATGGAGACCAGCCCATTTTGTGTCTCTTCCCCTTCAACCAGTATCATGGTGGCTTCTTCTGTATTTCCTTATTTGTAGGACTTCTGTTCAGCTAGACAGAGGCACTTTTCAATGATGGTTGCTCTAATTTAGTTGTAATTTTGAGGTGATTGTTAGAGGAAGCAAGCACAGCATTTACGTACTCTGCTTTCTTGACCGGAAGTCTCAGTTCTCTCCTTAAATGATTTGTGCAAGGCCACATGACATGGCCAGTAAGTAAGAGACCTGAGTTCCAACAGAAGACAGTCTTTCAGATTGCACTGCCTCATATTTTTCCTGACTGAACTTCCTTAACTACCATCTTTCTGATTTGTAATATGGTCTATTTAAACAAATAAAGCCTCAAGATTTCTCAGACCAGTAGGTGCCACTTAGTCCTGCAGGAGTCAGCTGTTCTAGAAATGTATTCATGTCCTTGCCATTTGACCTTGGAAGTTCACTCTGTAGTTGTACTGAGGTTTATGGTTCTCTGTATTCCTTTTCTCCCCAAAGGTTGGATGGTACTGATGAGAAGACCTCCTTGCAAAGCTGTTCTTCAGAGCTTATCCATTCTGTTGTATTTCCTAGGCCAAGGCTCTGGGAATCACCCTGGTCTGTTTCCAGAACCTGTGCATCTCACAATTAGAAGAAGCATTGTTTGCGATTCATAGGCTGGAAAAAAATTTTGAGTAAAAGATTAGGTTAATAAGGGAAGCTTCAGTTTTATTCACATGCAAAGTGTCTTACACTGTTATTTTTTTGAGCATTAATCAATATTAATAGTAAAATCACAGTATTATTTTAAAAAGTAATCATGAAAAAAATTAAATGTTTATGGATCAGTTCCTGTACTTTGTTTTAATCTATAATTTAAAATATAAAGTTAAAATATAAAATACAATTTAAAATACAAAGTTAGTTCAAAGACTGTTTTTGGTTATTAGAATGTTTAGCTATGTTATGATATTCCATTTAAAATTAATTTCAGTAACAACAAAGTAAGAATCTTGAATTTTAGGATATACAATACAGTCTAGGAAATAATGAGAGAACATTGGGAATGCTTTCTAGTCAATATTTTTGTTTTAAAATAAAAGGTCGTGAACTCTTTTAAATTAATCTCAGTATAAATAGCTTTGATTACCACTAGATTTATGTGAGTGATTATAGTAGACTAATGAGTTAATCAGTTAGCAGCCCTTTCTAACCACTGATGTTCTAGACTAATTGCTTCATCTGCCTCGGTTAGTTTTCTTGCCTGTTTTAGTGAGTATAATAATTTCTGTTTATTGCAAGGGTTATTCAGTTTTAATTATGGCAATTTTTCTGAAATACACATTTTAAAACTTTGTATTAGAGGAAACTTCAAACTCATATAGAGAGGATAGTATAACAAATCACCATGTATCCATCCTGTAATAGTGACCATCATCTATCACAGATTGGGAGTCCAGCTGGAGAGAGTACGGGCAGAGCACACATCAGAGGAAATGTATGGAGACAATGGAGAATAGTTCATTGAACGGCTATATTGTTTCCCTAGTTGATGGGCATTTAGCTTGTTTTCATTTTTTTCCTAACACAAACAGGCAGTGTGGCAGTAAACATGCTGGTACGTAAATCTTTGCCTACTTGTGTCAGTATTTCTGTAGGATAATTGAGGAAACATCTAAATATGAAGGAGGCTTGGATATTTTCGTTCTTCCCTATGAAGATGTTGTTATAACCTGATAAGTGTTATCACTTTGCTTTTTTCTTAGAAGTTCTAGGTTATTCTCAATGGAAATATCTTTATTGGGATTATTTTAAGAAATGCTAGCTGCCACAGCAGAAACTCAGAAATCTCTGTGGCTTAACACAGTAACAGTTAATCTTACCAGAGTGCAGCATGGGTTGCAGGAGTCTACTCCATATGTTGACTCAGGGATCCAGGTTCCCTCCAGCTTGTAACACTGGCCTCCTGGGCAGGGGGAGAGAGAGATGGAGGCACCTTACAAACTCTTAAGCATCACGTCTGTTCATCTTCCCATGTGAATCACTCACTTCATGGGAGGCTGAGAATGCTGGGGAACCCTTGGATGTTGGGTGAGCACTTTGTCCACTCCCATCCTACAGTTGTCAAGGGAAGCATCAGAGCCTTTCAAGGAGAGAATTTAGTGTCATTTCAGTGTTAATGGCAATATTCTTTTTGTTGTTGTTGCTTTCAATGTATTTTCTTTGAAAAAAAGTTTAGACATATAAAAAAGTTGCAAAAGTAGTACACAGAGTACCTGTATACCTTCACCCAGCTTTTCCTAATATTAACATCTTTCACAACCATAGCATAATGATCTAAACTAGGAAATTAACATGAATACAATACTTATCTACATATCTTATTTGAATTCCATCAAAGGTAATACTCATAATTAAAGCCAGAATTATTCTCAGGTTCCTGTTTGCATAATCCCATGGGTGGTCTCTTTGCTCACAGGTACCCCTTACTTTACAAGTGAGCAGGATGAACTGATAATCCCCCAAAGGACCTCATTCTGGGCTCCATTGCCAAGTAACATGTAACCTAGTAGTGGGCCTTTTGTAGTTTAGGCATTACTACTTTGTTGATAATATGCCAGACAAAATAAGGGGAAGAAAAGCCTTTATTATTAGGCAATAGACAAAGAATCTCCAGTAGTGTTGGAGACTTTTAAGGTAAATAAGACCTAAAACTCCACTTTGATCATCATTTTTTCCCCATAATTCCTCTGTGGTCACAGATGGCACCTCTAACCTTAATTAATCGGGTTACCCAAATATGGGCTTGGACACAGAAGGGTCAGAGTGGGGGAGTCTAGGTCAGTCAGCAGAAAATCAGTCTCATTACTGCCTTAATTCAAACCTACTGAGTGCCTGAAATCTTGTAAAGAAATATGGGTTATTAGTCATCTATTGCTGTGTTACAAATTGTCAGAAACTTAGTGACTTAAAACAATAATAAATATGTATTTTCTTATACAGTTTCTCTAAGTCACGAATTCGGGAGTGGCTTAGC
Organism: Rhinolophus sinicus; assembly: GCF_057876585.1. Classification (NCBI taxonomy): domain Eukaryota; kingdom Metazoa; phylum Chordata; class Mammalia; order Chiroptera; family Rhinolophidae; genus Rhinolophus; species Rhinolophus sinicus. The sequence goes on from NC_142513.1 coordinate 39,231,664, forward strand.
TGGGTAGTTCTGGCTCAGGGTCTCTTGTGAGGTTGTAGTTAACACGTTGCGTACGGCGGGGTTTAAATCCCTCGTGAAGATTCTCGTGATCCGTACGCAACGTGTTAAGACATCAGCTTGGGCTACAATTATCTGAAGGCTTGACTAGAACTGGAGTATCTGTTTTTAAGATGGGTCGTCTGATTGGCAATTTAGAATTGGCTGTTGGCAGGAGGCCTCAGTTCTTCTCCACATGGGCCTCCCCATAGAGTTGCTTGACATGGCTGGTTTCCCCCAGGGTGAACAGTTCAAGAGAGAGCAAAGCAGAGGCCACAATATCTTTTAGGACCTAACCTTGCAAGTCACATACCATCATTTCCACAATATACTGTTGGTTACACACATCAGCCATATTCAGTGTGGGAGGGGAGTACACAAAGCCTGAATATCAGGAGATGAGGATCCATGGGGGCTATCTTGGAGTTGGCTACCACAGTGGGAGATAGAGAAGAAGTGACAAGGATAACTGACACTGAATTTGTCATTTATTGAAACGAGCATTAATTATAATTATGTAATAGTAGAGACTTGGTTCTTGTGGCCATTGTGGTGTTTTGTATTTTAATGAAAAACCAAGACTCATAAAAAGAAAGTGGGCCTTGTCTGCATTGAGGTTTGGTGGATAGAAGTAGAGATTTCGAGTTAGAAGGCTTGAATTCTAGTACCAACCTCTGCTGCCTGCAAGGTGGTTATAGGTGAGCTCTGTGTCTCTTCAGACAAAGGGGATGATGATACCTGCATTGTGGACCTCATAGGCTATTGTGAAGGATGAAGTCATGTGGGAGGGATGCCTGAATTGTGCAGTGTGTTATGAGAATATTAATTATGGTAATGAGGAGGATTTTAAGAATGCAGTGAGATTTGTTCAATACTTAAACCTGGAAGCAACTGAGTATATTTTTCAGACCAAATATTTTAGGACTGAGCTTCATTTTTTTGTATTGGATAAAAATACTAGTGACTACAAGTGCCTTTATTACAAAGAGCTGTGATGTCAAAGCGATGGGGTTGGTGAGAGGCGCCTTCACAGTTCTGTAAGGAAGTTTAAATCCAGGTGACACCTCCCTTAGGAGTCTTTCTGAGAGCCTTTGCATTGAGGTTGGGCCTTCACCCTGTTTGTCATCTGCAATTTTTGCCTCTGACTTCTTCTCATACATCAGTGTTTTGCATCTAAGGATTCTCTTTTGGCTTTCATTGTGGGGAAGCAAGAACTCACTCGGGCCTCACTCTAACTGTGGTTTATGAGGTCTGTGACTGAATGTTTGGGGCTATAATCCATGAGATTGCTCAATAGACCTTGGAGAAATGGCTAGAAAGTGACTGTAACGTCAGGCAAAGATTTCTGAACATCCATATTATAGGTGGGAAAGCTTGAATTATAAATATTTGGTGCCCAGTCTTTTAAAATAAAGTTTCCTCATTTTTGTCTATCTACACAAAGCTATTATTTGTTAAGCACCTTTCCATGAATATATGGGGTAAGAACATTCCAGGGAGAGTGCATAAAAGCCTGGGATGTGTGTGTATTTTCTTAAAGACTTAATCTAAATATCAAACTGTAGCCAGTCTCTCTTCTGTGTATACTTAATTTCTGATAATTAAATGCTTGTTTCTTTTGTTCTGTGTCTTTGCTATAGATATGAATAGATGAAAGTGTTGATGAAATTTGACTGTCTTTTCTGAAATGAAGGAATTGTGTCACCAGTTTGATTTCTCAGTGACCACTAATGATTTGTAATTTGGGATTAACCCCAGACAAACACACAGGTAATTCAGTTAATAAGAGTATAAGAAGAGGAAGATTCATGACTTTACTATTTATTTTTCATTTTTCTTTAAAAAAATTTTTTTAGCTGTATTGAGCTATAACTTACATATAACATTGGATAAATTTAAGGTATACAGCATGACAATTTAATACAAGGTCTGACAAGTTCACGAACTTGTTTCAGCGATGTTGCTAACCTTTTTTGATATCAGAGGAATTATTCATTATGAATTTGTACCAACTGGACAAACAGTTAACCAAGTTTACTATTTGGAAGTGCTGAAAAGGCTGCATGAAAAAATTAGATGACCTGAACTTTTTGTCAACAATTCATGGCTCTTGCATCACGACAATGCACCAGCTCACACAACACTGTCTGTGAGGGAGTTTTTAGCCAGTAAACAAACAACTGTATTGGAATACCCTCCTTACTCACCTGATCTGGCCCCCAATGATTTCTTTATTTACACAAAGATAAAAGAAGTGTTAAAAGGAAGCCATTTTAATGACATTCAGAACATCAAGGGTAATACGAGGACAGCTGTGATGGCCATTCCAGAAAAAGAGTTCCAAAATTGCTTTGAATGGTGGACTAGGTGCTGGAGTCAGTGCATAGCTTCCCAAGGGGAGTACTTGGAAGGTGACCGTAGTGATATTCAGCAATGAGGTATGTAGCACTTTTTCTAGGGTGAGTTCTCAAACTTGTCAGACCTCGTATATGTATTAAATGATTACCACTTTAAAATTAGTTTATACCTCCATCACCTCACATAATTACAAAGTTTTTTGTGTGTGATGAGAACATTTAAGATTACTCTCTTAACAAATTTCAAGTGTACAATAGATACAGTATTGTGAATACAGTTCCCATGCTGTATGTTATATCCCCAGAACTTACTCATCTTATAACTGGAAGTTTTATACCGTTTGACCAACATCTTCCCATTTCCCCTGTTCTCCAGCCCCTGGAAACTACCATTCTACTCTCTGTTTCAATGAGGTTGGTTTTTTTTAGATTCTACATATAAGTGAGATCATATATTCCCTCACTTATTTCTCTTAGCATAACGCCCTCAATGTCCATTCATGTGGTGCAAATGGCAGGATTTCTGTTTTTTTATGGTTGAATAATATTCTGTTGTGTATATATATGAATATATATATATGTGTATACACACACACACACACACAGAGGGTGCCCCAAAAATGTATACACATTTTAAGAAAGGAAAAAACTGTATTAATTGTAATACTTAATATATACTGATAACAAAAGATGAATACAAGTCACGTTTGACTTCTGCAATTACAAGAGGTGCTCAAAGTGGTTACCTTCAGTGTCCAGACACTTCTGATTACGGCAAACTACTGCTTGAGCATAGATATAATAACATCTCTTAAAATGTGTATACATTTTTTTGGTACCCCTTGTATATATGTGTGATATATATATATATATATATATATATATATATATATATATATATATTACATTTTTTATGCATTCATCTGTTGATGGACACTTAGGTTGTTTCCATGTCCTTGCTATTGTGAATGAACATGGGGGTACAGGTAGCTCTTTGAGACAGTGATTTCATTTCCTTTGGATGTATACCCGGAAGTGGGATTGTTGGATCATATGGTAGTTCTATTTTTAACTTTTTGAGAAACCTTTATACTGTTTTCCATAGTGGCTGCGTCAATTTACATTCTCATCAACAGTGCACAAATGTTCCCTTTTCTTCATGTCCTCACCGGCATTTGTTATCTCGCCCTTTTGATGAAAAGCCGTTTTGTCAGGGGGGAGGTGGTATCTCATTGTAGTTTTGATTTGCATTTCCCTGATAATTAGTGATATTGAGCATCTTTTCATGTGCCTATTGGCCATTTGTATGTCTTCTTTGGAAAAATGTCTATTCAGGTTTTCTGCCCCTTCAAAATTGGATTATTGGAGGTTTTTTTAGTTTTTTTGTTTTGTTTTTTGGTTTTTTGCTATTGAGTTGTATGAGTTCCTTATATATTTTGGATATTAACCCCTTTCTGATATATGGCTTACAAGTATTTTCTCCCATTTTGTAGCTTTTCCATTTTGTTGAGACTTTGTTATTCTTATCCCCCTGATTAAACGTGATTGACTTAAAAATTTTTATATTTGTGTTTCTCTGAGACGATATTTATTAAACACAGGCCATGTTAGCATCAAAGGAAGACATTTGGGTACAGGCTCTTTACCCACTTACTTAAGGCTGGGATGTGGTGCAACATGAGCCTGCACTTTGAGAAGCAGCACTCTGAGGCCACAGGTATTGGCGTGGGATCTGACTCAACACCATTTTACTTATGTGACTTTGGACAAGTTACTCTCCTCTCTGTGTAGAAAGTAGGTAAAGTGTCTGGACTGGCATTTGGCACATTTTAGGCACTGAAAAATAGGAATTTTATTATTTGTAGTTTTGTTTAAGATGTCTGAGTGAATATTTGCTTTTTAAAAAAAGAAACCTGTAAGTACAAAACAGTCAGAAAATTCTTCTTTTTAAAGAAGAATTTACAATTTCAATATAATGTCTTTTTGAATACCCTGCAAGAAAGTTTTAGAAATGTGAAACAGTTATCTTTTTGGGATTATAATCTGATGGGTCAGGTCCTAAATTCAATGCTAAAGAACTTGATCAAAAGCTGGTTTGTAACTTTGGCCTTGTTGCCCCCACTGTCATTGCCCAGGCTGACATGGGGGTGGGCAGAATGGGATGATCTTACGTTTACCTGGCTTTACAAAATCTTTTCTGCCTCTTTTAATGAGCACCTACATGTATATATGTGATTTTTCCATTCTGTTCATGATGTTTAATTCATCTTTTCTTGTCATATCAACTAAGCCTGAAATTAAGCCCACTTAAGCATCATTTTTCAGAAGAATATGTTCAGTTTTATTTAATTTTCTTATGTTATCTTTCATAGGGTTTCTTATGGCTAATTAAAAATACTTTTTATTATGAGAAAGACTTATTTATTTAGAATAAAAATACTTATTAAAATGTACTATCTGCTCTTTTTAGCAACCTCAAGAAAATTGCAAAGTATGAAAAAATCCAGGAGACATATAGAGAAAAGTAAATTTGATTAGATAAAATTTCTATACCTTAAAGAAATTCAGAAGATAAAAGATAGAGTAGGAGATAATATTTTCAACATTTTTTAATTGAGGTAGTTATAGGTTCAGGTTCATATGCAATTGTAAGAAATAATACAGCGAGATACTGTGTACCCTTCACCCAGTTTCCCGTAATGGCAGCATTTTGTAAAAGTATAGTACAGTATCACAAGCAGGACAATGACCTTGATCTAATACACCCATCTTTAAGAGTCAGGTTTGTTTGTTTGTTTGCTTGTTTATTTATTTATGTTACCTATGGATATCCAATTGATCTAGTACCATTTATTGAAAAGACTGTCTTTCTTCAATTTTATGTTTTTGTCAATAATCAGTTGGACTTACTTGTGTAGGTGTATTTCTGGGTTTTCTATTTGTTTCATTGGCCTCTGTGCCTGTCCTCCCATCATTACTACCGTTTGATTATTGTAGCTGTATAGTAAGCCTCACTATTTAGTACAGTGATTCTTCCCACTTTATTTTCCTTTGTTAGACTCCTTTTAGTTATTTTACGGGCTGTCCCTTTCCATATAAATTTTAGAATAAGCTTGTCTGTGTTTACAAAAAACAAGGCTGGGATTTTGATAGGGTTTGCATTCAAGCTACACATCAATTTGCAGAGAATTAACTTCTTTACTATGTTGAATCTTCTAATTCATAAGCATGGTACGTCTCTTGTCATGCTGGGTGTCATGCGGGCGCTCTGTCTGGTCCCGCTCCCCACATAAGAACGCAGGATATGGTGAGGCCAAAAACGAACACCGGTGGAGCCATGGATAGGGGAATCATACCACTGTATTCTCGCTTGCAGCCGGGCAAGACACACGAAGTAGGATCCACACGATCAGCAATCTGCTGTCCACTTCTCTGCCTGCCAACCAACCAACCACCGCAGTCACGGCAGTTATATTAGTGGCTAATTGGCTAACTGGTTACAGCTAATGGCCAACCAGTCACAGCTGATGGCCATCTACTACCCGAGCCAGCACCTTTCTACGTGAGGCCGAGAGCCTGGAAACTGCTCTCTGGGACTCTGTCCCCACACTCTCCATTTATGAAACATTTCCTTTTTTACAAATAAAGAACTGATACTTGGAATCTATAAAGAACATCTGCAAATCAATAACAACAATAAAAAAGGTCCCAAAACACATAGGAAATTGGGAAAAGGCTATTATCAGACAATTCCCAGAAGAAATACAAATGGCCACTAAGGTTTGAAAAGATACTCAATCTTACTGATATTGTGGGAAATCCAAATTATAAGATTCTATTGTTTTGCCTGTTTAGATTGCTAAAATTAAAAATTGATATTATCAATTAATGAGAGTACACGGAAATGGTCACTGTGACACACTGTTGGTTGGAGCAAGCTGGTGAAGCCTTTTTAGAAGGCATTTAGCAATATTAATCAAAATTAGAGCCAGACATAACTTGGCTGAACAATTCCAGTTCTTTGAATCTCTCGTACAGAAGTCTGTGCACGTATGTTCAACGATGTTGGTACAAGAGTGCTCAATACAACATTATGGAAACAACCAAAATGCTAATCAGTAGAGGAAAGATTAGACAAATTATGTCTCATCCATAGTGTAGAATATTGTGCACCAGTTAAAAAGAATAAGGCTGACCTATATGTACTGAGATTTCAAATCAGTCCTCCCCGCTCTTTGGTTCTATTTTCCTTTTAAACAGATAAAAACAGCCATCTGATCAATTTTGACTTTCTTGTCACATTGTTGAACTGATACAGCTGCTTCAGATAATTCTGTTGTGGCTCAAGGAGGCTAAATTACTGAAATATTAACTTTCTTTTTATGGTTCTTATCTCAAAGTCACTTTTATTGCTTTTTTGTGTACCAGGAATGGAGAATAAACATCCAGGCTGGGGGAGGGGGTTGTGCCTCAGGCAGGAACAATGTGTCTCTGGCTGTATCTGGTGGTCTTGTCCTCTCAGTTCCCTGGCCCTTTGTTATCCTACTTAGGTCAGAAGGGCATTGCTAACCTCTCTGAGGAATGGCTTTCCTTTGACAAGATTTTAATAGGGCTGGCATCCTGAAGAAGTCTTGTTTTTATGATCCAGTTTGGGCGAGTAGTTTCATAAAAAGTACCCATACAACAATTGATTAAGTCCCTTGATCCATACTGTCAAAATGAATTATTCATTAATTTAATAAATTGAAGTATTTATTTTTTCAAAAAAAAATTCAGAAGTGCTTTTGTGAGAGGAGCTCATTTTCTGTATATTCTTGTCCAATAACAAATTTTTTTAAAAAATAAATAAATAAAAACATTTTACTGTGACTTACTGAAGACAGATAAATAAGAAAGAATAAGACAGTGAACACCAGTATATTCACCTCCCTGCATAAGAAAATGCTCTTTCATTTGTAGATTCATGAAGATGTTCCAGTAAAGGGGGACTGGTCATTTTAATGCCCCTTATGCTTGTGCTTTCTGATTAAATATTGGTATCTGGGACTCAGCTGTTTGCTGTTTCTTTTAATGTCCTCTGTAATGGGAAATTCTATATCAGGGCTCAGATTCTGTAGTGATGCAGTGCTGGAAAAGAGACCGTGCTTGGGGGGTGGGGTGGGGTGGGAAGGAGTCAGACTCAGAAAATAGTTTCTTATGATTTATTTATAGATGAAATTTAGTATTTAATACAAGATTTATAGGAAGCTGTCCCCTGCTCTTGCCAATGCTATTGCAATATTGGCACCCTTAGATGAGCTGGTGAGGTTCTTACTCATTTGTATTACAGGAGTCCAGAGCTGTTCCCTTTCCCCAACCTGCTTCCCTTCCTCCAATCCATCTGTCCATCCATCCATCCACCCATGCACCTATCCATCCATCTGTCCATCCATCCATCCATCCATCCATCCATCCATCCATCCACCCATCCACCTATCCATCCATCCACCCATCCACTTATCCATCCATCCATCTACCCACCCACCCATCCACCCAATCCATATATCCATCTTGGCAGCCCTTTAGTGATTCAATAGTTTTTGAGCATCTACTATGTTAAGGCTCTGTGCCTGGCATGGCCAGGCTGTTGAGGTCCCACTTAGAGCAATAAGGGTAGTTGTAGACCACCTTGGACCAGTCCTGCCCTTCAACCCAAATCTTCTGACCCTGCACTGGCTTCAAGGTAGAGTCCGGGGGTGGAGCCATGTTCCACAGAGGTGATGGAGTCTGGCATGGTGCTGAAAGTCATGTTGCCCAATACAGGGTTGGGACTGATGCTGTGGTTGTTGGAGTTGGGCTGTTGGTGATTGCCCAGGTGGCAGTAGATGCCCTCCACCAAGGAGAACTGCTCAGGGCACATGGGCCACATCTGTTTCTGGTTGGTGTGGTCTTGGTGGATGTGGGCAAGAAGTATGTTCTTGTCGGCGAAGGACTCAGGGCAGTGTCTGCACTTCAGGTCAGCCTTCTCAGAGAGCTGGGGGTGGCAGGTGAGCACGTGCTTCTCCAGTAGCTTGGTCTGGCTGAAGATGTCCTTGTAAACCACCTCCACCCACAAGTTGTCCCCAGTGTCCCAGGAGAGAGAAATAGGTAATTCCAGTCCATCTTAAGAATTTACTTAAGAGAGGAATGTTGAGGGTGCTATGGCAGTATGCACACATATATGTATATAGTGTATGTATGATCATATATATATATATATATATATATATATATATATATATATATATAGAGAGAGAGAGAGAGAGAGAGAGAGAGAGAGAGAGAGAGAGAGAGAGAGAATATATGTACAGATAAGTGAGAAGTATATAGGGCATTCTAAGATGAGGGACAAGCTTTTCTAAAATGAGGGACAAGCTTTTGCAAAGACATGGATGGAGAGAGCATAGCCTATTAATTATTTATTGTTGGGTGACAGAATACCTCAAAACTTGGCTTAAAATAGCAATATTTTCTCTCACATTGTTTCTGAGCATCAGAAATTGAGGAGCAGTTTAGGCGAGTGGTTCTGGCACAGGGTCTCATGGGACTGCGGTAAGATGTCAGCCCAGGACCACCACCATCATCTGAAGGCTTGACTGGTTCTAGAGGATCTGTTCCCAAGAATCTCACTCACATGGCCAGCAAATTGATACCAGTTGTTGTCAGGTCTCAGTTCCTTTCCTGATGCTCTCCCTAAGGCTGCACGAATATCCTCACAACAAGCTGCCAGCTTCCTCAGAGCAAGTGATCCAGGAGATAGCAGGGTGGAAGCTGCGATGTCTTCTGTGACCTCGCTTTGGAAGCACCATCCTGTCATTTTCCATTGTCCTATTGGCCACACACGCCAGTCTTACCCACTGTGCAGGGGTGGGGACTACATAAAGGCATGGATACCATGAGGCGAGGATTATTGGGGCCCTTTTGGAGGCTGTTACCACAGCATGGTCCAGGATCGGCATGCTGGTCTGTACGGCGAGGTCCAGCGGTGGCTGGAGGAGTTGATTTGACTGAGGAGCTTGGTATAGGCATTGGACACTGTTCTAAGCACTTAGTATTTTCTCTTCAAAGTCTTCCCTGCGAGGATATTAAGGAGGGAAATGACATGCTCATTTTGCCTTTTCAATCTATGTCTTTGGTAGAGGTGTGGAGTGCACTGGGGTGGGAGGCAGGTGCGTGATCCAAGGACTGCTAATGGTGGTCTGTTTAGAAGCCCTACACCTCACCCTCTCCGGGGCACCTGGAGCTGGGTTCGAGTCCCCAGTTGCCTCAAATTCCACCGCCCCCTACCTCTTCTTTCATAAAGGAGCCCTCGAGTACACAGGCAGGAGGCGCTAGAGACTTAATAAACCAGGGGCATCCAGAGTAGGCAGTGGGGGGAAAAAAAGAAAAAATAAGCCATTTGGTATATGGGAAGTAAATATTACCACTCTTTTAAAAAACGTTACCACTCATTTTAAAATTTTTCTATTCTTAGGGCTGTGATAATGTTATTAGTGTATGTACAGTACCCCGGATGTACATAATTTATAAGTGACATGTTCATTACTGAAGGTACATGTCCCATGTCTTTACCAATGGGGTGCGTGACTACAGAATTTGGAGACCACTGCTAAGAGGGAGGCTGGTCCTATGCAGGGCATTGGCAGTCATGGCCAGTGTCTCCGTCCATGACTGGCTGCTTTAGTAGAGGTCCTGGCATTGCCTGCAGCAACATCCTCAGAAGACTGTGTTGGCAGGGTGCCTGCTTAGTCCTATGGTGGTTGCTGGTGTGCCTGGCAAGCCCTCAGTGACTGCTCCTCTTGACCGGGGTCACTTTCAGGAACCCATTCCAGGCATCCCTGCTATGAACAGCACTGCATTGACATCAGGCTCATGAAGAGCTGGTGGTTCTGCCCAGGGTAGGCCATTCAGTTTCCCTGAGGGCCCCTCTTGGTTTAGAAAACAAGGGTGGTCCTCCTGTGCAGGGAGCTTTAGTGGAAGAGCCTCACGCAGTGCCTGGCACAGAGTATTCTGCCTTCCCAAGCACCCCACGTTCCATACAGTGGGTCAGTACAGACGGAAGGCTCCTTCCTGACAGTGTCCAAAGTCAGGACTCCGGGGGCTACCATTGTCCCCTTATTTAGGCCCTGGGGTCCCAATAACAAACTGAGTTCCAGGAAGATCCTGGCTTACCGAACTTGTTACACACATTCTGTTTGAATGGTGCCCCTGAGTTAAAAATATGACAAGAATCTTTGATCACAATGTGAAATGTCCTTAGTATTTGGAACCCCTGTTCCTGAAGGGCAGTAGTCTTTTGAGTTTGATGAAGTACCCATCCTTTGTAGCCTTTGTTTGCAAGGGTTACTTTGTAGTCTGAAAATTTTTTTAGAAAAGTCAATTTTCATAATCTTTTCAATAACTTTAAAATATCTTTACAAAAGAACACATCTGGTCTACAGGTTTTATTTTTATAATATGTTACATGTTTACTTAAAAAGGTATGTTTTTTAACTTTTTATTTTGAAATAATATTAGACGTAGAGAAAAGTTGCAAAAATAGTGCTAAAAAGTATCTGTATACTCCTCATCTGGCTTCCCCTGATGTTAACATCTTCCATGAACATAGCCCGGTTATCAAAAATAAGAAATTAACATGGGTACAGTACCAGTATCTAATCTTCAATCCTTATTTAAATTTCCCCACATTTTCCATTAATGTTCCTTTTCTGTTCAGGCTCCAATTCAGGATTACACATTGCACTGCTCATGTCTCTTTGGTTTCCTCCAATCTGGGACAGTGCTTTGGTCTCCATGTTATATATTTGAAAGTGTGTAAATTTGAGTTTGTAGAAATCCTTTGAACATAATTTTGTTTTCTTCTCAGAGTTGCCATTACCCTAGCTATGACCTGGCTTCTTCTATTAGGTCCCAGCCTGGCACATAATAGTTGCTCAGTAAATGGTAGCTGCTGTTGTTTTGATTATAAATGAGGCATGGTCATGGGTATACCACCAGTATCCTCTACTTACTTACGGAAGAGCTCATCATTGGACTCCTTACATGACATCTGTGGGCAAATGATTTCAGTTCGCTCAAATTCAGGTTTCCAAATGCAGGAGTGAGATAGGAAAGTACCAGGAGCATTATTTTCAGTCTCAGGAGGTCTGGTGCAGTAGCAGGGGCTGGCTTGGTATTCTCCATTACAGATGCTTCATGCTCATATGGCTCCAAGCCTAAAAAAGCCCAGATATCACTGTTCAGCGTTGTGTACAATAAACCACATTTCTCCGGGTAGTCAGACTACTTATAGCCTTTCCCAAAACCCTTGGGGTGCTCTTGAAACATATCCGAGGCTATGGAAGGATATGTGCAAAGATGGCACTCTGTGTTTACAGATTGTGGCAAAGAATTCCTTTCTTTTTGGACTTGATATTGGGCATAAATAGTATTGGGTTGGTGCAAAGTAATTGTGGTTTAAAGGTTAAAAAAAAAATTGCAGGCCGGCCCGGTGGCTCAGGCAGTTAGATCTCCATGCTCCTAACTCCGAAGGCTGCCGGTTTGATTCCCACATGGGCCAGTGGACTCTCAACCACAAGGTTGCTGGTTCAACTCCTCGAGTCCTGCAACAGATGGTGGGCTCCGCCCCCTGCAACTAAGATTGAACACGGCACCTTGAGCTGAGCTGCTGCTGAGCTCCCGGATGGCTCAGTTGGTTGGAGTGTGTCCTTTCAACCACAAGGTTGCCGGTTCGACTCCCGCAAGGGATGGTGGGCTGCGACCCCTGCAACTAGCAACGGCAACTGGACCTGGAGCTGGTCTGCGCCCTCCACAACTAAGACTGAAAGGACAACAACTTGACTTGGAAAAAAGGCCTGGAAATACACACTGTTCCCCAATAAAGTCCTGTTCCCCTTCCGCAATAAAATCTTAAAAAAAAAAAAATTGCCAAAACCACACTTACTTTTGTACCTACCTAATACCATGTTTCTCTAAAAATAAGACAATCAGCTCTAATGCATCTTTTGGAGCAAAAATTAATATAAGACCCGGTCTTATTTTACTATAATATAAGACTGGGTATAATTAATATAATATAATTTAATATGATATAATATAATATGCCGGGTCTTATATTAATTTTTGCTCCAAAAGACACATTAGAGCTTGTTGTCCTGCTAGGTCTTATTTTCGGGGAAACATGGGACAGGTGATGTGGGTTGGTGAGACCTAACAGATTTCCAGTGTGAAGTTTCTAGTCATCGTCTTTTGCCATTTGCTCATGTCCCCTTTTTAAAGAAATCCTTATTTAAAAGCTTTTTAAAATCTTGATTATCAACACCATGTTATTCTTTATCAACTAACTCCCTCCCTACATTTTGCTGGAGAATTATGAAGCACTTCCCTGATATCCTCTCATTCCTTTACATTTGATTTTTTTTTTAAGTAAGCTTTTATTTGGGAGTACTTTTAGATTTACAGAAATGTCACCAAGAGTGGAGAGAGTTCCTGAATGCCCCCTACCCAGCATATCCCATTGTTACCATCTTAAACATTTCCATGGCACATTTGTCAAAATTAGAAACTGACATTAGTATATTACTATTAACTAAACACAGACTTCATTTAGATTTCACCAGTTTTTCCATTTATGTCCTCTTTCTGTCCCAGGATCCAGTCCAAGGCACCACATTGCATTTCATCTTCGACAATAGTTTCTCAGTCTTTCTTCAGTCTTTCTCAGTTAACAGAAGGAAAAAGAACTATTTTTCACAACCTTGACAGTCTTGAGGAGTGCTGGCCAGGTTCCCTGTAGCATGCCCCCAAATGTAGGTTTGTCTCACCTGTTTTACACTTAGACTGGGGTTATGGCTTTTTAGGAAGAGTACACAGAGGTGAAGTGTCCTTCTCAGCTCTTCATATCAGGGGGCGTGTGGGGACAGAGCTCCAGAGAGCAGTTTCCAGGCTCTCAGCCTCACATAGACAGGTGCTGGCTCAGGTAGTAAATGGCCATTAACTGTGATTGGATGGCCATCAGCTGTGGCTGGTTGGCCGTCAGCTGTAACCAGTGAGCCATTGGCCACTAATGTAATTGCTGTGGCTACACTAACAAAGAATGGGGACTAGCAAGAAGATGGTGGCTGAGCCGGCAAGCGGTGCAGTGAGGGTTGCGAACAGTGTGGCTCCTGCTTCCTGTGTCTCCAACCCAGCCGCCAGTGAGACTATAGTGGTATGACTCCCCTATCTATGGCTCCGTGGGTGTTCCTTTTTGGCCTCACCATGTCCTGCAGTCTTATGTGGGGAGCGGGACCAGAGACCCCACAGGCCGCCCCGCGTGATAGGGCGCATGATATCTCTGTGACTTCTCTGGTGACGTGAACCCTGATCACCTGGTTGATGCTGTGTTGGCCAGGTCTTTCCACTGCAGAGTTGCTGTTTTACCCTCTCCCTACTCTCTTCTTGGAAGAGAATCCCTAAGCACAGTCCACCTTGGAGGGGTTCGGGGAAGATTAAGCTCCACTTCCTCGAGGTGGGAATAGCCATATGTATTATTTATAGGGTTGCAGGACAGTCAGATGACTTTCATTTCCATATAAGCAATGAATAATTGTATTAGTATAAGTACGTCCCTTGTGATAGCGGAACTTCAGATGTGACTGGGCATCCTGTAGTTCGTTAAATCTGGTGTGGGGGCAGAGCCCCAGAAAGTAGTTTCCAGGCTCTCGGCCTCACATAGACAGGTGCCTGGCTCAGGTAGTAAATGGCCATCAACTGTGATTACATGGCCATCAGCTGTGGCTAGTTGGCCGTCAGCTGTAACCAGTGAGCCATTGGCCACTAATATAACTGCTGTGGCTATGCTAGCAGAGAGAGAAGAAGAGGAGAGGAAGAATGGGGGCTAGCAAGAAGATGGCGGCTGGGCTGGCAAGCATGGATGGCGGTTTGCGGACAGTGTGGATCCAGCCTCCAGTGAGAGTATAGTGCTGCCAGAGAGAATATAGTGGTATGACTCCCCTACCTATGGCTCCGTGGGTGTTCCTTTTTGGCCTCACCATATCCTGCGTTCTTGTATGGGGAGCGGGAGCAGAGACCCCGCAGGCCTCCCAGCACGACAAATGGCGCAGCGAGCAGGGTCCCCTGCACGACAAATGGCGCAGCGAGCAGGGTCCCCTGCATGACAAATGGCGCAGCGAGCAGGGTATGGTGCCGGCCAAAGCTCTCCAAAGGACGGTGGAGCAGTTTGTGTGTATGAACACTCAGTCTCAGGAAGACCAGGAGGAGCAGCTGCCGGAGAGCTGGACCCCCGTGGAGGGGTGGGAGGACGTGGATGGTTCTCCCACCGGCACAGGAAAAAGCCACGCAGCTGCTAGAGAGATGGAGCCCCGTGGAGAGGTGGAAAGATGTGGACGGTTCCCCAACCAGCACAGGCCGGAGAAAGCAAAGGTCGTTACAGCCCTGTGGGCTGGGAAGTTCCTGCTCAGGCAGCCCGGATGCAGGACTTGTAGTCCCAGGAGGTAACGCTTGCTGAGTCCTCCGTGGGAGATGAGGGTGAGGTCAAGGTCGTCCCTCACCCCCAGGACAGCCCTGGCGAATGACTATGGACTATGGGGAATTGCCTTCCATCCCTAATTTAATGGACAGCTTGACTGTTTGTTTGGGAACTTACCACCTTGTAGTGGAACTGGGGGATATTTGCTTTTGTGTCTTGACTGGCCGCCATTGAGAATATGTAAGCACCTTGATTGTGAGTCGCTGTTGTTCCAGCAGGGTACCCTGAGAGGCCCAGAGAGAGTGGCAGTGCCCTGAGAGCCCTGGCTGAGTCCAGGAAGTCTGGCTGAGCCCTGAAGATACCCTGGCTGTGCCCAGGAAGTCGGGCTGTTCCCAGAGAGAGTGGCAGTGCCCTGAAAGCCCTGGCTGAGTCCAGGAAGTGTGGCTGTGCCCACAGAGAGTGGCAGTGCCCTGAGAGCCCTGGCTGTGTCCAGGAAGTGTGGCTGTGCCCACAGAGAGTGGCAGTGCCCTGAGAAATCCTAGCTGTGCCCGGGGAAACTAGTGGTACCCTAAGAAGTCCAGGAAGTCTGGCCGTGCCCAGAAGCACTGGTGGTGCCCTGAGAAACCCTGGCTGTGTCCGAGAAGACAGGTGGTACCCTAAGAAGTCCAGGAAGTCTGGCCGTGCCCAGAAGCACTGGTGGTGCCCTGAGAAACCCTGGCTGTGTCTGAGAAGACAGGTGGTACCCTAAGAAGTCCAGGAAGTCTGGCTGTGCCCAGAAGCACTGGTGGTGCCCTGAGAAACCCTGGCTGTGCCCAGAGAGCCTGGCTATGTCCAGGATATTGCATTCACCCCCAGGCTCCTCGCACAGGTCCCCTCGCGGAAGACGCTTGTCGCGTAGATTGTGAGGCGAGAGCCTGTAGGGGTGGAGTGAGGGGGCAGAGCCCCAGAAAGTAGTTTCCAGGCTCTCGGCCTCACATAGACAGGTGCTGGCTCAGGTAGTAAATGGCCATCAACTGTGATTGCATGGCCATCAGCTGTGGCTAGTTGGCCGTCAGCTGTAACCAGTGAGCCATTGGCCACTAATATAACTGCTGTGGCTACGCTAGCAGAGAGAGAAGAAGAGGAGAGAAAGAATGGGGCTAGCAAGAAGATGGCGGCTGGGCTGGCAAGTGTGGATGGCGGTTTGCGGACAGTGTGGATCCAGCCTCCAGTGAGAGTATAGTGCTGCCAGAGAGAATATAGTGGTATGACTCCCCTACCTATGGCTCCGTGGGTGTTCCTTTTTGGCCTCACCATATCCTGCGTTCTTGTATGGGGAGCGGGAGCAGAGACCCCGCAGGCCTCCCTGCACGACAAATGGCGCAGCGAGCAGGGTCTCCCGCACGACATCTGGCAATCCTAATAAGAAAAATTGGTCTCTTCCCCCCTACATTTGATTTTTAGTTTAATCCACCATTTTCTCGATATAATTTTCTTCTCCCTTTCTGGCATCCTTTAGCAGAGTTTGATATATTTTAGTGCTTGCACTTTATCTACTTAATTTTCTTTTAAAACAACATGGAAAAAAGTTTTGTTTGCCTTAAAAAAGTGAACGTGTGTGTGTGTGTGTGTGTGTGTGTGTGTGTGTGTGTGTTTAGTCAAAGGATTTTTTCTCATTACACGAGCCAAAAAGCACATTAGTTTCTAACCCCTATAAATGAAACCCAGAGTTGAAAGCAACAAGAGATTTTTGCTGAATTTTCAAGTGTGGGTTGTGGGAGGGGCAGGGAAGAAGGACGCTGTTCCTTTAAGCGTCCCCAGGCAGCTAAAGCAGCAAGCAGCTCATGGATTCCACCTGAACTTGGCAGTGTGAGGACTTGTGATTGCTAAAGCTCCCTGACTTCTAGCAGGTGTGAGAGAATGCTAACTAAGTGGATGTGGAAATGAAGGAGGGCTGGGATGCTGGGGATGCCAAAGAGGCCGTATAATTTTCCTTTTGAAAGAAAACCAGACCTCTTGTTTCCTTGAAGTGCACCTAGCGTATCAGATGGTGCTGCGTTTCATTAAAGCAGCAATTCTGCTGCACAATTACTTTGGGTGTCTTGTTCTTAGCAGCTGGTACCCATCAAATCAGAGCCTGCTTCTCGTCAGCAGCAAGTACTCCAGGAAGTGGCAAGGGACTGCAGAGTTCAAAGAGGGCTCAGCTCCTCCTGGACAAGAGACCTCCACTGTCCCAGGGGCCCTGACAGCCTGCCTAGAGGTGAAAGCTCAGCGATAGACCAGGCAGAGAAGAGGTGTCAGAGCTTGGTGAACTGAAGGTGGCTCTCCCCTGCTGACAGCTGCCTTTTTATCAGCTCATCTGAAAGGACCGCACTTGAGAGGGTAGGTGTCCCTTGAAGGTGAGATCCTGCCTAGTACATAGTAGGTGTCCATTGAATGAGGGCATTCATTCTTTGTCCTGCCATGTGTTCAGGTAATTCTTAGCAATTGTGACATGCCTCCATCTATCTTACCTAAACTGAACCCTGTCTTTCCTGTTAACAATGCCAGTCACTTGTCATTGCTTACCTAAATCAGTTTTCTTGAACTATGGGTTCTGACTCCTGCCAGGTTTCCACAGAAAGCCTTCAGCACTCTGGTGCCCTTTTGATCTGAGTGCCCTATCGTTTTTCCCCTTGAGGATGGGGCTGCCATGCCTCTGCTTCTGGAAAGGTCTTTCTTTGCTGCCTGGTCTCTGGCACCTGGCACAGTCCGGGATCTGCAGAACTCCCTGGCTGGATGTGTGGGGAGTGAATAAATACCTACCTCAGGCTGGAGTTTTTTTAATATCCCAAATAAGAAATGCTTATAGGTAGAAAGATGTGCAGGGCAACTCATTAAAATATCTGTACATGTGTACAGTTAATAAATTTAGTCTGAAGATGCCAGTTCTTTTTTCATAAGAAAACAAAAAGCATCACTTTTAATATAGCTTCCTGAAGGTATTACAAATGTCTGTTTGGTTCTTATATCCTGTTGAACAGAACAACATGTGTTTGTCCATGCATTTATATTTTTTAAGATACCAGATGTATACATTTTTATTACTTATTTTTGAATTTATGTTATGTTTTAAATTTTTATTATCTATTTTTGGACTTAAAAACACACTTTGGGATGTTGCTATAGAAATGAGTGCTGAGTGTTACCTGATTATAGTATATGCTTGCCATGCTGTTTTGAGATTTGAATTTTCTTGAATTTCTATTTACGGGATGCCAGTGTGTTAAATACACAGATAGTAAACAGTGGGGTCAGTTCTTAACAGCTCTAAAAAAAGAGCAGGCAGTTATATTTTTGGTGAGGATTTTGGAGTGAAAGCATAAGCCCCGAAGAATGACAGCTGAATTCTGCATTGTTTACAGGTGAGAAAGCCAAGAGCTGGGCACTGGGACAGTGGCACCATTTATAGTGCTCCACTGTCAGGTAAAGTCAGATTGACCCACACCTGTTGGCAAATCCCTGTCCTGAGTGTGGCCCACCAGAGAGCTCACAGCAGCCATGGTTCTGATTGTCAGTGGTCAGTGGCATAGAAATTGAGCCCTCCAGTAATTACTGTGAGGCGTGACTCTCTGGGATGGTGCCCTTCTGTGTCTGGAGCCACGATGGAATTGCTGAGTGAAATGAACTATAGAGTTCTCATTTTTACTCAGACCACAATTTCTTCTGAACTGCTCACTGTTCTTTTATGAGGATACCTAAATAGCTTTACTTGCCCTTTTCCAGATATTTTCAGCTTTTTTATAGCTGAATATGAGATCACAGGAAGATTTCCTTTTCAGCTTTAATGCTGTCGATTTGAAAATTTTGCAGCTGTGGCTCCTTGTTTCCTGTGTTTCCCTTAGTTTTGGCTAACGAGCATCTTGGAGGCACGGAGAGTCTCCCTGTAGAACAGGAGTGTCTGAAAGGAGCAGCTCACCTGGAGACGCTAAGCTTCATCCTCTAGCAGTTAGGAAAAGATATTCCACACAGCATTTGTTTTCAGACTTTATTAGCAGAGACCCCTTCGTAGACATAAAATTATACCCCGAACACAATATATTAATAACACCAAAATGAGCAGCTGTGTGACATGGGGACTGGGTGTGGGTAAGGTGATAAAGGGCTTAGAGCTGTGTCTGCAGGAGGTGGAGTTAAGGGATGTCTCTGGGGCCACTTCTGATGAGCCCTTGGTCACACAGCATGGAAGCCATCGCTCTGTAGTTGGGCATTTGTGGGCAGGGTCATCTTATACTGGTCGAGGGTCCGTCTCTCTTGGTGCTGCCCACCTTCCTCAGGGCAGATATTTCTGCCTGAAAGTAAGCCAGTTTTAACATTTCCTCTGTCGCCTTCCTCTTTTCCCTGTCATATTCAGGATATGTCATTGGCTTGGGTTCTGGGGACCTGCCCCTTTTCCTTGGCCTGCTGTTTCTCCTCTGTAGCCAGGGCCTGTTTGTCAATGTCTTGCTAATAATTAAAACAACATTAGTGGCCAACATTGATGGAACGCTCGCTATGCTGGGCCTGCTCTCAGTGCTTTACTGTCTTAATGTACTCACCCTTCACCCCAGCCTTTTCATGTTAGTAGCAGATGACCCAACTTTTCCATTTCTTGTATCATAGCTGAACTCAAGACCTTCTTACCTCAACTGGAATTATCTAATCGCCCCTCACGGGTCTGCATGCCAAGGGTTTCTGTACTGTGTCCTGCATACCGGGATTTGCTTAATATTTCTCAAACACTTTGATCACAGCGATCCTCTCACTCCCAAAGTCTTTGCTGGCTCTGCTTCTCTTAGGGTGAAAATCAACCTTCAGCCCTACAGTCCATGTCTCAGGCTTGTCCTCCCTGCTTCCCTGCAGGAATCAGAGGAAGCACACACTTACTTTCTTGTCCCAAGACTGCTCAAACTCTTTTCACCTACATGGCTGCAAATCAATACATTCCTTCTGTTCTTTGCTTTCCAGCAGCGGTGTGTCCCTACTTTTGCGTTTGAAAGGCAGGCCTGGCTTGTCTGTATACTGCTGATGTGTACAGCCGTTTGTTAACACACTCATTGTCTTGAAATGTAATTAACTCATTTACATTTGACTTCTCTAGAGTTCATCCTTGCTCTACAATTAAATTACAAACTCTTAGGGAGAACCAGAACTTAAAAATCCTTCCACAACACCCGTCACAGTACACAGAGTAGGCAGTTGACAAATACTTGCTTTTGATTAGAGTTCTAAAGAAAGTCATTACTCAAGATAAAGAAGCTTTGTGTCTCTGCATGAGGACACGGTATTCCTGTTTCGCTAACCTTCTTGTTCTTCATCCTGCGATCTTGTACTGCATCATTTCCCAAGTGGTTCACTCAACCAACCAAGCAGAAGAACAAAAAGCCAATAGAGTGAAACTTCCTAAGGTTTCTACGGGGGTGCCAAAAAAATGTTTACAAGTGGACACTTTGGTCAACGTTGCTCAATCAGTATTTTGCCATAATCAGAAATGTCTGGACACCTCTTGTAACTGCAGAAGTCAAACGTGACTTGTATTCATCTTTTGTTATTTTATACATTGAGTATTACAAGTTTAATAGTTTTCCTTTCTTAAAATGTGTATTCATTTTCTTGGCACCCTCTGTATATACTGGGATAGTGAAAACTGGCATCATCATCAGTATTTTAATAGAAAAATGTAGGTCTCGAGTTCTAGTGGCATTCATAATGAACTATTTTTGCATGATTTCTTCTAATGTTTATGATGTGGACCTACTCCGCAGATTCCCAGTTAGCTGTGGTTGACAGCCTCACAGAAATGGGAACTGAGAGTGGCTTTATCACTCCGTAGTCAGCATTCTTCAAAACAGTCTCATCTGTGTAAAAAAAACTAGAATCTGCAGAGTACCTGGGCCTCAGTTGCTTGCTGGAATGAAGGGAAGTGGGAAGAAAGAGGCCGCCCTTTCACATGACATTCTTAGGCTGAGGGGCTGCTTCCTCATTCTCTAGTATTTATTTTATTCTAGTATTTATTTTATTCGGAGACCTCTTCTCTCACTTTAGCGGCTTATTTAATTGAAAACACTTAAACGAAAGAAAGAAAAAAGGTTTAAAACACCGCAGTTGTAAAGAATATGGGGTCATGCAGAGGTTTTAATTGAGCCCTGTGACGAATGAATGAATATAACTCCCCCATGAAGGGCCTCTTTTTCATTATCTCTGAAGGCCTCTATCCCATTTCGATCAGCACAGAACAGTTTAATGTTTTCGGCTGATTGCACTCTGAGTTATGCTGCTTTTAAAGCTTTGACTTCATAACCGAGAGGCTGAAGCCAGAATAAGCCGGGTAACTTATTCCTGTGCTATTTATTGCATAAGGCATTAAAAACAGCACCAACACAGTCATCTGTTTTACTTTTTATAGGCTCTGTCATCACTTTAATTGGTTGTTGTTAGAACAGATGTTTTAAAAGGAGTATTTTGGCATGACTGTATTTATTTAATTTCTGATGACTTACAGAACATTTATATTTACATTATTTTTTTAAAAAAGCTGTGGGCCATGGGAGCAGAGCAACCCATGAGCCCTTTCCAAACCCAGTCCTGGGGAGGGATAATGAAGTGGTTGTGGGGAGCTGGACTGGGTGGGGGAAGAGGTCTGAGGGAAGGAAGCGTCAACTTGAAAAGCTAGGGCAGCATGCAGAAAGCTCCCCATTTACAGTCAGTAGGACATTCAATAGCAATCCAACTGTCAAACCACCTTAAAAGATGGCGTGTAAGAATGTAAAAGCCAAGTTGCCATTGTTTTAAGGTAAGCAAAATTGAAAAGAAAATTGTCAACCTTTAGAGAGAGAGATTGTGAACCAATTAAGACTTTTGCAACTTTGATACATTTGTCAATCAGGGAACTGACTTCATACTAGCACATGAGCTTGGTTCATATGCCATAACTTAATAATCAGTGATTATGTTTGGTTCTTTGAACTTGGGCAGTCATACAAAAGCTTATCAATACTAACTCTCAAAAAAAATTTGCTTCCATATTTGGGCCAAAATATACTTTCTAAATTGCTACTTCTTAACAATGTTTGTAAAATAATATTATAACAGTATTTTGAAAAACTTTATATTCAGAAAAACTCTCTAAGGATGAAAAAATTATTTTAAGCGTTCTTTATTATTTTATATCGTTTAAATCGTCTTTTCTGTCTTTTAAAAACTTTTGATAGATGGGAGAACTTCATTGGTTCAACCTAAAGCAGACATATAATTGAGTCAGTATAACATCGTCAGTAGAATTAGTCATGACGAATCCTTTAGTCTAGCAAATTTCCTTCTGGTTACTTGATACATTAACTGGTTTGGGGTTGTACCATTATGATTGTACAGAAAATGTTTGTGATATGGTAAGCCAGACAGATGCTGCTTAACTCATAATCAGACTTCCTAGATGTAGAAGTTTCTTGCTTCCAAGCCAAAACGTGAACATATTTTGTCATCCAGTTGGGTTCTGCTTTAATGTTCTCGCCATTGCAAGCACTAAGCATGATGCTTGTTTGGTGCATAACGAGCACTCAGTAACTGTTTGTCTAATGAATTACTAAAAGAGTTTCCAGGTGACCAGATGTCATTTGTACATAAGGAGTAGCTTATTGGTGGAGAGCCATCTGGTTTCCACAGTGTTATTATTCTCTGTGAGTGTTAATTGATAGCCAAGCTGTTTAATCTGTCCAGTACATTCAAGCCCTACATTGAAATTCTGAGCTTTTCTTGGATCGTGGTGACTTTTTGTTTTTATGTCTTAAACCATTTGAGATCAATTGATCAAATTTTTTTTTTGGTATTTTTTTTACCTACCTAAGCACCCTACGATTAATAAAATATTAAACCTTTTCTGGTGTGAAAAATGCTACAGATCAAAGCACATGGTAGAACATATCTATGAATCAGATTTTCTTTTGTGATTATTCATTTTTACATGTTATTGGGAGTGGGGGTAGGAGGGATTCAATTCTTAGCAGGTTCTTACTCTTATGTATAATATAAAAGGAAAGGCATAGAATGATAAAAATTATTCTTGTCAAATTTATTATTTTTTTTTAAATTAAAGTTTATTGGGGTGACAATTGTTAGTAAAGTTACATAGATTTCAGGTGTACAATTCTGTATTACATCATCTATAAATCACATTTTGTGTTCACCACCCAGAGTCAGTTTTCCTTCCATCACCATATATTTAATCCCCTTTACCCTCATCTATCACCCCTAAATTTATTATTCTTGATATAGAATAATTTCTATCCCAGTTCATTAGAAAAACAAAAGTAGAGTGCCTTTGAAATATAGTCACTCATCATCTTCAAAAGAGATTTAACTCTCTGAAGCCTATGTCACATCTAACTAGACACTAAAAGCCTCACTTTTACAGGATAGGAGAAATGGTATTTCTAGTTTGTTCCTGGGGAAAAGAAGCCTTTTTAGCAGTGATTATAGAACTGGCTTCTTAGTTGAGTGGGACTGGAGTATTTTTCAGCAAAGTGTCCTGCTAACCCATTCTGGCAACGTTTATCTAATTATTTTTTCTCCATAAAAAATGTATCCTACATTGAGATATTTTTCTGTTTAGATTTCACAATTAAAAATATTTATTATATTTAAAAATATTTATTCTGATACCATTTCGGAATCATTTTTTCAAAAGTATTGGTAATAAAGGGGAGGAGATGTCTAATTTCTCTTGTTAAATTACTAAATTAAATTTCTCAGGTTTACAGTTTTTCCTATAGTTGCATTGCTGAATTTCTTTTTTTCTCCCATATAGATTTATATCAGAGGTACCTCTCTCTGACTTTGATGATTTCTCCCCCCAGTTTACTACCTTGATTTGATGATATGAACATACATGGAAACTATTGCAATTGAAATAGTCTCAGTAATAGTAATTTTATTGACTTGGAAGCCAGAGTTGTCTTGATATCCTGTAGTCTTTTGTAGTGTTTAAAATAACTGACAACCCTGAGATCATTACCAAAAAGTTTATGATTAAGAAAAAAAAGGAAGGGGTAGGATAGAGAATGGAAAAATGCTATTTGAATTATAAACTGCTTGTAGCAGTTACAAAGGGAGGGCAGTTAACCCAAGTTACTTAAAATATGGTCATAATATTGAGAGTTAAAAATAAATTTACTTGGAGAGGACCTCAGGAGCAAATAACAAAAAAGTGCAAATTAATATAAAAGTATATCAGTGGAATTGTTGGGCAGCATGTACAATTTCAAGTGTTACTTTGTAGGAAATTGTTTGTTCTGTGGGTTTGCCTATACTTTGGGGCCACATGTGTGATCCTGTGCCCCGCCTCCCCCCTACCCCCCTATTGATTCATGTTGCGCTCTGTTGACAAGGTCAGGTGCTGTCTACTCTGAGGGAGTTGGGGCTCCTCCTCAGCTGCCCCAGTGAGAGTGTTCACCAAGCAGTACTGGAAGTTGGCCTCCCAGGGGTCACTGGAGGAGACCTAGACCTTGATGACAGAAATGTCCCTGACTCTTCTCCCAGTGGAACCTGGGCAGAGCAGCGTGTGTGACTGTGCAGAGACATCCTGGCCTCCGCCTGTACCCATGCTGGTGAAGACCCTTCCCCAGCTCCTGCGGTGAATTCTGTGTGGGTCACATGGGTTGTACTTTGTCATATTATCTTGTTAGTTATCTAGTGTTGTGTCGCAAATTACCCCCAAACTTAGTGGCTCAACATAACAATAAACATTTTTCACACAGTTTCTGTGAGTCAGGAATCTTTGCCAAATTGATTAAAAAGTGGAAAAAGATAGAAATTTTGTTTATTTGGAGTATGCCTCACTTAATAAATTAAGTCAGTTAATTCCTAATTGCCCACAGAAATTTCATGGAGGTAGTGGGAGGAGGTGGGGAGTAGTGTGGCCATGTAGAATGAACTGCCAAGCAATTCAAGCAGAAAGCCAAGCAGCCTTCCCTGCAAGAGGCTGTTTTCTCCACCCATGCTGTAACCAATCAATTGGAAAATTGACTGTTTTATGATTCATCCCTCATTTCTCTCTGCTCACCCTAAATCTGAAGGTTCTACCAAGCCATGGAACAGGTAAGAGCAGAGAACAGAAGCAGTGGGGTCCTTAGTGTGATGGTTTTGATGGAGCAAGTGACCTACAATGGTTCCCTGCCACGTGGAACTGACCTAAAATGGTGGCCCGAGTGGAGAGAGAAGTCCCCAGCCTAAGCCCCAGCCCACTTCCGCTCCAAGCCACACCCCGAGCCAATCACCAGACAACACCTACCCCTTCCTAGACTCAGGAAGTCCCCAACCCATGAAAACCTGCTCAAAACCTTGCCAGGGGCTCAGTCTTTGGGAAAGATCCCACTGAGCCCGCCAGCGTAATAAAGCTGACTCTCCTAACTCTCTGAGTGCTGCTTTGGTTCTTTCTGGTCCTGGTATCCGTAACGTTCTATCCTCCGAGCGCTGAAGGCAGCCATGTCTTTTGCTGACCCCCGCTTATTAGGATGGCATTTTGATCATTCTGCTCTCAGTTTCTGCGCTGGTTAACTTAGGGCTCAGCGATTAACAGATTTTTGGAGCCCAGCCTAGTCTGATGCTTGTGTGTACTGGACAGATACTTGTTGGCCCTTTAAATAGTTCCATCTCAGGCCCCAAAGGGGCAGGAATGGGAAGGAGAAGAGAACTACCACTTACTCAGTTCCTAGCTTCTCTAGTTTTTATTCTTATTAACTGCTCCTCCCTTCTCCAAAACACGAAAAGAAACAGGCATTTCGTAGACATAGTTTATTCTGGTGACAAAGTAGTTAATTACTATCATAATAATGTACAACTTAAAAATGTATGTTATGTATGAACTTTATGAGCCAGTAAATATTTTCTCATTTGGGGTTTTTGTTTTCTCTGCCTGGATTCAAGAGCTTTATAATCCTTAACAGTCCATGGGCATTTAAACTGTGAGGTTTCAGTATGCTGTTTCTATAAATCTAAAGAAAACACAACTTTTACCGTTGAGGGGATGGTAATGTTGCATTTTTTTGTAAACTAGAGCCTTACTTTTGAACCTATTGCTTAAGTATCCAATTTTGTTTCTGTAGCTCTGAATTACATAGGAGTCATTTCAATGAAGAATTTTTCCTAGTTTATTTTACTGTTTTGTTTTTCTTCTTGGAGTTTTTCTTTCTTTCTTTCTTTTTTTTTTTAAATCATTTAAGAATACTGGACATGGGATGGGGAGTGGAGGTTGGAACTGGCTAACACCACTTAGATGTATATCCAGTGTTCTGATGTAACCTGTGGTGGAAATCTGCCCCCAGGGCATGCTTTTCAGACGACCCAAGTTTAGCTCTACTCTGTGCCTTAGGTGTTTAGTAAATACTGCTTAGTGAAGTTTTACCTCCCAAAGCACTCAGAACCTTCCACAGATACTATTATTTTTTTTTTTTGCCAAAAATATTTTTGTTAATAATTACCAGACAAATCCAAGGAGAGAAAATGCAATTGTATTTTGAAACCTATGTAATTTCATTAACCAGTATCACCCCAATAAATTTAATAAAATAAATTAAAAACTTGAAAGTAAACTTAGAAGGCCCTTTGCAGGGAAAATAGTGCCATTTACCTTTATCCTCTACATCTATTTGGTAACTTCAGACTCTTAGTCTATTTACTTTACACATAATCCTTTTGGACTTGAATCTGTTTTTCCCAATCCATAGATACTATTTTGTTAAATTCTCCCCAAGTCTCAAAGGAGAACTGTGTTGATTTTACTTATGGTAAGGGCGGAGAACTAGGAGGCTTAGTTACTTACGAACTACCCCCCAAACTCCCTCTTACTTTCCTTTATTTTCTTGATTTTACCAAACTGTTATCCAAATACATCCACAAACAAAGGCAAAATTCAGGAAAATCTACTGTACCAAAGTCTTAAGCAGTAATTTGAGAAATGGATTTGCTTCTTTAAAAAACTTAAACCTCAGATCTCCTTAGCGAACATATGAATGTGATCTTAGACTGTGCCTGGTTGAGAGGAAAGAGAAGGGCTCGCTTCTATAACACTACATTCCTTGATACTCTGGTCTCTTGCGGAATAAATGGTAAATTCAGGTTTTCCTGAGATTTTTGAGATGGTATGAGAGCCTTGTGAAAGGAAATATAAAAGAAAGGCTTAGGAAAGAATTTGAAACCGAGAGGCACTCTAAATGCCCTCAGGGCTAGGTGGGACAGTAAATGAGAGGAGGAAGTGAAACTGCTTGGGTGTTGTGAGACTGATAAGGACAGCCTGGGGCTAAGGGGGATCTTGAGAGAGCCTGGAGCCACTTCTCAGCGGGTGCAAGCCCAGGCACCAGATGTGAGGAAATAGAGCTGATTTTAAGAGGTTTTCTAGGTGAGGGATGGGCTGTTAACACCTCCACTGGTAATTCAACTTTACTGGCTGGAAATTGTTCTTTGGAACTTGCGTCTTTCTAGGTTAACTCACTACTTACTTTTCCTCACATCTCACTGGAGATGTAGTATCTGTTGAGTTCTTACACTTGCCATTTTCTACAAACTCATTATAATGCACTTCAAATAAGTTATATTTTGAAACTTGATTATAGGTGAGACCATATTGTAACTGTGATATGTTCTGAAAGAGGTCTGAAAAGTATGTCAGAAATAGACTTTTAGGATTTCAAATGCATATTATCTAAATGATTGATGTTGAATTGAAGTTGTCCAGGTAAACTTTACTCTCCAGGTGTCGCAGAATCTAAGACCGGAAAGAACCCAAGCGGCACTTAGAGAGTTAGGAGAGTCAGCTTTATTACACCAGTGGGCTCAGCGGGATCCTTCCCAAAAGACTGAGCCCCTAGCAAGGTTTTGAGCAGGTTTTTAAGGGTTGGGGACTTCCTTGAGTTAGGGAAGGGGTAGGTGTTGTCTGGTGATTGGCTCAAGGTGTGGCTTGAAAGGGGTTATGCGGAAGTGGGCTGGGGCTTAGGTTGGGGACTTCTCTGTCAGCTCGGGCCACCATTTTAGCTCAGTTCCACGTGGCAGGGAATCATTTTAAGGTCAGTTTCCCCATCATGTCCCCCCGTTGATGATCGTAAGTGGTAACAATTTACAGATCATCATATTGGCTAAGAGGACGATAACCTCGTAGGGCAAGGATCTGGGCGGTAGCCCAATGGGTGACGGAGGTTTCTATGAAACGTATGACAGCATTAACTATGCATGGCCCGATGATAGCAAGGAGGAGGATCGTGAGGAGTGGGCCGGCCAGGGGTAGGAGCCAAGAGGGCCACGAGCTGGGATTGAATCCCCAAGAGCCATGGAGGTCGTCTCTGTGTTTCTGGATGTGGTCGTGGAGTTCACGAACTTTACCAGTGATGATCCCTGACTGGTTGACGAAGTAACAGCATTCTTCTCCTAGGAACAGACAGGTGCCTCCTGTCTCGGCAATGAGTAGGTCTAATGCCCGCCTGTTCTGTAGGGCGACTGCTGCTAGGCTGTTGAGTTGGGACTGGAGGGTAGCGAGGGAATTGGCCACTCGGTCCATGTCATCATTGAGTTCCTGGGAGAGCCTGTGATAGAAACTGAGAGAAGATCCAAGACCGGCGGTCCCAGTAGCGATCCCAGCGAAGATGCCTGCCTGGAGTAGGAAAGGGGATGCAGCAACACGTTTCCGGTGCAGGGTAAGCCTGGCCTCCAGCTCAGAGTCAGTATACAGAGAGGCCTCGGGTGAGGAAAATTTGGATGCAAGGATCGGTGAGATTGGTGTCTACACAGAGAAAAACAAGTCCATTACAGAGGAGAAAGATGCCAGGCGAGGCACAGTACGGGGCACCTGAGGGAACTGAGAGGTTATGGGAGCATAAGGACGGCTGTATTTACCCCAGGAAGTGACACTGGGGGAAATTACACAGGTATAGTTGGGCGTGGAGGCCACCGGGATTTGGGCAGCTATTGGCCCAACGGTGTAGGTGGCATTGTTTGGGCTGGTATCGTTGTCTGGGCTCCAGTCAGGGGGAACCGGGATCCCAATATAACTGGTCCAGGCGAGGGGTAGGCAAATCCAGCAGGCGGGGGTGGAGGCAGGGTTAGTGGCGTTTAGCCAGGTGGTCGCCCACAAACTGTAGGTGGTGTTCAGGAGGTGCCAGGTGAATAGCGAGGTATCAGGGACTCGGGTTAGTCTCTGCAGGGAGGTTAGGTTGAGACCTCGGTAAAGGGGGCGAATCCTGACAGAGAGGTTGGCAACCTGATGGACCTTGTCTTTGATTTGTTGGGCGAGGGCCAGGTTCTGGACTCCTTCCCCATCAGAGTGACCAATGTGGGTAAGATCGGTCACTTACCCACATGCCCGTCGCCCTAGTGCGCCCAGGCAGTTAGGGCTAGTGATTTTTTCCGTCCAGTAGCGCTTGGACCCATCGTAGCAGAGGGAGGTTGTGGTGTGACACTCTGAGGGCATGAGGGTAAAATACGAGTAGGTAGGGTGGCCAGCGGATATTCCCTGGCAGCCTGAGGGACAGGAAAGGGAGGCAGTGTCTCCTCCCCAGGGAAGAGATAGTATAAAGAAAAGCCAAATCATGGTCACTGTTTAAGACAGGTTATGGAGAGGAGGCAAGCAACCCAGAACAGGAAACAGAACCACATAGTCCTTTCTCTAGCGGTGACCAGCTCGGTGGGGTGGATGTAATGAGCAGGGTGAGGGCTAGAAATACTAAGAGTACAATAACAGCAAGGATGGAGGCCGGGCAGACGATGGTGAGGCTCATCCGGGCTGTTTCTCGAAGGTCAGGTGGAGTGGATGGGCTGGGTCAGGCCGGGCAGTCCAGGCATCGGTCTATGGCTGGGCTCCTTTAACCCGGGTGTGATGGATCCACGGGACAATGCCTGAAACTTTTTTTATTTTTATTTTATTAACTTTATTGGGGTGACAATTGTTAGTAAAATTACATAGATTTCAGGTGTACAATTCTGTATTACATCATCTATAAATCCCATTGTGTGTTCATCACCCAGAGTCAGTTCTCCTTCCATCACCATATATTTGATCCCCCTTACCTTCATCTCCCACCCCCCACCCCCCACCCTCCTTACCCTCTGGTAAACACTAAACTATTGTCTGTGTCTATGAGTTTCTGTTTCTCATTTGTTTGTCTTGTTCTGTTGTTGTTTTTGGTTTATATACCACATATCAGTGAAATCACATGGTTCTCTGCTTTTTCTGTCTGACTTGTTTCGCTCAGCATTACACTCTCAAGATCCATCCATGTTGTCACAAATGTTCCTATATCATCTTTTCTTACCGCCGAATAGTATTCCATTGTGTATATATACCACAACTTCTTTATCCATTCATCTATTGAAGGACATTTTGGTTGTTTCCATGTCTTGGCCACCGTAAACAAAGCTGCAATGAACATTGGAGCACACGTGTCTTTATCTCTAAATGTTTTCAGATTTTTTGGGTAGATACCCAGGAGAGGGATTGCTGGATCATATGGCAATTCTATTCGTAATTTTTTGAGGAACCTGCACACTGCCTTCCATAACGGCTGCACCAGTCTGCATTCGCCTGAAACTTTAAGAGCGGTGGGAGTAACAAGTATTACAGTATGAGGGCCTGTCCACCTGAGCCGGAGGGGTTCGCGTTTCCAATCTTTGACCCAGACCTGATCTCCCGGGGTAAAGGGGTGTACCAGGGTACCGAGGGAAATGGTCCTTTCCAGAATGTAAGTACGTACATCTGTGAGGACCTTGCCTAGCGCGGCCATTTGGTTTTGGAGGCTGGAGAACCCCAGCTGGCGAATGTCACCAGGGAGGCTGGTTAGCAGGGGAGGGGGCCTCCCAAACATAATTTCGAAGGGAGAGAATCCAGATTTGCCAGGGGTATAGCGCTTGAAGGACAGCTAGCGGTAAGAGGTCCACCCACCCTAGGGAGGTCTCCTGGTGGAGTTTAGCCAATATTTCCTTGAGGGTATGGTTCATGCATTCAACTTTCCCTGAACTTTGTGGTCTGTAAGCTGTATGGAGCCTCCAGTTGATGCCCATAGCTCTGACCACCGTCTGGAGAAACTCTGCTATGAAGGCTGGCCCATTGTCACTGTGTATGGAAAGTGGAATCCCGTAACGGGGGATAATTTCCCTGAGGAGGACCTTAGCTACTTGGCAGCTTTTTTCAGTCTGAGTGAGGAAAACTTCGACCCACCCGGAGTAGGTACAGACCAAGACCAGTAAATACTTAATGTCGCGGCAGTTTGTTATGTCGGTGAAGTTGACTTTGAGGTCTTCAAACGGCGCAGCTCCTCTCCTTTGGATCCTGGGAATAGGGCTGGGGCCGGACTTTGGCTTGTTCTTTGCGCAAGTGAGGCAGTGTTCTCCGATGGACTTGCAAAGAGCTGAGAGCTGGCTAATGTACAAGTTTTTGGCTAGGAGGCCCTCAAGAGCAGTTTTTCCTAAGTGGGTTAACTTGTGATATTCAGCGGTTACTTGAGGAACCAGCAGGGCCGGGATGAAGAGTCTTCCATCGGGTAGTTGCCACCACCCTTGTGGCAACCTGGTGGCCCCTTCTGGTCTTGCCCATCTGAGTTCTTCTGTGTACCGCAGGAGGGATATGGTGGTAGTGTTAATGACCAGGAGTAGTTCTCTACGGCTTCCCATTGCCGCTGATTTGGCCGTGGTGTCGGCGAGCCTGTTCCTGACTGCTGAGGGCCCGTTGCCCCTCTGGTGGCCCCGACAATGGATAACCGCAACCTGCTGGGGAAGCCATATGACTTGTAGGAGCTTAAGGATTTCTTGTTTATTTTTAATAGTTTCTCCCTCTGTGGTCAGAAGGCCTCTTTCCTTGTATATAGCTCCATGGATATGGACGGTAGCAAAGGCATACCGAGAGTCAGTATAGATGTTGACTTTTCGGCCCTCAGATAGAGTGAGGGCTCTTATTAGTGCCCACAATTCTGCCCATTGGGCTGACCACCCCGATAGGAGTGCCCCTGCCTCGAGTACCTCATCTGTGGTGGTTACTGCGTACCCCACATGACGTTTTCCGTCCCTCAGGAAGCTGCTGCCGTCAGTATACAGAGTAAAGTCCGGGTTAGGATGTGGGCTGTGCCGGAGGTCGGGTCTGGTGGCATAGACCTCGTTGATAACTTCTGTACAGTCATATTCTGGATCCCCTTCCTCAGTTGGCAGGAAAGTGGCTGGGTTCAGGGTGCGCACAGTTTCTAATGAGCTCCCACGGTTTTCCAGGAGTAGCCCTTGATACTGAGTCAGCTGTGCATTTGACAGCCATTGGGGTCCTTTACTGTTCATTAAGGTGGTGACCGAGTGGGGTACTTTAACTATGAGTCTTTGGCCTAAGATGAGCTTTTCTGCCTCTTTGATGAGAATCACAGTGGCTGCTAGGGCCCGCAGGCATGGTGGCCAACCTGCTGCTACAGGGTCTAATTTCTTTAAGAGGTAGGCGATGGGACGGAGCCATGGTCCAACTGTTTGGGCCAGCAGTCCTAAGGCTATTTTGTCTCTCTCATGGATGAATAAGTGGAATGGCCTCTCAGTGTCAGGTAACCCGAGGCCTGGGGCCTGTCCAAGTGAGCTCTTTAGCTGCTGGAAGGCGTTTTCTTGATCTTCTGTCCATAGCATGGGGTCCTTTTCTTGACCAGCTAAAGCCTTATATAAGGGCCGGGCTATTGCCGAAAAGCCAGGAATCCAGATCTGGCAGAAGCCGGCGGCCCCGAGGAACTCATGGAGCGCTCTCCGGTTGGTGGGCCGAGGGAGAGAGGTGATGACTTTCTTCCGCTTGGTGCTGAGGGCCCGCTGTCCTTTGGAGATGACAAAGCCCAAGTACTGTACTTGTTTCTGCAGAGCTGGGCTTTCTTCCAGGAGACTCTCTACCCCGTCTCGGCTAAGTGGGACAGGGGTGCCTGCGTCGCTGTTTGGCACTCAGTTTTGGTGGCACAGGCTAGGAGCAGATCATCCACATATTGCAATAGAGTGCAGCGGTATTCTTCTCGAGGGAAGGTGGCTAAATCTGAGGCTAGCGCTTCCCCCAAAGAGGGTTGGGGAGTTTTTGAAGCCCTGTGGGTGCCGAGTCCAGGTCAGCTGGAGCTGCTGGCCAGTATCAGGTTCAGTCCATTCAAAGGCGAACAGTGATTGGCTCTGGGGCGCCAACCGAATGCAGAAGAATGCATCTTTCAGGTCCAGCCAGGTGAACCATCTGGCCTCCGGGGGCAGCTGACTGAGGAGAGTATATGGATTTGGGACTACGGGGTGTAGGGAAACCGTAGCTTGGTTCACCGCTCTTAAATCTTGTACTGGCCGGTATTCTCCATTAGGCTTCCTTACCGGCAGGAGGGGCATATTCCATGGCGACTGGAACTCTATGAGTATCCCTGCTGCTCTGAGATGGGCAAGGTGCTTTTGCATCCCTGCCCAGGCTTCCTTGGAGATGGGATATTGGCGTAGCCGTTGGGGTTGAGCTCCAGGTTTTAGCTACACCAAAATTGGGGCCTTATGTTTTGCCAGCCCGGGCGCATTATCTTCTGCCCAAACCTCCGGGAAATCGGCCCTGTAGGCTTCTGGGTTCTGTTCTACACTGCCGGTCCCGTAGGGCCTCCATTCTTTTTCCCTCGGGGTGGTGATAGACAGAATAAATTCTTCCGCCGGAGGCTACAGAGACATGGTGGCTTGGCCTGATGGTTCAAAAGAGATTTGGGCCCCTAATTTGGTAAGGAGGTCGCACCCCAGGAGGGGACTTGGACAGTCCGGTAAGTAGAGAAACTCGTGACACGGTGTATCCTCCAAATTCACAAGTCCAGGCCTGGCAGAACGGCCAGCTCTTAGCTTGATCCCCGTGGCCCTCATTATGGTGACTCTGCGGTCCCCGAGCGCTTCCACTGGTGTGGTGACCACTGAATGTTCTGCTCCATACCTACCATGAAAGTCACTGTTTAGCCCCCTACATCTAAGTCGACCGTGGGCTCGTGGGGGCCGAGTTCAAACGAGCCCGGTCTCGTTCTGTCTGACTTGATTCCTGCTAACCCTATGAAGTTGGGCTCCTGGCTAGTTGGGTTGGGACCACGGGGAGGTCGAGGCTTCCCTCTACGGCGGTTGGGACACTAATTTTTCCAATGGCCCAGTTCTTTACAGTACTTGCATTGGTCTTCTTTTCGTGGGTCGTGGGGGCGGGGGCCTGCCTGCCGGCGGGGAGGTCCTTTCCTTCCAGGGCTGTCCCCTCCCTGTTGGAGCGCAGCTGCAAGGAGGGTTACCTTTACTCTCATCCTCTTATCGACCTCTTGTTTAGGCACAACCTCACGATTCCGATAGACCTTGTTAGCCACTTCCAAGAGCTGGGTGATATTCATTCCTGCGAACCCCTCAAGTTTCTGGAGTTTTCGGCATATGTCAGGGGCTGCCTGAGCGACAAAGGCTGCGTTTATCATCCTTTGATTCTCGGGGGCTTCTGGATCGAACAGACTGTAGACCTGGAATGCCACACAGAGACGTTCATATAAGTCACTAGGAGTCTCTTCCCCGTGTTGGGTCACATTGGCTGTTTTGGACATGTTGGTTGGTTTTTGGGCTTCTGCCTACAGCCCTCGTAGGAGAGCGTCTCGGTATCGGTGGACTGCGCCTCTCCCCGCTTTAATTGGTATTAAAGTCCCAATCAGGCCGTGCATCCAGAGCAGCCTCTGTCACCCAGGTGGCAGCATCCAGGACTTCCCCAGGGGCCACTTCCTCTAGCCACTGCCTTGCCCCCTGTATGATCCGCCGGTGTTCTTCGGTGTTGAAGAGCATTCAGAGGCGCTGTTGACAGTCCTCCCAGGTGGGGCGATGAGTGTGGAAGACGGACTCCATAAGATCTGTCATGGCTTGTGGTTTCTCTGAGTACGCTGGGGTATGGTGTTTCCAATTTAACAGGTCAGTGGTGGAGAAGGGCTGGTAGTAGATGATGGGGCGTCCTGGATGTAGGGTCCCGTCGTCTCTCACTTGGTCTGGCCCTCTGGTCTCTCGGAGAGGCAGCTGAAGTGGAGGTGTATCCCTGGACCTAAGTCGACTAGCAGGTCCCGGTGAGGGTTGGTTTTGAGGATCAGGGGCCTCCTGGGGAGGGGTTGGGAGGTCGGGTGTTGGCTCAGGGGTTCAGACGGAGGCGGAGTGTCTGGGAGTGCTGGGGGCACGTTAGTCGTTGGCCATGGAGCATATGGAGATGGTATCGGCTCTTCATCAGGGTCTCCCTGGTGTATGGCCTTAGTTGCCTCTCTCTGGGTGCGGCCTCGCAGGCTCCGTGCAACAAAGATCCTGGACTGTCCCTTACTATTGGAGCAGAACCGTACCCTAGGAGGAAGGGTTTGGGTTATTTCCAACCATGAGTCAACGTAAGGGAACTAATATGGATGTCCTGGGGTCCCGGTGACAACTACATAGACTCGGCGAATCATGGGGAGGTCAAGAGTGCCTTCTGGGGGCCATCCCATGTCAAAACCTGGCCACTCCAGCTCACCTAAAGCGCTGAGATGTTCAGGGGTCATTTTGACCCCGTAGTCGCCTCCGAAACCTTTCCTGAAATTCTTTAACATGCAGTCTAGAACCGTGGGCTTCCCGTGACTCCCTCCCATGATGTTCGGTATCGCGTGGACAGGGGAGGGGTTTCAATCAGGCGCCTGCCTGGCCGTTTCCTTTGCGGGAACTTAGGGTACGTCTTGGCTAAGGTGTGTCTGTATAAACCCCGGGCCAGGTTGCACCCCGAGAGTGCGAATCACCGTTGTGCTGTACGACGCTACCACGGAAACGCAGGTTGGGGCTCACTCGGGTTCCGTAGCCGACAGGCCGTGGATCCACACAGAATCCCGTTCAGGACCAAGCACACACACACTCATTCAGGGAGGAAAGACACCCTCCCCCAGAATGGCCCTAACTGGAGTCCAAAGGAGGACTCAGCGGGAGGTGATTAGTCTCCCCTCTGCCCTTTGGCAGGCCTAAGAGGGTCGGGCCCTGGGGTCTTACCATGTCTGATGTCCTGGTTGGCTGTCCGTCCTTTCTCCCTACTGGGGTCTGGCAGGGAGCCTCGGGCTGGAGCCGACTGGAGATCGCCGGTCCCGGGCCTGCCAAAATCAGCAGGGTGCGCTTAGCCCGTCTCGGCTCTCCCGCCACCCTGCTGCCCGCCTCTGCCCAAACTGGTGGCCCAAGGGGCCAGCGTGGTGGGCTCCCGGTATGGGAACCAAATGTTGCAGAATCCAAGACCGGAAAGAACCAAAGCAGCACTCAGAGAGTTAGGAGAGTCAGCTTTGTTACGCCGGCGGGCTTAGCGGGATCCTTCCCAAAAGACTGAGCCCCTGCAAGGTTTTGAGCAGGTTTTTATCGGTTGGGGACTTCCTTCAGTCGGGGAAGGGGTAGGTGTCGTCTGGTGATTGGCTCAAGGTGTGGCTTGGAGGGGGTTATGCGGAAGTGGGCTGGGGTTTAGGCTGGGGACTTCTCTGTCAGCTCGGGCCACCATTTCAGCTCAGTTCCACGTGACAGGGAACCATTTTAAGGTCAGTTTCCCCATCACAGGAAGACAACATTTTACCTTCTTGGTCTCATATTCATTTTCTGTCTCTGCCTCCCCATGCCTGACCTTGTCCTACCCCTTGACACTATCCCATCACCCCCATCTGCCTCTCCCCATCTCTCCCCTGCTCACACAGGTTCCCAGAGAGAATTGATTTCATTTCTTTTCAGTATATGTTGGACTCAGAATACACCTGTTCTCCTTGTTGTCCTGCCCCTTGGCTTTCTAGGAGAGCCTTACCATCCATAGATGGTTTATGAGGAGTAGAAGGAAAAACTGGTGAGACCCTGGGCTTTATGTCATGGGTACTCTCTGAATTTGCTATCAGAGCTAAACCCATAATAAGCCACATCTTTCTCCAAGTCCCTGAGTGAACCAGGGCCTTGTCTCTGGTTTTCCTGAGACCATACTTTTGAGTTGTGAGAGCATTTCTTGATTTACATTTTCTTTGATTGCATCTGAAAAGGCCTGTTGGCCTGACAACAGTTTCTATGGAGATGATACTTGTGGTTAGTGCTGTTGGACAGTCACCAGAAAGCATCAGGTGCTTCTTTATTCACAGCGTGGAACAGCTTCTGTTATAAAGCACATGAAAATGAATCACCCTAACCTTGTTCTCTCTTGATTATAGTCTGGGGAATCTACATGAAATATATCCTAACTGTGGCACTCATTGTAATTTGCCGCTGCTGTCTTTAATTTTCTAAGGAGTCTGGAACTTGAGGTACTTTTTTGAAAAACAGATATTAAAAATGACATTTTAAATAACTACTCTCTGGTCTGATTTACATATAACACTGACCTGTCTGATCGACAGGAGGAAAAATGGATAAACTGCTGTTGAGAACTGACCTAATCAATATGGCCGTGACAACTCTTAGGTTCTTTTTGGTAGGCAGTAATCGCCACCAGAATGTTTGAGGTGGGTGAGGGTTAGTTATCCCCCTGACAGGCTCTCTGCCAGTTGCGACAGAACAAGTGTCAGACCTAATTATGCTGTACAGGATTTATTAAAGAGACATGCATTAACCAGCAGGCACAAAACATTCCTACAACCTGTTTTATTAGCTTGCTAAAACCCCAGTGTTCAAGCAGATGCTGTATCTTTTAGAATTAGAGGGTATGTGGCTCAGTACTCAGGATCAGTTACCTGCTAATCACTCCCAGGCCTTAAAACACGCACGCACGCATGCACATGGATAGAGAGTAGAAATGCTTACTTCTTACAGCTGCTTATTTGTCAACTTTATGGAAAAACTGGTTAACAGTTATGAGCCCAATAAACTATTAATACACATTCAAAACAGAAGAAATAAGGAACCAACTGAAAGACTTTTATAGTGTAGAAAATTGTCCTTATGATGTAGATAACCTAACTAATTCAGGTAACCATTTAAGATGACATTGTCAAAGTTTAATCCATCATACACTCTGAACTGGATTCACTTTGTACTTTGACCACCTAAAGCTTGGGCCTCCTACTTGCTCAAGGTCACCTTGTGAAAGATTGCTGAGTGGTTTCTTTGCTATCTCCCCTTGGGCAGAGACACTGAGGCATTGGCCACATGGCCTGTCAGGAACTGACACGGCAAGAGAGGGCAGCCTGTATTCTAATGTGGACCCACACTCCAGAGGCAGCCACACTAGGGACTTCGTTACCCACACCTTGGCAACCGCCATGTTACAGCACAATGAATGTCAGAAGTGGATGCTCCCTCATGCAGGAGCCTCCTGCATGGGAGGATGGGAGTTTATTATCTCTAGGTTAGACACCAGCTGGGCATGCTGAGCTGCCTGTCAATTTGGGACATCTTTTTTTTTTTTTTTTTAATTTATTGGGGTGACAGTTGTTAGTAAAATTACATAGATTTCAGGTGTACATTTCTGTATTACATCATCTATAAATCCCATTGTGTGTTCATCACCCAGAGTCAGTTCTCCTTCCATCACCATATATTCGATCCCCCTTATCCTCATCTCCCACCCCCCACCCCCCACCCCCCTTACCCTCTGGCAACCACCAAACCATTGTCTGTGTCTATGAGTTTCTGTTTCTCATTTGTTTGTCTTGTTCTTTTGTTGCTTTTGGTTTGGGACATCTTATAAGAAGTCAAATTTATTTACAGAAGTCAGGTTTGCATGCAAGGTATGGAATTATTTTAAGCAATACAGTGCAAATATCAGGCGGGGCCTTCACAGACACTTTTATGCCAAGATGTCATCTACTTGAGCCACGCTAATTTGCCTGGTTTACACATATTATTTAGGTTTACCTCACTGGAAATTTTATGGGATCCATAAAGAGTGTCTCTATTTTTGGAGGAAGGTGTTTCACTGGAAGGTTTTCAATATGGTAATGAAACATTATTAGGAGCAAGGAGGGGAATTAGAGTGGGCTTCTTGTCAGAAACCATGCAAACAAGAAGAGGTAGAAGAACATATTTCAAGTATTGAAAGAAAAACCCACAAATTCAGAATTCTAGTGAAGTTACAGACAAACAAAAACATTCATCACCAGAAGACCTGTCTTGAAAGAAATGTTGGAAAGTTCTTTAGGCAGGAGGAAAATGATATAGGTCAGAAACTTGCATCTCCATAAAGAGAGGAAGAGTAGAAGAGAAGGAATAAATTAAGGTGAAATTTTTTTTGGTATTTTTTTTTTTTATTCTTAATTGATCCAAAAATTAACTGTTTAAACCAATAATAGTAATGATATACTACTGGGTGATGATAGCATATGGATAAATGAAATGAATGACAGCAATGTCACAGGGATTCGAGCGAGGAACTGGGCTCGCTGTTGTATGGGATCTGCACTACAGGTGTTACTACTGTAGTGTTATTTGAAGTGGACTTATTTTAGTTAAAAATGCATATTGTAAGCTCTAGGGTAATCACTGAAAGTTTTATAAAGTATAATTGATTCATTAAGAGAGTGAGCACACATTCCTGAAGACATGTTTATCTCCTCGTATTTTAGATGACAAATGTTTCAATTGCCTGTTCCAGTTCTTGATCACACTACTACTACTCTGGGGGTGATGTGTGATGTGATGTGTCCATTTGATGTGATACTCTTTGCCCATTGCTGGACACGTGTAGTACTCTGAAGCATGTGCCTTGACTTGAAGAACTGTAACCTGGTGGTCCAAATGGGTACCATAGCTTTTGATTCAGTCCTTCAATAGTGTTGTGATCACTGGCATCTACCACCCACTAAGCAAAGCCCAGTCCAGAGTGTCTGTTTAATAGCCTCTTGGATTCACAGGCAGCAGTCATGTTGCCCATTTGCCAGCTGCATGCAGGTCCTTCCCCTGGGGAATCTGCCCCATAGCTGTCTGCAGTCTCTTTCCTGTTGATAGACAAGACAGTCTTTGTTGGCATTTTGTGTCTCAGAGAATGCAAAAGGAATATTTTGACAACCAGTGCATCTCTGTATGGCTGTAGCTCCCGTGTACATTAATTTCATGGAGTCACGTGGCTATCCCAAGTGAGTACACCAGGATATCCACTTGTTGGTTTCAGTCACCTTCTGATCCCAGAAGAGGGTTCTTTTTCTTTTTTTAATTAGTTGAAGGTGTACAAAACAATGTAATAGTTAGACATTTATCATTTATATCCCTCACAAAGTGACAACTTCCCTTCCCCAATCTGCTACCCTTCTGACATCGCGTACAGCCGTTACATTTCCACTAATTCTATTCCTAATGCTGTACTCCACTTCTTGTGAATATGTGTGTGTGTGTGTGTGTGTGTGTGTGTGTGTGTGTGTATATATATATATATATATATATATATATATATATATATATATATATATAAAAAATTATAGTTGACGTTCATTATTGTTCAGCTTCAGCTTCACGTGTACAGCGCAGTGATCAGGCATCTACACCATCCCTGAAGTGGTCTCCCTAATAATATGGGCATTATCATTTCATTAAGCTCCTTAAATTTCCATAGTGTCTTCCATAGGTCCATGCCCCAAATGGGCATCCGTTTTATAGCCCCGTTTTCCATTTCCCATCTACCTGAATATGTAACAAGTCTTTGGCTACTGCCCATGAATCTGTATACACCCAAACTTCAGCATTCTTATTGTTGTCTAATTCTTCTATCATTATAAGGAAAACAATATGCATTATAAGGAAAACAGTAGGCCACTGAGCAGATTTATTCTTAACCTTCTTTAATTAGAGTTTTTTCATCAGTTGGTTGTAATGTGATAGCCTTCCATCTATCTTGGAAAACCATCTATAAACCAACCAGCTCTTTGTCAACTGGGAGTCTTCACAGGGCATTCATTGTCCATATACTAACAGGATCTGGCAGCTCTTTAGGTGGTTTTAGAGTTGGCCCTAGGGAAAAACAGGCTACCCATTCATGAATATAATGAGTAGCTCCTTGTGTTCCTCCAGTAGCATATTCCTGTAAAAACTGTTTCCATTTTAGTATGGTTCTCCTCTGCCTTCCTTATTAATGTCTCTCTGACAGGACCCAAGACAGTATGGGTATTTCAGATTTCAAGATTATTTTCTGTCCTTCAGCCATGGGGCAATTTTCATTAATACCCAATGGCAAGCCAATAATTGTCTCTCAAACGGCACATACCACATCACCATGTCTAGAAATTTTCTCCAAAATTCCAGCGATTGCTACTTGGTGGCACTCACCTGCTTTTGCCACAACCTTCAGTCTGTATAATTGCAAAATCATATCTGAGTGTGGATCCCAAAGCATTGACTAAGCCACTGCTTTCTGCAACTCAGACATAGCCTGATGTTTTTAGGCTTCCATTCGAATATGACCCTTTTTGGGTAGTTTTATGGCTGGGAGCTAGCAATATGCCCATATGTGGGATGTGTGTTCTCCAAATCTGAGTGATCAGACCAGGCACTGTGATTCTTGCTTAGTTCCAGGGGTAGACAGGGATAGAAATTTACTTTCAGTTGCCTGTGGAAGATGACAGGTGGCTCCTGCCCAAGTTAGTCCTAAGAATTTTACTGTTTGCTTGGGCTCTTGAATGTTTGCTGGGTTTATCTGCCAGCCTCTGTTAGTCATGTGTGTCACCACTGCATTTAATTCAGTCCTCGTTTTCTCCTCAGTTTCTATTATGATGTCATCAATGTAGAGTATTATCACACTCAGGACCTGCATCAAGTACAAATTCTTCCTAACCAGATCATAACAGTAAGCTGGTGAATGCAAATAACTCTGTGGCAACACAGTAACTGTAAATTGGGATCCTTTCCATGTGAAAGCAAACCACACTTGACTCTTTTGAGGTAGGTATTGAGAAAAACGCATTTGCAAGATCAGTGACTGAATACCAGTCTCCTGTAGTTTGTGTTTTTTGCACTGTCAGAACCATATCAGGGACTGCCGGTGTTGTAGTGGTACTTCTCTATTCAAAGCTCAGTCATCTGCGAGTCTCCATGAGCCATCCATCCTTTTCACAGGCCTCTCACGACTATTTTACAGAGTATTTGTTAGTACTTCTAACATGTCCTTAATTAAGGTGTTAATTTCTTTTTGTCCACCGGGTATTCTATGTTGTTTCAAATTAACAATACTAGATAGGGAATGTGTTCCCCAGTCAGACGTAATAATCATTTCAGCAATACATTCAGGTAAGGGAGACACAGTTAGTTCACATGAAGTCTGTCCAAACACCCCAATTCTCATCCAAACTTTTAGTTTCATCCCATCAACCATATCCTCCCAGTCTAATTGTCGCCCCTTTCAGGACCTCACCAGCGAGTTTTGGAATCACAGAGCACTGAGCTCCCATGTCAAGGAGCCCCAGAAAAATTTTTTCTTCACTCCTTGGCCACTTTACCCACACGTGTGCATATGGACTTGGGTCCCCAGCCAGGGGTCAGGCCAAAAGACTGTGGCTTCATCAATTCTTATCTTGATTAATCAGTCATAATATTACCCCCAGTCATTGGAGGTCAGACTGCTCATTGTCATCTTTCCCTTCTAGCTTTTAAAATTTCTCCAAACTATAATAAATAGAGTAGATTTGTTTAAGTCCCTTCACTGTTGGAAGACCAGCGGGGTTTCCATTAGTTGGCCCAACCAGCCTTCAGTACTGTTACA
Source organism: Rhinolophus sinicus (assembly GCF_057876585.1). Classification (NCBI taxonomy): domain Eukaryota; kingdom Metazoa; phylum Chordata; class Mammalia; order Chiroptera; family Rhinolophidae; genus Rhinolophus; species Rhinolophus sinicus. Next base: position 39,274,175 of record NC_142513.1, read on the forward strand.
TTAAAACCTTTGCGTTGACCCCATCAATGTCCAGTTTATTCCTCCATTCCTTAGTAACCTTTTACAGACATCCATCCTGTTGGGAGAATCCCTTGGCCATCCCCTGTGTCAGTCCCCATTCTCTTGTGATTCACTCTTAATTTCTTTTAGCCTCCTTGAGACCCTTATGGGGAAGCTGAGCCAACAAATTTGATAGGGCTTCTCGAACTGTTCCAATTTTGCAGCAGCGAGGTTACATGGGGCCCATGTAAATGGCAGCGTTTTTTATGACCTCAGTAAGGGGCACATCAAGTGGATGAATATCCCAGTCATTATAAAGCCAATCCAGAATGGCTGCATATGCAACATATTAGCTCCTTCATCTGGGGTGTTCTCGTTGGCCTTTAAAGGAGGGACAGAATAATTCTCCTTTTTAGGTGTCAATAAACAGTGGCTTGTGTCCAATCTACCAGACTGGCTGCCCCTTGAGAGCAGGCCACTGGGTGTTCGCATCATGTCAAACCATCTGTGATTATTCAGTAGTCAGCTGTGGGTCCAGCATCAACCCCAACATACTTTTCAATTTTGCAATATTCATAACTAAGGAGGCTGCTTACAACTGATTGTAGTGGTTAAGCTCTTCAGGACGCCTGCAATATCAACCCACAGACTGAGATAGCTCCTTCACTGTATACTGTCTGGTTTCAGTTGCAGTAGTTAATTGGCTTTGGATCCCCCGCCCCACCCCGACTCCTTGCCACCTGGGCTGCCTTCTTGGTGACCAAAGGTCATAGAGGTGCTATCTGTTGTTCCAGCATAATTCTTCCATTTGGTGGTTGCCATGAAGCTAGTGGTGGTCATAGCTCAGATTGCCCAAAAGTCCAAGGTTGGTGCAGTGCCAGGATCTGTCCCAACACTGTCTTTTACTTTCACTTTAGTTAATGTGGTTAGCAATAACCAAGGGGTTGTCTGTATAGCCTGTTTCTCCTTATTTTACATCCTTTATGTATCCAGTGAGCCAACTCCTTGGGAGTCAGATCCATTATTTCTAAATTTCATTGTTAATTTCCCTCCAACAGCAATCATAGTACAGCTGCTGTCTATGGATGATTCATTTGCCATCAAAGATTTGTCTTTCCTGCTCCTTCGTCCTTTTCCCAAACAGTGTTTTTGTCATAATTCAGGGAGTCAGAGTCAGTCTAGCGAATTCCTGTTCTGACACTTCCCACTTCTGTGTGGGGTCCCCATGGCCACCCTCAGGCTTGATGATTTGCTAGAAGAACTCACAGGACTCAGAAGTTGTTACACTCACGGTTATGGTTTATTACAGTGAAAGGATACAGAGTAAAATCAGGAAAGGGAAAAAGCACAGGAAAGGGGTGAAGTCTGGAGGACACCAGCTGCAAGCTTCCCAGTGTCCTTCAGGTGCTTAATTCCCCCAGCAATTATGTGTGACAGTATGTGCCAGATGCTGCCAACCAGGGAAGATTCCTTAATCCTGGGTGTACAGGATCTTTACTGGAGGTCAGTTACGTAGGCATACAGTACCAGTATGACTGACCTCAGTTACTAAAACTACAGGCCACCAGGGGGAAAGCAGATGCTCCCCACAAATCACACTGTTAGTATAAACTATCCAGAGAAATTTAGAGCGAGCATGACATAAGGCCTCAGGTATGCAAAACACTCTTATACACAAAATTCCAAAGGCTCAGTTCCCGGGAGCTACCCAAGGCCAGGCACAAAAACGGGCCTTTCTTGGGCACATGTAGCGTTCGAGCAACCCAAACCTGCACACCTTGTTAACCCTTTTCTGTACACCTTATAATGTTTTGCTGAAAGTCAAGCAGGCTGATTAGAGCATAGATGAGGTAAACAGATCCTATAATGTGAGGATTTATGTTAATTTGATTAGAGTTGGGCTATAGCAGTTGTTATAGCCAGTGGTGCTGGAGGCTTCAAAGTCCTCCAGTGTCTTTATTTTTGTCTCCCTTCTTGACTCTGAGCTTCCCTAAGTGCTCCTCAGAGAATATCTGTTATTATGCTGGAGCCCTGTTGGTGTGGGGGTAAGGAGTGGCGGGGGGAGAGCATTCTATAATCTTCTCATTATGTTTTAGTCCTTCAGCGAGCCTGTGTCTTGGGGCTATGGGATAGTTTTTTTCTCCTCCATCCCCTTCTCCCTTCCCTGTTCCCTGCTTGCAGCATTCCTAATCTCTTTCCTTGAAGCCCTGGCCCCTTTTGACTATGTTTCTCCTCCACCCCCTCCCCATCCTTTGACAGGGAGCCTGGAGAAGCCTAAAGTGGGAGGAATTTCCCTTTCATAGCTGAGATAAGGCTCTGTAAAGTCCACTTTCCTGAGAGGAGGACTTTGTTATGGAGAAGTTCTTCCCTATGAGAACCTGCCTTAGTTCTTGGCGGTGAGGCTCACCAAAGTGTGGGAACCCCCTGATACTGTGGCCCCCAGGAGTTTCTCACTCTCATACATTACCCTGAAAAGTGCCTACCAGTTTATGGCACCAGCAGCTTCTACTCCAGGTAACACACCTTGGCTATCTCTCTCTATGTGCCTGGCTCTCCCTCCATACTTCAGGCTAGTGGTTTGCCCTGCCATCTTAGTTCTCTGATGCATCCAAGAAAAAGTGTTGGTTTCCAGTTTGTTCAGCTTTTTCTTAAAACGATTTTTTAAAATTTATTTTTCAATTACAATTGATATAAAATATTGTATTACTTTCAGGTGTACAACATAGTGATTAGACATTTATATACCTCTTGGGCGATCACCCTGATAACAACTCCCAAGATCTTTCAGTGTTGGAGCTAGAGGCAGAAGTCTCTCAAATCCCTTCTTAGGTGACAGCACCTGAGAACTGGTCCCCACAAAGTCACAGATGGTTTTGGTAAAAGGCTTCTGGAAGAAGGAGAGAGGCTAGAACATCCCAGCGATCACCTAAGAACAAGAGTTGGTCACCGTATAGTGTGTTGAAGTGTGGAAGGTGTTGGAAGCGGAGGGAATCAGCCCCAAGTCAAGGGCTTCCTTCTCAGACATGTATAAACCCAGATCTGTTCTCCTTTTAAAGAGGTGTGAGCTGGGCCCACAGGAGGGGTGTGTGTTCTGTCATTGGTCTGTGGCCATGGATAACTGTGTGGATACACGGGACAGAGGTGTTGGAGAAAGGAGATCTTCAGACACCCTGGGAAAGACAGATGCTCTGGTGGCATGGCACCATCCTCGGACACTTGGGTGACAGATAATTCTCATATGTGCATTTAGGTTTTTGTTGTTGCTCACTTCTGGCTCAACCGAATTCATGAGACTGTGAAATAGCACATTTCATACTTTGTGCTTTGTTTTGGCTTTTCTTAAACCTAAATATCTAAATGAGAACTTGTACTTTGATATGACATCCCAAATGACGGATAACGGAGCCAAATAATGCAGTCTGGAAGTGTGGGGTAGTAATACTGACCACTGGGAAAAGGAGAAAAGAGAGAGCCAGGCAGATGAATTCCCCTCTTCTCTCCTTTGGTCTGCACTTTGGTCTACTTTTTTTCTTTTTGTCTGCCCGGAGAAGTTCCATGTGTTGAGCAAACACACTTCCTTGGCAAACATCTCATTTTATAGGCTCCTGTAAAACAGAAGGCCTATTTGGCCTTGCCTTGTTTCCCAGTCTTTCTTTTTCCTTTGTCCTAGGGCTCACTTTTGCCACCCTGGGTCTGTACTTTTTAAGTAAAGTGTCAGCACTCCAGTGTTTGTTACAGGCTCTTTTTCCGGAGGACCCAGGCTGAGACACATACTTACATATATAAATTACATACGTATTTACCAGTATTGAGATAACAGTACACCATAGTTTGTGTTCTCTGTTTTAATATAAAGTTGTTTTATAAACATGTTCCCCATTTTAATTATCCCTCTTTATCATGGTTACAAATGACTGCAAAGTATTTCATTATATGAATATACTAACTTTTTAAAATCTAATCTGTTGTTGACATTTAAGTTGTGTGTGTGTGTGTGTTTATATGTATGTTTTTGCACATTTATTTTTGCGTACACCTTTGGTGGTTTCTGTAGAATAAAATTTAATTCCTGTTATATTTTCTTACATATATTATTAGACATTGCCAGTTAGCCCTCCAGAAAGTTTATAATTTACATTTCTAACAGCAGTGTGTTGTCAGTATTGTGTATGCTTCTAAAATCTTTATCAATTTAATAGGTATCAACTATAATTTATGAGGTGTGGTAAAAAATGTGGTGAATTAAAAAAAATTATTACAGTAAAAGACACATTGCCATTAATTCCTCTCAAACTGCTCCCCCTCGCTTCAAACACATCCTCTCGTTCTTGCCACTTTCTGAAGCAGTTCTGAAAGTCCTCTTTAGTAAGTATCTTTACTTTATCCTCCATCATGACAAGGCTCCACGTCACACATCGCTTCTGGTACGGCAATTTCTGTCAAATAAAAACATTACAGTTTGTCCTCATCTGATACCTTATTCACTAGATCTCGCACTGTGTGACTTCTGGCTCTTCCCCAAAGTCAAAATGACCATGTAAGAAAAACGTTTTGAATCGATTCAGGACATTGAGGCAGCTACGACAATGCAACTAAAGACACTCATGAAAGAGGATTTCCAGAACTGCTTCAGAAAGTGGCAAAAAAGATAAGTGTGTTCTAAGTGAGGGGGAGTATTTTGAGGGGGATAAAAAGCAATGTGTTTTTTACTGCGATACTTTTTTTTAAGTTAAACATTCACTATATTTTTTGATCATACCTTGTGCATATATTTTCTTAAATATGAGGTTGAATCTTTATAAATATATTTGCTGGCTATCTGAATTGTGTGTGTGTGTGTGTGTGTGTGTGTGTGTGTGTGTGTGTGTTGCTGTTCCTATTCTTTGCCAATTTTTAATTTTTTTAATCAAGGTGGTCTTTTTCTTATTGATTTGTGTCTTGTCTTTCCTCCAGCATGTTTTTCCTTGCAATGGATTGCGTCTTGGGCCTACTCATAGACTAAGTTAAAGCAGAAAGCCTTGTGGAAGAGATTTCATGAGAGGTCAAACCGCCACAAGGCAGACTCACTCAGTTCTACAAATATTTATTCAGTATTTTCTTTGTGCCATGTGCTTTCTAGACACTTGGGATATAGCAGTGAACAAAAATTGTACTCATGGAGCCTGTATTCTGGTGTGTTGGAGTGTGTGGAACTCTGGGAAGCAATACAAAAACAGACAAGTTTGTCAGATGGTGAGGAATGTGATAGAGGAAAGTAAGGCAGGGAAAAATAGGGAACTCCTGGTAGGCTGGGAAGCCATTGGCACCAAGATGGGAGGGAGGGAGGAGCTTTGCAGAGGTCTTAGAAAGGCTTTCCAGGTGGAGGGAACCAGAGAAGGGCAGTGCTGGCTGAATGTGAGAAATAGTGAATGGAGTGTGGCCTGCATGCAGGGCATGAGGGTGGTGATGCTGCTGGGGAGAAGGTGAGGGCAAACCAGGACCAGGGGATGTAACGCCCCAAATCTGAACTGCTTTAGAAATAAAAAGAATGTGGATTGCAGAAGTATCTTCTGATAATGGAGCAAGTGCTTTCCAATCCTAGTAGCCCAGCTTAGACTTAGTGAAATAGAGAGGAAAGAGGAGGTGCGTTATGTTTGTAATACATAAATACAGTGTTTTGCAGATGGATTCATGTCTTTCAACAATAATGAAGAAGACAGTTTTCTAGAATTTGAGAAAACTTGTTTGTAGAAGGCTGTTTGGAATTCTGCCTCCTTAAGCAAGTTTGGACTTCTGCCTCATCATGTCATCTCATTCCACCTCTGAGGTTATTCAGTTAGTGATTTTCGCCTTTAGGCAGAAGGCCATTTCCCAAAAGAGCAATCCCAAGCCAGGGGCTTGTTTCAAAGAGAGCGATACAGAGTATCTCTTTGTCTCTTTGAGTTAGTAAAACCCATGCACCCAGCTGCTATCTATATTTGAAGTTACATCTCAGTACAAAAACATACTTCCTTGATTCTCAAAAAATGTTTGTTCATTCAGTAATCAATTTGTTCATCTATTAAATAATTATTGATTACCTGGTATACCACATGCGATATGGCAGTGAGGATGTAATAATGAACAGAACCCACACAGAGCCAATCCTCCCTGATTGTTCAGACTTGTGGGGTAGGGCAGACCTTCTGCAAACACTCCTACAAATAAGTATTAACTATAAACTGTGGTAAGTGTCATGACAGGTAAATACAAGGTGTCATGAAAGTGTGGATCGGTGGAACCTGGACTCCTCTGGGGTGTCAGGAAAGCTTCCCTGAGAAAGTGCAGTTGAGCTGAAGAATGAGGAGTATTAATGAGGTGAAGTGGGATGGGAAGAGCATTCCAGGGAGCAGGAGCAGCATGTGCAAAGGCCCTGAGGGAAAACAGAACAGAGTAACTGGGTATTCTTATGTCATGGCAGGGAACTGTATCATAGTTGTTGTACTATTCAGTCAGCTCTCACTCTTGGTAACCCTATGAATGAGAGACGTCCACAGTGTCCTTTCAACAACTCTGCTCAGCTCCTGTTGACACATGCCTGTGACTTCTTTTATGGTGTCAAGCCATCTCATATTTGATCTTCCTCTTTTCCTGCTGCCTCTGTTTTTCCCAGCCTTATTGTCTTTCCAAAGAACCTTGCCTTCTCATGATATGCCCAAGTTTAAACATAGTTAAATATACTTGGGTCATAAACAGTTACCTTTATGCATTGACTTAATGCTTCGACTTAATGATTTTTTTACTTTATGATGATGGGAAAGTGATATGCATTCAGTAGAAACTGCACTTTTTGAATTTCTGGGCTAGCAAATACTGTACGTACGATACTCTCTGATGATGCTGGGCAGTGGCCGTGAGCCACAGCGTCCTGTGAGCCAAACGATCACCAAGGTGAAGAGCTGATACTCTGTGGTATATTTATTGTGTTCTATGATTTTGCCCAATTGCAGGCTAATGTAAGTGTTCTGAACCCGTTTAAGGTAGGCTAGGCTACGCTATGATGTTCAGTATTAAATTTATTTTCGATTTACGGTATTTTCAAGTTACATAATCCTATCGTAAGTCGAAGAGCATCTGTAGATAGCCAAGTGTTATTTTTGTTGTCTGCTTTTCTAGTGTTTGGTCTTTAGTTGTGATTCAGTCACAGAGATTACCTGAGCAAAGATCTCCTTCTTTGGTAAGTGGTGCTTAATTGGGTAACACATGAACCTGGGAGGAAATGTCAGCAGAGCTGTTGGAGAGCTTGGAAGTCTGGCCCTCTTTGGCTCTTCACTGGACTGGGGAAGGGAGGAGGCATAACACATATGGTATTTCCCCGAAAATAAGACCTAGCCGGACAATCAGCTCTAATGTGTCTTTTGGAGCAAAAATTAATATAAGAGCTGATTGTCCAGCTAGGTCTTATTTTCGGGGAGACACGGTAGCAGCTGGAGCCAGCAGCAGCCGGGAGGGGACAACCGAATGAAAACAAAAAATTTAGCACCCTCCGAAAGCATTACAAACTGTTATGGGAATTGAAATTAGAAACATTGTGTGCATTTTTAATATTCTGCTAGGGTAGAGATTGTAGCCACATTAATGTTTAATGCATGGACCATAATAGAGAGCTGAATGGCTCTCCATGGCCCTGTTAGTTCCAGTCTTGTCCAGAAGAAAGGATTGGGTTCTATTTTAGGCCTGTATTTGGGAACTGGAACCTCCCATGGAATGAGACCCGGAAGGCTAAGTTGCCTTTTCTCTTCTGTATGAACAGGGACATTTGGTAGACGAGAAATGGTTTCTTCTGTGTTATCTTTCCACCTCCTTGTATATATGTTATGTGCAATTTTCAGGGATTATACACAGTTTGGTAATTACAAATTCTTTTACCAGTTTTCTTTCCAGATTTCCATAGAATCAGCTTTAGACTTTCTTTAGGGTAGGTCTGTTAGGGACAGGAAAAGGGAATGGAATACACATTAGCCTTTTTTTAAATTTAATTTTTAGCATTCATTTGAGCAGTGATGCAACGGAGATTTTAGTTTGCTTGTGGATTAAAGTTATCCTCTATCACTAGGCAGATTTTTTTGGACAGTGGCATATGGGGAGGGCCAAGGGAGACAGGAAGAAGTATCTTATCACTAATATTGCTTAGATTTTCCAATGCATGTTGACAATAAAAACCAGAATGACTTTTAGTCAGTTTTGTTATTGTTTTGAAACTGTCTAGACCAGTGCTGTCTAATAGAATTTCCTGCGATGTTGAAAATATTCTCCTTTTGCACTAATACAGTCAACCACTCACCACTTGTGACTAATGAGCACTTTAAATGTGGCTAGTGTGGTTGTGGAACTTTAATTTTATTAAGTTTAAATTAAAATAGTCACGTGACCAGTGGCCACTATATTGGACAGTGTAGGGCTAGACAGTGCCCCCCACCTTGTTGCCCGCACTTAGCGTGGATTACTCACACCTTACACTGGGCCCCGCCCACCCCCCCAAGCTTGGAGAGTCTCACACCTGATAAAACATCAAGCTAGCTGTTAGGCTGTCACTCACATTTTGGTGTCAGTTCCATGAATAGATACACAGGAGAGAAGAGGGAAGACGTTGTGCCCAAGTCAAAAATTACCACCTTGCTGCTTGCAATTTGAGGTGCCGTGATGAATGTGTGAAAGATTATACTTATTGAGTGCTACTGTATACTAAAGATATGTGAGCCATATCCTAACTGTGCTCTTCTCCACAGTTGATTCTTCAGTTGCTGTACTTATTGGCCAATACAAGGGCTGGATGACGTTTTCCCTCTTTTACGTGTAATTAAATATTAACATGATAACTACGACAAGGACGCTGATATATATTGATCAGATACTTTGTTTGTCAGTAATGGAGGTAATGAAATGGTTTCTCACTTCTTAAAGGAAAGTCTCCTGTGGCATATTGATCTTTTAGTGCCACAAACTCTCTGTATTTTTGCTTCCTGTGGCCATTTCCCATTGGGAATGTCTTCCATTCGGGGCATTTGGAGCAGGCTGGTGGAAGAAGAGATCAACTCCCTCGCCTTTATCACAGTGTCAGCTGGTTTCACGAGGGCCAGAACAAGCCCTACTGGTGAGCAGGATCATTTAGGAAGGAGGACAGATTCTCTGCCACCCATCGATCTGCTCATCTCTGAGGTCAGTAGCTCAAAGGGACATACTGGAGGTGGGGTTGGCCAGGTGCAGTCAGGAAGAGCCCCACTGCGTGCCTGGAAGAGAGGGCTGTGGCTCTGACCCTGGGCTCTTCACCCTTGCCACCGTAGGCCTAGAAGTTATGTTTACTTTTATAAAACAACCCTGACAGCCTTCCTTCCAAACAGGATGGAGCTCACATGAATTACCCAACACTCTCCCTTCTGAAAAGAACTCATACACTGAACTCTTAATGTGATATATGCTGCTTCTACATTTGAACGTTTTCTGGAAACATTCATCTTTCCTGCTTTTAGTTGGCACCTGAGTAACTATGACTCACATTTTTTTGTAAGTGGTACATTTGGTAACAAAATTATTCTCTGCACTTCTTTTGGCATTTTGTTACTGTTGTTTTGTGGTGGTTGGTAGGACATTTGTTCTCATGACTCATTTATATCAATGAAGAAAAGTGATCAGTGAATAACGTTGTTTTCCACTAGCTTTTGTTGTAATCCTAAAATTGCATCTTCAGCATGAATCATGCTTATTTGATTCATTTGGTTTCTCCCCTTGCTCCTTAGTTAAGCACCTTGACAGTCGCAGCCGTAACACCCAGCATGGATTCAGTGCCAGCATGGTGCCACACAGAGGCCTGTGCAGGAGTGATGCCTGAGCAGGGATCTGGAGCAGCATCCGCGAGGACATGGCCTTGGGTAGAAATCAGGGGAGGTTAGACCTGAGCTGACCAGCAGGGTAGTCACCAGCCACAGGTAGCCATGGACTTAAACTCATGAAAATTAAACAAAATTGAACACTTTCCTTAGTTCCACTTAGCCACATTCAGGTGCTCCATAGCCACACACGTCTAGCAGCTACTGGACAGCACAGATATAGGGCATTTCCATCACACAGAAAGTCCTGTTGGACAGTGCTGTGGTAGGGGTTTTTGGAATGAGCTTTATTTTCCAGTCAGTAGCTATTGCTGAGTATCTTTTCCTTTTTAGGCCCTGTTCTGACCACAGGGACACTGTGAGGAATAAGAAAGGCAAGGCCTGGCACTCACAGAGCCACCGTCTCAGTGAGGAACAGGTGCAAGAAGTCAACCACAAGTTCCCATGTGATAAATGTCAGCACCTCTGTGCTCCCCACTCCCAGGGCACACAGGATGATGCTGGGGATACTGTCCCTCTCTTTCCTCAGCCGGGAAGAAAGATAAGTAAGCAGCATATCTTACAAAAGAGTAGAATGATTAGTACAAAGATACTTAGCCCAATGCTCGCCTTTTGTTTAGTCTCTTACCCTCTTTAAGCCTCATTTTCTTCCATTTTAGTAGTGGGGTTGCAGTATCTGTCTTAGGGAGCAGTGGTAAGGTTTCAAAGAAAAAATATTTGCAAAACCCAGTGCTCGGCACTCAGCATTAAATCAGTTGAGACTATTATTACTCTAGCCTTTTCTATCATAAAGTGATTTAGAAGCTTAAACAGCGACTTCAGCTGGAGGAGGGTAAAATAGAGGCCTTTTCCGGGAACAGGAGCAGTAGGGTCAGGTGCAGCTGGCCTCGCACCGTCTGTGAGAAATGACTGCCCTGCCCAGCGAGGACACTCCCCAGTGAAAGCCCTGTTGTAAGTGGGACACTTCGCGGATTCCTATTCTGTGTCTTTATGGATGTTGTTTTGATATTTATACCCAGGCTCTGTTGTCTGTGTAAAGAGCACATACATGTCCACTCATAAATCTTTCTCCAGGAGTGAGAAGAATGTGGGCATCAATTCCAGCCCAGTGCATTTCCCACCACTCAGAACTGCATGTCTTTGAGCAAGTCAGGTCACCTGTGTCTAGGACAGTCTCATTGTGGGTGGAAATGGGGGATGGCAGAGTCTTGCCAAGAAGAGGAAAGATGATGCCTGCAGTTCCCATGTCTTTCTCCTCAGGTCTTGTTTGGTCTTCCTGCCCCTTCAGGTCATGTGGATCTTAGGTGCCCACCCTAGATTTAGAGGTCCTGTAGAAGTAATTGAAATGCACATTAGTGAGGAAATTCACTGGAATGAATAACATGTTCCAGCACTCTACAAAAGAGTTACTTTGCTCTTAGTTCAACTATACTCTTTTTATTGCTTTCCATTAAAAAAAATTAAAACTAGAGAAATTATATTTTAATATAAAACAGGCATGGCACCCTCTTATCTGGCTATAGAAGCCTCAGGAAGAGGCTGACCAAGATACATATATGATAGTGGCCTCTCTCATTTTGATGCAGGCTTTTTTGAGTAAATGTCTAATTGATCGAAACAATTTTGGATGACAGAGCAAAAGACCTTGTCTCCAGGTTGGATGGGAGGGTGTTCTGAACAACCTGCCCCACATTGATGACCAAGGTTGATTTGTTATTGAGTGCTCACATCTTTCTATTTGTTCTCCAGCATCTCCTGTTTTATTGAGATATAATTGACATATAATATTGTATTAGTTTAAGGTTTATACCATATGTATACTGTATTCATATACACACCGTATGACTTTAATGTTTGAAATAATTTCAGATTTACAATCAAGTTTCAAAAGTAGAACAAAGAGTTCCTGTTTCCCCAAGAGTTAACATCTCACATATCTGTAGAAGTAATCAAAACCACCAAGTTACCTAATGCTGTTAACTAATTGCAGAACTTTTTCAACTGTCAGTTGTCCTGCTAATGTCCTTTTTCTGGTCTGGGATTTAATCCAGAATTCCACATTGCATTTAGGTATTGTGTCTTCTTGGTCTCCTCCAATCTGGACAGTTCCTGAGTCTTTGTCTTGCATTATCTAGACACTTCCGAAGAGCACTGGCCAGTTGTCTTGTAGAATGTCTTTCAGTTTGGGCTTATTTAATGTTTCCTCATGAGTCAGCTTATTCACTGTGGCAAGAACACCACACAAGTGATGTTGTGCCCGTCTCAGTGCATCCTGTCAGGGGACACTGGTATCAGTGTCTTATTAGTGCTGTTGCTACTACTCATCCCTCAGGGTGATAGCTTCTGCGTTTCTCCACTGAGAGTTACTATCCATTTGTTTTTTGAAAAGAATATTTTTCAGTTATGTTTTTAAAAACACAGATAATTTTAAAATGGCTTATCATTTGAGCATCCCCAATCACCTCTGCTGATGTATTACAAAAAAAAGTTAACGTGCACTTGATAAAAAGTTCATTGGTACACGGCACTGTGCAGATGAAAGGTGGCACTGAAGTAATGCTATGAGGTAAGAAGGCTACTCCATTTTCCCATGTTCTGGAATATTTCTAACAAAGGTCAGTACATCAGTAAAGTACAAGTTAATTGACTTTTTAAATGATTCACAGGGTGTCGGGTTTTTTCATCAGGGCTTATGAGCCCCACAGAGTTGCTATTGTGGGGAGTGCTGGCAGGCATCTGTCTCCTGCCTGGTGCCTTGCACAAGAATGGCATTGTCTGTGTGGGCAATCTGGACCGGAGAGAGAATATGTCTCCCAACAAACTTGGCTTAATGAATTTCTGATAAATGAGATGTACTAATAAATGCCCTGAGAAGGGAAGCATGCACCAGGTGTCTAAAAACAATACAAGTGGTCTTCTCTAAATAGGTTAGTTCTTAATTCATTATGTCATTTACTAGATCCTGGCAATATTTTTTGAACTTTTTAGGCCTTTTCAGTGGTAGCTTTTACCTTTAAGACTGTACACCTTTCCTTCATCATGTGCAACCTGCAGACAGGAGCAGTAGAGCAGGGGCACATCTCGGGGCCCTAGGCTGTGCTGCCCTGTGTGAGCCGAGTGCTCTCAGGGAGTCCCTCTGGCCTCGGGATGTCCAGGGGCACAGTGGGATGCAACAACATAGGACACAGGACTGCCACATGGGTCACTTAGGAATTAGCAGTTGGTTTGTCCCAGTGCCTGGGATGTAGTAGCCCCACTTTCAGTCAATATTCAGAGTGAGCGATGTTCTGTGTGCTTACTTTGGCTTCCCCTTTTAAATAATAATTTGTGTGTCAGATTGCTGATTTGTACATGTGTCAGATAAAATGCACAAAGTAAACTGCTGATTCTGAATAGGAACAGAACTCATTGCTGGTTGATTTACAGTATCATTTAGAGTTGCTCATTTTGCATAGAGCTCATGTAGTTCACTGCCTGAGGTCCGTTTTAAAGTCCTGTTATGTAACCTTATCATTGTTGATGGAGAAATTTGTCTAGAATCATTTTACTCTGTTGCATAATAAATGCCTAGAGAGCCTCTTACTCACTTCCATGCCAGAGGGTTTCAGAATAAGCATCCATTTGTATGTTCTTCAAAATAGACCGAAGAGGTAAAGCAGAAATGCTAAAAGGAGAGACTCTTTCATTGGTTCCTTGAGCCAAGGCGAGGGAAGAGCTGATAATCTTTTCAAAGCATGGAAAGTTTTAGTTTCCATTCCAAACCTGCTAAGTCTCCCCATCTCCCTACTCCTTCCCTCCTTCTCTGTAACAAGCTCTCCTTCCTTAATTTTTCTTGGCAATTAAACCCTTCAGTTGGATGCAGTTAGTTTTAAATTCCCCTTTTCCTACTTCCCAGACTGGGCACTTGTTGAATCCAGAATGACTTGGGGAAGTTGGTGAATTGAGCAAATGGTGTAGGATGAAGATCTGAGTCTGAGGCAGGCTGGAGGAGCCAAACTGGAATCCATGTTAGAGCTCAGAGACGGTGACTACCGCAGGTCAGATGGAACTCTTCAGTGGTTCGCAGGACTGCTAACCAGGAGCAGGGCTGTCTTAGATGGCTCTGTTGCAGTACTGGAAGTAGGGATTCTAAAGGGAATGAATGGTGCCTGTCATGAAGAATGGGGATCTGAATGCAGAGCTAGCACTAGTTCTGTTGGAGTAGAAATCATGTCCAAGTAAGGCAAAAAAGGGAATTGTCTCTAAAAAATTTTGAAAGAATTGGCAAACAAATGTCCTTATTTAACACATGCCTTTGCCATATTCCTAAGGTTTTCGTCCCTGTCACTAGTGCTTCCTGTCCATGGGAGCAGTTTTCTTCCCAGGAACCTCTGACTTAGCCCCAGCTTGGACCAGCCCTCGAGGCCTGCTAGCTACTGCCCAGTGTTAATCACTACTCATGGGCCGGGTGGCTTTCTGAATCCCCTCCCTGTCTTCATAATTTTGGGTTTCTTTTTCATTTGTGCTGAAGTCCATCTTGAAGTAATTTTTTCCTAAGAAGAATGCTTAGAAAGTAAACTTTGTGACTTTTTTAGAAATCTGAAATGTCTATATCATCCTTACATTTGAGTGCTAGTTTAGACGGATATAGACTTCTAGCTTCTTAGTTGTGCATCTGGTGTTTCTGTGATGGCATTTGCTGATCACATTCTCATCTATTGGTTGGTTGGTAGCCTTTCTTTTTTCTTTCTGGAATCTGTGGAGATCTGTCTGTCTTTTTCTTTGGTGTTCTGAAATTTTGTGAAGATGTATCTAGTTTATCTAATTTAATCTAAACAGGAAGATGCATCCTATATAATAATTTGGGGTTTCTTTCTTTCTTTTTTTAAATTAAAGTTTATTGCGGTGACAACTGTTAGTAAAGTTACATAGGTTTCAGTTGTATAATTCTGTAGTATATCAGCTATATATCACATTGTGTGTTCACCACCCAGAGTCAGTTCTCTTTCCATCACCATGTATTTGATCCCTTTTACCCTCATCTACCACCCTCCTCCCCCCTACCCTCTGGTAACCAATAAACTATTGTCTGTCTTTGTTTCTTCATTTGTTTGTCTTGTTCCTTTGTTATTTTCAGTTTTATATACCACAAATCAGTGAAATCATAAGGTTCTCAACTTTTTCTGTCTGATTTATTGCCCTTAGCATTATAATCTCAAGATTCATCCATGTTCTCACAAATGGTCCTATTTCATCTTTTCTTATGTCAGAATAGTATTCCACAAGTTCTTTATCCATTCACCTATCAAAGGCACTTTGGTTGTTTCCATGTCTTGGCCACCGTAAATAAAGCTGCAATGAACATCGGAGCATATATATCTTTATGGATAAATGTTTTCAGATTTTTTGGGTAGATACCCAGGAGAGGGATTGCTGGGTCATATGGTAATTCTATTCTTAATTTTTTGAGGAATCTCCACACTGCCTTCCATAGCAGCTGCACCAATCTGCATTCCCACCATATGAAGATTCCTTTTTCTCCACAGTCTCCTAACGCTTGTTATTATTTTTCTCATTGATGATAGCCATTTTAACTGGTATGAGGTGATATCTCATTGTGTTTTTTATTTGCATTTCTCTGATGATTAGTGATGTTGAGCATTTTTTATATGTCTGTTGGCCATTTGTATGTCCTCTTTGGAGAAATGTCTATTCAGGTCCTCTGCCCATTTTTTTTTTAACTTTTTTAAAAATTATTATTAGTTTCAGGTGTACCAAACAATGTAATAGTTAGACATTTCACCCCTCACAAAGTGATAACTCCCTTCGTCCAATCTATTGCCTCTCTGGCATCGTATGTATCTATTACAATTCTATTGACTCTATTCCCTGTGATATACTTGATATACCATGACTATATATATATATTAAATTATAGTTGACAGACAATATTATTCAGCCTCAGCTTCAGGTGTACAGTGCAGTGGTCAAGCATCTACACCCCATGAAGTGGTTTCCCTAATAAGACATGTGCCCATGTGACAAGCTACACAATCTTTACAATATTATTGATTATATTTCCCAAACTGTCTTTTACATCCCCGTGGCAATATTGTAATTACCAATTTATGCTGTCTAATCCCTTCTCCTTCTGCCTCAGCCCCGTCCCCTCCCATTCAGCAATGATTAGTTTTTCCTCTATATCTCTGAGATTATTTCTCTTTACTTTGCTCATTTATTCAGTTCTTTAGATTCCACGTTTAAGTGAGATCGTATAGTATTTGTCTTTCTCTGACTGACTTATTTCACTTAGCATAATGTTCTCTAGGTCCATCCATATCATTGCAAATGGTAAAATTTCATTCTTCTTTAGGGCCGAGTAATACTCCATTGTATAAAAAGTACCACAGTTTCTTAATCCAGTCGTCCACCGATGGGCATTTCAGTTGTTTCCAAGTCTTGGCTGTTGTAAATAGCGCTGCAATAAACATACGGGTGCATAAATTTTTTCAAATTAACACCTTGGATTTCTCTGGATAGATACCTAAGAGTGGAATTGCTGGGTCATAAGGTAGTTTCAGTTCCAGTTTCTTGAAATACCTCCATACTGATTCCCATAGTGGCTGCACCAATCTGCAACTCCACCAGCAGTGCACCAGGGTTCCCTTTTCTCCACAACGTTGTCAGCACTTGTTGTTTGTTGATTTATTGATGATAGCCATTCTGACCTGAGTGAGGTGGTATCTCATTGTGGTTTTTATTTGCATTTCTCTATTGATTAGTGACGTTGAGCATCTTTTCATGTCTGTTGGCCATCTGTATGTCCTCTTTAGAGAAATGTCTCTTCATATCCTCTGCCCATTTTTTAATTGGGTTGTTTGTTTTTTTGGTATTGAGTTGAATGAGTGTTTTATAAATTTTGGATATTAACCCCTTATCAGATGTATCATTGACAAATATCTTCTCCCATTCAGTAGACTGCCTTTTTGTTTTATTAATGGTTTCCTTTGCTGTGAAAAACCTTTTTTAAGTTTGATATAATCCCATATGTTTATTTTTTCTTTTACTTCCCTTGCTCAAGGGGATATATCAGTAAAAATATTACTCAGGGTACTGTTTGCAAATTTACTCTCTATATTTTCTTCTAGGAGTTTTATGGTTTTGGGTCTTACATTTAAGTCTTTAATCCATTTTGAATTTGTTCTCGTATATGGCATAAGGAGGTGGTCCTGTTTTTTTGTGTGTGTGTCAGTCTAGTTTTCCCAGCACCATTTATTAAATAGGCTGTCTTTACCCCAATGTAAATTCTTGCTTCCATTGTCATAAATTAAATGACCATACATGAATAGATTTGTTTCTCGGCTCTCTGTTCTGTTCCATTGATTTATGAGTCTGTTTTTATGCCAGTAACGTACTGTTTTGATTACTATAACCCTGTAGTATGATTGAAGTCGGGTAGCGTGATACCTGCCACTTTGTTCTTATTTCTCAAGATTGCCATGGCTTTTCGGCGTCTGTTATGGTTCCATATAAATTTTAGGATTATATATTCTATTTCTGAGAAAAATGTCCTTGGTAGTTTGATAAGAAATGTGTTGAATCTATATATTGCCTTAGGTAGTTTGACGTTTTAACTATATTAATTCTTCCTATCCATGAACATGGTATGTGTTTCCATTTATTTGTATCTTCTTTGATTTCTGTCTTCAGTGTCTTATAATTTTCGGAGTATAGGTCTTTTACTTCCTTTTTAAATTTATTCCTAGGTATTTTATTGTTTTTGAAGCAATTGTAAATGGGATTGATTTCTTGATTTCTCCTTCTGATATTTTATTATTGGTGTTTACAAATGCAACTGATTTCTGAATATTAATTTTGTATCCTGCCACTTTACTAAATGTATTTATCAGTTCTCATCATTTTTTGGTGGAGTCTTTGGGGTTCTGTATATATAGTATCATGTCATCTGCATATAATGACAGTTTTTCTTACTCCTTTACAATTTGGATGCCTTTTATTTCCTTTTCTTATCTGATTGCTGTGGGTAGACTTCCACAACTATGTTGAATAAAAGTGGTGAAAGTGGGCAGCCTGGTCTTGTTCTTGTTCTTAAGGAAAAAGGTTTTAGCCTTTCCCCATACTTTTGAGTATGATGTTAGCTGTGGCTTTATCATATATGGCCTTTATTATGTTGAGATATGGTCCCTCTAATCCCACTTTCTTAAGAGTTTTTATGATAAATGGCTGCTGGATTTTGTCAAATGCTTTTTCTGCATCTATTGATAAGATCATATGATTTTTATTTTTCATTTTGTTATTGTGGTGTATCAGATTAATTGATTTGTGGATATTGAATCAACCTTGCATTTCAGGAATGAATGTTACTTAATTGTGGTGTATGATCTTTTCAATGTGTTGCTGAATCTGGTTTGCTAGTATTTTGTTGAGGATTTGCGTCTATGTTCATAAGGAATATCGGCCCATAGTTTTCTTTTTCTGTAATGTCTTTGTCCAGTTTTGTTGTCAGAGTAATAGTGGCCTTTTAAAATGAGCTTGGGAGCCTTCTGTCCTCGATGTTTTGGAATAGTTTGAAGAGAATAGGTGATAATTATTTTTTGAATGTTTGGTAAAATTCACTTGTGAAGCCATCTGGTCCAGGCCTTTTGTTTGTTGGGAGCTTGTTGATTACTGAATCAATTTTCTTGGTAGTGATCAGTCTGTTCAGATTTTGGGTTTCTTCTTGATTCAGCCTTGGAAGATTGTAGGCTTCTAGAAATTTATCCATTTCTTCCAGATTGTGTAATTTATTGGTGTATATTTGCTCATAGTATTTTCTTAAAATTTTTTGTATTTCTGTGGTATCTGTCACTACTCCTCTTTCATTTCTGATTTTATTACTTTGGGTCCCCTCTCTCTCTCTTTTTCTTGATGACTCTGGCTAAAAGTTTGTCAATATTGTTTATCTTTTCAAAGAACCAGATCTTGGTTTCATTAATTTTTGTATTTTTTTTTTTTTTTTTGTCTCTGTTTCATTTATTTCCATTCTGATCTTTTTTATTTCCTTCCTTGTACTCCGTTTGGGCTTATTTTGCTGTTCTTTTTCTAGTTCCCTTAGATGTAAAGGTAGACTATTGATTTGAGGTTTTTCTTTTTTTCTCCCTTCCGCCTCCTCCCTGCACACTCCAGTTCAATCCATTGTTTCTCAGTCTAGTTGTGTAGGACACAGCTCCCTGGCCCATGCTGGTACTATGAGCGTTGCACTCCCCCCACCCCCCGGCTGAGGCAGTCGGTCGCCAGTCATCAGTCCGCCGCTCACGGCAGCTCTCGCCAGCTGCCGGCCGCTCACGATGGCTGCCAGCCACTCATGCTGGCTGCCGGCCACTCACGCTGGCCACTGGCGGCTCATGATGGCACACAGCAGCCCATGGCAGCTCACACCAACCTCCAGCCACTCAGGGCAGCCCAGCTCCAGGGAGAGCTTTTCTTCACAATCTTAGCTGTAGAGAGCACAGCTCAGTGGCCCATGTGGGAATCGAATCAGCGACCTCAGCGTTAGCACAGCGCTCCAACCACCTGAGCCACTGGGTTGGCCCCGGGATTTTTCTTGTTTCTTTAGGTAGGCTGCACTACTATGAATTCCCCTCTTAGGACTGCTTTTGCTGCATCCCATAGGTTTTGGGTTGTTGTGTTTACATTTTCGTTTGTCCTTAGGTATCTTTTGATTTCTTCTTCGATCTCATTATTGACCCACTCACTATTTAGTAACATGTTATTCAGCCTCCATGTATTTCTGTGTTTTCCGGATTTCTTCTTATAATTGATTTCTAGTTTCATAGCACTGTGGTCAGAGAAGACACTTGATATGATTTCAATCTTCTTAAATTTATTGAGACTTGTTTTGTGGCCTAGCATATGGTCTATCTTGGAAAATATTCCATGTGCACTTGAGAAGACTGTATATTTTGCTGCTTTGGGCTGAAATGCTCTAAAAATATCAATTAAATCTGACTGGTCTAAAGTGTCATTTAAGGCCACTGTTTCTGAGTTGATTTTCTGTCTGGATGATCTGTCCATTGGGGACAACAGGGTGTTAAAGTCCCCTACTACAATAGTGCTTCTGTTGATCTCTGACTTTATGTCAGTCATAAACTGTTTTATATATTTAGGAGCTCCTATGTTGGATGCATAGATGTTTACTAGGGTTATGTCCTCTTATTGGATCAATCCCTTTATTATTATGTAGTACCATTCTTTGTCTTTTATTGTAGTCTTCATTTTAAAGCCTATTTTGTCCGAAATAAGTATTGCTACCCTAGCTTTTTTCTAGTTTCCATTTGCGTGAAATATCCTATTCCATCCTTTTACTTTCAGTCTGTATGTGTCTTTTGATCTGAGATGAGTCTCTTGTAAACAGTATATGCATGAGTCCCATTTTCTTATCCGTTCAACCAGTCTGTCTTTTGATTGGAGCATTTAGCCCATTCACATTTAAAGTGATTATTGACAGGTACATATTTATTGCCATTTTGTTATTTGTAATTCTGGTCTTCCCTTGTTAGTTTGTTTCCCCCTTTCTTCTGTTTAAAAAAGCCCCTTTAACATTTTCTGCAATGCTGGTTGGTGGTAATGAATTCCTTTAGCTTATTCTTTTCTGAGAAGCTCTTTATCTCTCCTTCAATTTTAAGCAATAGCCTTGCTGGGTAGAGCAATCTTGGTTGTAAAACTTTGTTTTTCATCACTTTGAATATTTCCTGTCACTACCTTTTGGCCTGCAAAGTTTCTGTAGAAAAGTCAGCTGACAGTCTTATAGGAGTTCCTTTGTATGCAACACACTGTTTTTCTCTTGGTGCTTTTAAGATTCTCTCTCTGTCTTTTTTTTTTTTTTTAATTTTATTTTATTAAATTTATTGGGGTGACAATTGTTAGTAAAATTACATAGATTTCAGGTGTACAATTCTGTATTACATCATCTATAAATCCCATTGTGTGTTCATCACCCAGTCAGTTCTCCCTCTCTCTGTCTTTAACTTTTGCCATTTTAACTATAATGTGTCTTGGTGTAGGCCTGTTTGGGTTCATCTTGTTTGGCATGCTCTGCACTTCCTGGGCTTGTATGTCAATTTTC
This sequence comes from Rhinolophus sinicus, assembly GCF_057876585.1. NCBI lineage: Eukaryota > Metazoa > Chordata > Mammalia > Chiroptera > Rhinolophidae > Rhinolophus > Rhinolophus sinicus. The sequence goes on from NC_142513.1 coordinate 39,295,124, forward strand.
TTCACCAGAGTAGGGAAGTTTTCGGTCATTATTTCTTCCGATATGTTCTTGATCCCTTGCTCCTTCTCTTCTCCTTCTATTATTCCTATAATGCAAATGTTGTTTTGCTTGATGTTGTCCCACAGGTCTCTGAAACTATTTTCATTGTTTTTTATTCTTTTTTCTTTTTGTTGTTCTGATTGGGTGATTACTGCTATCTTGTCTTCTAAATTGCTGATCTGATCCTATGCTTCATCTAATCTACTGGTGATTCCTTTGAGTGTGTTCTTCATTTCAGTTATTGTATTCTTTAGTTCTAATTGTGTTTTTTTTTTTTATGATTTCTCTATCTTTGTGTTCTCACTAGGTTCCTTAAACATTCTTATCATCAGTATTCTAAACTCTGTCTCTGAAAAGTTGGATGCCTCTGTTTCATTTAGTTCCATTTCTAGAGAATTCTGCTGATCTTTTATTTGGGACATGTTTCTTTGTTTCCTCATTCTGGCTGTTGCTGTGTGATTGCTTCAATGTATTAGGTAGATTACCTATGTCTCCAAGTCATTGCTGGGTGGTCTTATGTAGTATGTGTTCTTTATATTTGGATTGTATAGTCTCTCTGTTCTCCTGTCCCTTGTGTTCCAGAGGTGTCGCTGTTGAAGTTGATCTTTAATTGCTTTTGGCTTGTTAGAGAATGGGATTTACCCTCAGGCTGATTAGCTGGGAGAATTAGCCCTGCTCACACTGTATGAGCTGCTGTGTGGAGGTCTACCCCCTCAGAGGAGGCTTGGCTTCTGTGGTCTCTCGTGCCTGTGGAAAATTTCCTTTGAGAGTGCCGCTCATAGGGCCAACCAGGTAGTGCTCTGGTTTGGTCTGACACTGGCCTCTGGGTGTATTGGTTTTGGTGTCTCTTGGGCGGGACTCCACTCAGGGCCATTTCAGCCCTGTCTGTTACAGACCCGTGGCTACTTGGTAAGTGCCTCAAAGTTGTATGCAGTTGGCTGCTGTTCGGCTGGACCTGGAGTCATTTGAGCGTGGTCTTTGTGTGAACTGAGGCTGGCTGCCACCACTATTGGTCCTAAGGCAATTTAGCAAAAGTCCCAAGACCCTTTAGGTCTGTTGCCACCTGTCAGTTGCCCATGATGCCCAACTATTGAAAGTCTCTTTAGGAGCGTGTGTCTGGCTGTTTGACCCAGTGTTGAGGGTACCCTTGGCGATGCGGCACTATCTGGGCAGGATAGAGTTCAAGTGAGTTATGAGACATGATTGGTGGTTTTTAAGACGTTAATGCAAATGCAGGTCTTAGGCCAATACCGGACCTGTGACCCTCTTGTACAGCATCGCGAGGGCACTACAGCCAGCCTCCACCTCAAGCTCACAAATACCTGAGAGCTTCTCCCGAGTGGCTGTGGAGTAGGTTTGGGGTCACTGAACACCACCAAAACGACCCCAGGGTTCTGCGGACCATCTGCTGTTGTAAAAAACCTTTTCCACAGTTTTTGGGGGTGGATCCAGTCACCCAGGCACCCAGAGTGCCCCTGGCAATGCAGCTGTAGGTGGGTGAGGTGGTGTTACAGGGGGTAAAGGCTGTGGTCAGTGGTTTCTACAAATTCAGTGTAGTCTCGGCTCCTGGACCTGTACTAGGCCCATGTCCACGTCGCAAAACAAAAACAAAGCAAGGCAAACCAACAACACCAAAAAACAAGTACACTCCCACAAAAACACAACAAATACCAATCAGACAGGAGAAACAAAAATATTTAAAAAAGACAAAAATATATAGATGATGTAATACAGAATTGTACACCTGAAATCTATGTAATTTTACTAACAATTGTCACCCCAATAAATTTAAAAAATAAATAAAAAAAGGACAAAAATAGCAGAACAACACAGAAAAACAGTAACCAAAGCAGTAACAAGACAAACCCGAGAAACAACAACAAAAAGAAAACAGAAAAAAGAAAAAGAAGAAAAAGGAACAAAAAGATGAAAGAAAAGAAAAAAAGATAAGGAAAAGGAAAAAAAGGTAATAAAAAAGGGGGAAAAGAAAAAAAGAGGACTAAAAGTGGGGGGGGGGGGAGAGGACTAAAAGTAAGGGGAAGAAAACCCCAAAATCAGAAAAAGAAAAAAGGAAAAAAAAGGCTCTCTGCTTGCTTTAACCTGCAGGCCACTTGCTCAGCAAGAGTCTCTGGGAGACTCAGCACCAGCTGTGTTGAGGGAAAGGGTCCAGCTAGTCGTGTGTTGGCCACCCTCTCAGGCTCGCAGTGAACTGCCCGAAATTGGCTACAGTGGGTTCTGGGGCTGTGCTCACCACCAAAAATCCCCACAGGTTGCTACTGACTGTCTGCTGCTGCAAAAACCCTCTATGGCCTGGGGAGGTGGGGGCCAGGCACCAGGGTGCTCCCAGCAACGCAACTCTAGGTGTGCTTTGTAGGCCCCCAGATCAACGTGGGGTGTGGTCAGTGGTCCCCTACAAAGTCAGAGGAGCATGCGCTTCTACACTGGCAACCAGCCTGTACAAACATGACTTGAATGCTTTGGCCAAATCGCATTACACCAAATTATCCCTATTGTTTATTGTTTTCATTGTTTAGTATTTTTGCATCTGTAGTCATTAGAGATATTGGTCTGTAATTTTCTTTTTTTATGTCAGCCTTACCAGGTTTTTGTATCAGGGTAATGTTGGCTTCACAAAATGAGGAGATTGTCTCTTCATTTTTTTGGAAGAGTTTGTGCAGGATTGGTATTAGATCCTATTTGAATGTTTGGTAGAATTCACTAGTGAAGCCATCTGGTCCTGGACTTTTGCTTTTGGGAAGTTTTTAGATGACTGCTTCAATTTCCTTACTGTTGATCGGTCTATTTAGATTTTCCAATTCTTCATGATTCAGCCTATATAGGCTATGAGTTTCCAAGAACTTGTCCATTTCTTTTAGGTTATTGAATTTGGTGGCATATAATCCTTCAAGTATTGTTGGATGATCTTTTGTATTTCTGTGGCATCTGTGGTAATTTCCCCTCTTTCATTTCTGATTTTGTTTATTTGTGTCTTTTTGCTCTATATCTTAGTGAGTCTAGCCAAGGGTTTGTCAGTTTTATTAATCTTTTCAAAGAACCAGCTCTTCGTTGCGTTAATTTTTTCTATTGTCTTTTTGTTCTCAATTTCATTTAGTTCTGCTGTGATTTTTATTATTTCCTTCTTTCTGCTGACTTTGGGTTTCATTGTTCTTCTTTTTCTGGTTCTTTAAGGTGCAATGTGCGGTTATTTATCTGGAATTTTTCTTGTTTTTTGAGATAGGCCTGTAATGATGTAAATTTCCCTCTTAAAACTGCTTTCGCTGCATCCCCAAAATTATGGTAGGATGTATTTTCATTCTCATTTGTTTCTATATATCTTTTGATCTTTTATTTCTATTTGACTCAGTCATTGTTTAAAAGTATGTTGTTTAATCTCCACATATTTGTGGTTTTACCTGCTTTCTTTTTGCTGTTGATACCCAATTTCAAAGCCTTGTGATCAGAGAATATGCTTGGGATGATTTCAATCTTCTTAAATTTGCTGAGGCTAGTTTTATGTTCCAATATATGGTCTATTCTTGAGAATGTTCCATGTACACTAGAAAAGAATGTATTATCTGATGTTCTAGGATGAAGTGTTCTATACATGTCAATTATGTCCATTTCATCTACTGTGTCATTTAGGGCTGATATTTCTTTCTTTATTTTCTGTTTGGATGATTTATCCATAGCTGTCAATGATGTGTTTAGGTCCCCTATTATAATTGTGTTTTGGTCAATTTCTCTCTTTAGTTCTGTTAGTAGTAGCTTGGTACATTTCGTTGCTCCCTGATTGGGGGCATAAATATTGATGACAGTTATGTCTTCTTGTTGTATAGTCCCCTTTACCATTATGGAGTGTCCATCTTTGTCTCTTGTTACCTTTTTCATCCTGAAGTCTGTTTCATCTAATATCAATATAGCTACACCTGATTTTCTCTGAACACCGTTTGCTTGGAGTGTCAATTTCCACCCTTTCACTTTGAGTCTATGCTTGTCCTTGTAGCTCAGATGTGTCTTTTGGAGGCAGCATATGGTTGGGTTTAGTTTTTTGATCCAATCTGCTACTCTGTGCCTTTTTTTGATGAGTTCAGTCAATTTACATTTAGGGTGATTATTGATATATGAGGATTTCCTGTCATTCTCTTTGATTTTCTGGTAGGACTGTATCTCTGTTATTTCTTTGCCTTTTTGTTGCTGTGTATTATTTTAGTGTGGTGGTATTCTATGATTTTTCCCTCTGTTTCTTCTTTTTTTATGTTATATATTTCAGTACTGTATTTTTTTTTTTTTTTTGAGTGGTTACCCTTAAGTTTATGTAAAAGAAAGTTTCACATTTAGAGTATTCCATTTTCTTCAGGTTTCTTACTTTCTCCATTCTCTTGTGCTTGGGTCAGACATTTACTCTCTCCCCTTTTATGTTTTTGTTATCACAAATTATCCCTATTTATGCTGTGAGTTGATTTCTGTACTGTAGTAGCAAGTTGTCTTTTTCCTCCCTTTTTTTTAAAGTGTTTTTTCTTTTTTACTCTGTATGTTATGTTTAAGTGTATAGTGTCATATTTGGTGTAGGATTTGCTGTTTCCTGCTTCTGTCTGTGTGTTCGTAATACTACTCATGGTTTTTTATTCTTTTGCTTTTTTTTTCAGGTCGAATAGCCTCCTTCAGTATTTCTTGTAATGCAGGTTGTGTGTTAGAAAATTCCCTCAGCTTCTGTATGTCTGGAAAGGTCTTTATTCCTCTGTCATATCTAAAGAATAACTTTGCTGGATATATTATTCTTGGCTCATAGTTTCTCTCTTTCAATAGTTTGAATATTTGGTTCCACTCCCTCCTGGCTTGTAGAGTTTCTGCTGAAGAATCTGATGATAATCTAATGGGCTTTCCTTTGTAGGTTACCGTCTTCTTTTCCCTGGCTGCCTTGAGGATTCTTACTTCATCATTATTTTTTTTTTTAAGGTTTTATTGGGGAAGGGGAACAGGACTTTATTGGGGAACAGTGTGTACTTCCAGGCCTTTTTTCCAAGTCAAGTTGTTGTCCTTTCAATCTTAGTTGTGGAGGGTGCAGCTCAGCTCCAGGTCCAGTTGCCGTTTCTAGTTGCGGGGGCACAGCCCACCATCCTTTGCGGGAGTCGAACCAGCAACCTTATGGTTGAGAGGACGCACTCCAACCAACTGAGCCATCTGGGAGGCAGCTCAGCTCAAGATGCTGTGTTCAATCTTAGTTGCAGGGGGTGGAGCCCACCATCCTTTGCAGGATTCGAGGAATTGAACTGGCAACTTTGTGTTTGAGAACCCACTGGCCCATGTGGAATCGAACCGGCAGCCTTCGGAGTTAGGAGCATGGAGCTCTAACCGCCTGAGCCACCGGGCCGGCCCTGTCATTAATTTTTGACGTCTTCAATACAATGTGCCTTGGAGAAGGACTATTGGAATTGAGGTAATTAAGTGTTCTATTTACCTCGTGGATATGAGGATCCAGTTCTTTCCACAAGTTTGGGAAGTTCTCATCGACTGTTTGTTTCAATATAATTTCTGTTCCCTTCTCTCTTTTTTCTCCTTCTGGTATGCCCATTATTTTTATATTGCTCTTTCTAATGGCGTCAGAAAGTTCTTATACGAGTTTTTTCATTTCTTTTAACTCTCAAGTCTCTCTCTTCTTCCATGTGTGCCATTTCCAGATTTCTATCTTCGATGTCACTGATTCTTTCCTCCATCTGGTCAATTATATTAGCTAAGCTGGCTATTTCATTCTTCATTTTTTTTTGTTGAGTTCTTAATCTCCGGAAATTCTATTTGTTTCCTTTTTAAAATTTCAATCTCTTTGGCAAAATGTTCATTTTGTTCTTTGATAGTGTTTCTGAGTTCATTAAACTGCCTGTCTGTGTTTTTTTGCATCTCATTGAGTTTTTTTTTTTTTTTTTTTCCCCTAATAAATATTTTTTTTTTAATTAAATTTATTGGGGTGACAATTGTTAGTAAAATTACATAGATTTCAGGTGTACAATTCTGTATTACATCATCTATAAATCCCATTGTGTGTTCATCACCCAGAGTCACTTCTTCCATCACCATATATTCGATCCCCCTTACCCTCACCTCCACCCCCACCCCCCTTACCCTCTGGCAACCACTAAACTATTGTCCGTGTCTATGAGTTTCTGTTTCTCATTTGTTTGTCTTGTTCTTTTGTTGTTTTTGGTTTATATACCACATATCAGTGAAATCACATGGTTCTCTGCTTTTTCTGTCTGACTTGTTTCGCTCAGCATTACTCTCTCAAGATCCATCCATGTTGTCACAAATGTTCCTATATCATCTTTTCTCACTGCCGAATAGTATTCCATTGTGTATATGTACCACAACTTCTTTATCCATTCATCTATCGAAGGACATTTTGGTTGTTTCCATGTTTTGGCCACCGTAAACAAAGCTGCAATGAACATTGGAGCACACGTGTCTTTATCTCTAAATGTTTTCAGATTTTTGGGGTAGATACCCAGGAGAGGGATTGCTGGGTCATACGGCAATTCTATTCGTAATTCTTTGAGGAACCTCCACACTGCCTTCCATAACGGCTGCACAAGTCTGCATTCCCACCAACAGTGTATGAGGGTTCCTTTTTCTCCACAGCCTCTCCAACATTTGTTGCTATTTGTCTTGTTGATGATAGCCATTCTGACTGGGGTGAGGTGATATCTCATTGTGGTTTTGATTTGCATTTCTCTGATGATTAGTGATGTTGAGCATTTTTTCATATGTTTATTTGCCATTTGTATGTCCTCTTTGGAGAAATGTCTCTTCAAGTCCTCTGCCCATTTTTCAATTGGGTTGTTTGTTTTTTTGTTGTTGAGTTGCATGAGTTCCTTGTATATTCTGGATACTAGCCCCTTATCGGAGGCACTGTTTGCAAAAATCTTCTCCCATTCAGTTGGTGGCCTCTTTATTTTGTCAATGGTTTCTTTCGCTGTGCAGAAGCTTTTAAGTTTCATATAGTCCCATCCGTTTATTTTAGCTTTTACTTCCATTGCCTTTGGAGTCAAGTTCATAAAATGCTCTTTGAACCCAAGGTCCATAAGTTTAGTACCTATGTTTTCTTCTATGCAGTTTATTGTGTCAGGTCTTATGCTTAAGTCTTTGATCCATTTTGAATTAACTTTGGTACATGGTGACAAATAGCAGTCCAGTTTCATTCTTTTGCACGTGGCTATCCAATTCTCCCAGCACCATTTATTGAAGAGGCTGTCTTTGCTCCATTGTATGTTTTTAGCTTCTTTGTCAAAAATTATCTGTCCATATTTATGTGGTTTTATTTCTGGGTTCTCAATTCTATTCCATTGGTCTATGTGTCTGTTTTTCTGCCAATACCATGCTGTTTTGATTATTGTGGCCCTGTAGTACAGGCCAAAGTCAGGAAGTGTGATACCTCCATTATAGTTCTTTTTTCTTAAGATTGCTTTGGCTATTCGGGGTCTTTTGTGGTTCCAAACAAATCTGATGATTTTTTGTTCTATTTCTTTAAAATATACCATTGGGATTTTGATGGGGATTGCATTGAATCTGTATATTGCTTTGGGTAATATGGCCATTTTAACTATGTTGATTCTTCCAATCCATGAGCACGGAATGTCTTTCCATTTCTTTGTGTCTTCTTCAATTTCTTTCAAAAATGTCTTATAGTTTTCAGCATATAGGTCTTTCACATCCTTGGTTAAGTTTATTCCTAGGTATTTTATTCTTTTTGCTGCAATTGCAAAAGGAATTGTTTTTTGTATTTCTTTTTCTGAGATTTCATTGTTAGTATATAGGAAGGCAATGGACTTTTGTGCATTGATTTTGTAGCCAGCAACTTTACTGTATTCGTTGATTGTTTCTAATAGCTTTTTGGTGGAGTCTTTAGGGTTTTCTATATATAGCATCATGTCATCTGCAAAGAGTGATAATTTAACTTCTTCATTCCCAATTTGGATGCCTTTTATTTCTTTCTCTTGCCTGATTGCTCTGGCAAGGACTTCCAACACTATGTTGAAAAGCAGAGGTGATAGGGGACAGCCCTGTCGTGTTCCTGAACGTAGAGCAAAGGGCTTCAGTTTTTCTCCATTAATTATGAGATTAGCAGAGGGCTTGTCATATATGGCCTTTATTATGTTAAGGTATTTTCCTTCTATACCCATTTTATTAAGTGTTTTAATCATAAATGGATGTTGTATCTTGTCAAATGCTTTTTCTGCATCAATTGATATAATCATATGATTTTTGTCCTTTATTTTGTTTATGTGATGTATCACATTGATGGATTTTCGTATGTTGAACCATCCTTGTGCCCCGGGGATGAACCCCACTTGGTCGTGATGAATAATCTTTTTAATGCATTGTTGTATTCGATTTGCTAGAATTTTATTTAGGATTTTTGCATCGGTATTCATTAGAGATATTGGTCTGTAGTTTTCTTTTTTTGTGCTGTCCTTACCAGGTTTTGGTATCAGGGTAATGTTGGCCTCATAAAATGAGTTAGGGAGTACTGTCTCTTCTTCAATTTTTTGGAAGAGTTTGTGCAGAATTGGTATTAGATCCTCTTTGAAGGTTTGGTAGAATTCACTAGTGAAGCCATCTGGTCCCGGACTTTTGCTTTTGGGAATGTTTTGGATGACTGATTCAATTTCGTTACTGGTGATCGGTCTGTTTAGATTTTCCAGTTCTTCATGGTTCAGCCTTGGAAGGCTATATGTTTCTAAGAACTTGTCCATTTCTTCTAGGTTGTTGAATTTGGTGGCATATAGTCCTTCATAGTATTCTTGGATGATCCTTTGTATTTCTGTGGTGTCCGTGATAACTTCCCCTTTTACGTTTCTGATTTTGTTAATCAGTGTCTTCTCTCTTTTTATCTTAGTAAGTCTAGCCAAGGGTTTGTCAATTTTGTTAATCTTTTCAAAGAACCAGCTCTTTGTCACATTAATTTTTTCTATTGTCTTTTTGTTCTCTATTTCATTTAGTTCTGCTCTAATTTTTATTATTTCCTTTCTTCTGCTGACCTTGGGTTTTACTTGTTCTTCTTTTTCTAGTTCTTTAAGGTGTAACATGAGGTTATTTATTTGAGAGTTTTCTTGTTTCTTGAGATAGGCCTGTAGTGAGATAAATTTCCCTCTTAAAACTGCTTTCGCTGCATCCCAAAAATTTTGGTAGGATGTATTTTCATTGTCATTTGTTTCTATGTATCTTTTGATCTCTTCTCTAATTTCTTCTTTGACCCAGTCCTTCTTTAAAAGTATGTTGTTTAATCTCCATGTATTTGTGTTTTTTCCCGCTTTCTTTTTACAGTTGATATCCAATTTCAAAGCCTTGTGATTAGAGAATATGCATGGTATGATTTCAATCTTCTTAAATTTGTTGAGACTGATTTTATGTCCCAATATATGGTCTATCCTTGAGAATGTTCCGTGTACACTAGAAAAGAATGTATAGTCTGATGTTTTAGGATGAAGTGCTCTATAAATGTCAATTATGTCCATTTCATCTAATGTGTCATTTAGGGCTACTATTTCGTTATTTATTTTCTGTTTGGATGATCTATCCATAGCTGTCAATGATGTATTTAAGTCCCCTAGTATAATTGTGTTTTGGTCAATTTCTCCCTTCAGTTCTGTTAGTAGTTGCTTGGTGTATTTCGGTGCTCCCTGATTGGGGGCATAAATATTGATGACTGTTATGTCTTCTTGTTGTACAGTCCCCTTCACCATTATGAAATGTCCATCTTTATCTCTTGTTATCTTTTTCACCTTGAAGTCTTTTTCATCTGATATCATTATGGCTACACCTGATTTTCTCTGGGTACCATTTGCTTGGAGTGTCAATTTCCACCCTTTCACTTTGAGTCTATGCTTGTCCTTGTAGCTGAGATGTGTCTCTTGTAGACAGCATATGGTTGGGTTTAGTTTTTTGATCCAATCTGCTACTCTGTGCCTTTTTATTGGTGAGTTCAGTCCATTTACATTTAGGGTGATTATTGACATGTGAGGATTTCCTGTCATTCTATCTTTAGTTTTCTGGTAAGGCTGTGTCTCCATTGTTTCTTTGCCTTTTTGTTGTTGTCTATTATTTCTGTGTGGTGGTATTCTATGATGTTTCCCTCTGTTTCTTCTTTTATTTCAGTGTATATTTCAATTGTGGATTTATTTTGAGTGGTTACCTTAAGTTTATGTAAAAGAAAGTTTGATATTTAGAGTATTCCATTTTCTTCAGCATGCTTACTTTCTTTATTCCCATATTCCGGTTCAGGCCTTTACTCTCCCCCTTTTTGAGTTGTGGCTGCCACAAATTGTCCCTGTTGATGGTGGTCGAATAGCCTCCTTTAGTATTTCTTGTAGTGCAGGTCGTGTATTAGAAAATTCCCTCAGCTTCTGTAGGTCTGGAAAGGTCTTTATTCCACCTTCATATCTAAAGGATATCTTTGCTGGATATATTATTCTTGGCTCATGATTTCTCTCTTTCAATAGTTTGAATATTTGGTTCCACTCCCTCCTGGCTTGTAGAGTTTCTGCTGAAAAATCTGATGATAATCTAATGGGCTTTCCTTTGTATGTTACCGTCTTCTTTTCCCTGGCTGCCTTGAGGATTCTTTCTTTGTCGTTGATTTTAGACAGCTTCAATACAATGTGCCTTGGAGAAGGCCTGTTTGGATTGAGGTAACTAGGTGTTCTATTTGCTTCTTGGATTCGAGGGTCCAGTTCTGTCCACAAATTTGGGAAGTTCTCATCGACAATTTTTTTGAATATATTCTCTGTTCCCTTCTCTCTTTCTTCTCCTTCTGGTATGCCCATTATTCTTATATTGCTCTTTCTGATGGAGTCAGAAAGTTCTTGTAGAGTTCTTTCATTTCTTTTAAGTCTCAAGTCTCTTTCTTCTTCTATCTGTGTCATTTCCAGGTTTCTATCTTCGATGTCACTGATTCTTTCCTCCATCTGGTCAACTCTACTACCTAAGCTGGTTATTTCATTCTTAGTTTCTTCTATTGAGTTCTTAATCTCCAGAAATTCTATTTGGTTCTTTTTTAAGATTTCAATCTCTTTCGTAAAATGCTCATACTGTTCTTTGATTGAGTTTCTGAGTTCATTTAACTGCCTATCTGTGTTTTCTTGTATCTCGTTGAGTTTTTTCAGAACTGCAATCTTGAATTCTCTGTCATTTAAGTCACATATTTCTGTATCTTTAAGTCCCTTCTCTGGAGATTTTTCACTTTCTTTCTGAGCTATCTTGTTGCCTTGGTTATTCATGGCGATTACTGGTTTACTATTTCTCTTCCTAGACATCTACAGGAGTGGCTTCTGCAACAGGTTGATAGGAAGCGGTCTTTCTTTTGTTTGCCAGTACTTGTTGGTAGAATGTTTTATTATTTCTCCAACTGCAACTTATTTTTCTTCTCCCACACGGTAGTGCTATTTTCTCTGCACTATTCCAACTTCTCACACAATGGGGGGATTCCCTGGGAGACGGGCTTCTCCTCTATTTATAGTTCGTCTAGGTCACAGGTCGCAGTGTCCCGGGGGGTATGCGGAGAGCTTTTGATGTTCCAAAGCTCTTCCAGCTCCTGATTCAGAGCCCGTATGTTTCAGCAGTTCTGTTTACTCCTGCAGGGATCCGCCCAGCTAGGTGGGGTCAGGGGCGGGGTGAGTTGTGAGAGGTGGCCCAGAGCAATGGCGGCGACCACCACCACAGCCGGTCCTGCTTCCACAGGTCTCTCCCCTTTGCCGGAACTAGTTGGGCTGTGAATTTGTGTCTGCGGTACACAGTTCTCAAAATAGCAAATTTTCTGTTGTTTTGATCTGACACTGCTACTGTTTCGCTTCTAGCACCGGGCAGGTGGGGGCGGGGCGAGCTCTGGGAGGGGAGGGAGGGGGCGGCTAGTCTCAGTGCCTAAGGCTCCGTTCTCTGCTCGGCAGTGAGGGCTTAAACCACCGTTTTCAGCCTTTTTCCCTCAGTCTTTTCTCCGAGGTCTCTGCCGTGAGCGTTGGGTTCAGCCGTGTTATATGCTGTCCCCTCAGCCCCGTGGGCCACAAGCGGAGCCCTAGCAGTCCGAGTTCTTCCCTCTCCCGCAGCTGCGGTAGTTCCGGGAAGCAGCGAGCTCAGTGCACTGAGCGAGGTCTGCGTCCTGCGCCCGCGCGGCTCCGTCTCCGCGCGCTTCTCCCTTTCCTCCTCCCTCCACTCGCGCGAATCTCCCACCTGTAGGTGATTTCAGTCGGTAGTGGGCCTCTTCGTCTTGCCTGTCTGCTGTGCAGGGAGTCCTTTGTGGAGTTTTTGTTGTTCGATTCTTTGTAGATTCCAGGGGAGCTTTACAGAGGCTCACCTCACTCCGCCATTTTCCCAGACTCATTGAGTTTTTTAAGAACTGCATTCTTGAATTCTCTGTCATAAGTCACGTATTTCCATGTCTTTAAGTTCATATTCTGGAGACTTTTCATTTTCTTTCTTAGATGCCTTGTTACATTGGTCATTCATGGCAACTAACGAGTTATTATTTCTGTTCCTAGACATCTACAAGAGTGGGTTCTGCAACAGGCTTGATAGGAAGAGGGCTATCTTTTGTTTTCCAGTAAATGTTGGTGGGGGGTTCCCTGGAAGGTGGGCTCTCCTCTGTGAATACATCGCCTGAGTCTCAGGGTACTGCCTCCGTGTAGGGGGACGTGGAAAGCTTCTGAGGTTCCAAAGCTCTTCCTGCACCAGTTTACAGAGCCTGTGTGTTTCAGCGGCTCTGTTTACCCCTGCAGAAATCCACCCAGATAGGTGAGGGCAGGGGTGGGGTGGGTTGTGAGAGGTGGCTCTGAGCAATGGTGGCGACCACCAGCCTAGCGAGTCCTGCACCCAAGGCTCTCTCCCCTTCGCTGGAACTACTTGGGCTGTGTGGCCGCAGGCCACAGTTTTCAGAACTGCAAATGTTCTGTTCTTTTTATGTGACACTGCTACCATTCAGCTTCTAGGACTGAGAGGGTGGATTGGGTGAGCTCTGGAAGGGTGGGAAGGGGTGGGCTGGGCTCGGTGCCTATGCCTTCTGTTCTTTGATTGGCAGTAAGGGCTTAAATCACCATTCTCATCCTTCTTCCCTTAGTCTTTGCTCCGAGGTCTCTGCCATGAGCTTTGTGTCAGCCATGTTATATGCCATAAGCAGAGCAGTAGCAGTTTGAATTCTTCCCTGACCCGTGACTGTGGTATCTCCCAAATGCAGGAAGCTTGAAGCTCCAAACTCCAGTCTGCATCCTCCTGCGTTCCGTGCAGCCCACGTCTCCTCTCTTCCCCTTCCCCGCTCCCCTGCTCTCCCAGTTTTCCCACCTTTAGATGGTTTCATTTGCAGGTCTCTTAGTCTTCCCTGTCTGCTGTGCAGGGAGTCCTTTGTGGAATTATAGCTGTTCAATTTGTTATAAATTGCAGGGGCGATTTCTAGAGGCTCACATCATGCCGCCATTTCTATGATATAATCTCTAATCTACGGTTTCTCAAATTGAGATTCTCTTGCCTCTCTCTCTCTCTCTCTCTCTCTCTCTCTCTCTCTCTCTCTCTCTCTCCCTCTCTCCCTCTCTCCCTGTCTCCCTCTCTCCCTCTCTCCCTCTCTCCCTCTCTCCCTCTCTCCCTCTCTCCCTCTCTCCCTCTCTCCCTCTCTCTCCCTCCCTCCCTCTCTTTCCCCTTGTTCTTCTTGTTCTTGTTCTTCTTCTCCTTCTCCTCCTTTTTCTTCTTCCTCTTCCATTATTATTATTATTATTATTATGATGCTTTTTATTTGGTTATTTTTTTAGGGGATTATATCTTCTTGATGCTTTCTGAAGGTACTAATTGGATTTTTTTCTTGTTGTTTTATGTGCTGAATTTTCTGTTTGCTCAGAGTCAGTTGTTTGTTTATTTTACTTGATCCTTCTCTTTTAAGCTATGGATGCTCCCTCAAATGTCTGGATGTCTTTGGTTGCCTGTCCATCATTCAGAATGCTGGCTGGAGTAGATTAACCCAGGTTTGTGGGTAGTTAGTTTTATAGTTAGGTCACTATGGTTTCCAGTGTGCCTCTCCCCAAACAGAAGGTCAGCTGGGCACTCAGCCTATGTGCTTAGTTGGGCAGGAACCTCAGGAAAACAGTGCAGGAGCCCGAATTGACTCAGAGATTGAACAGGTATGTGCAAGGGGTAGGTAAAAGGGCAGTTAACTGAGGGCAAGTCTAAAAGAGTAGCCTAGTCTTATAAAATAAACTGAGACTTACAGAAATTCTAAGAATGGTGTTTTTGTTGTTGCTCTTGTTGTTTGTGTTTGTTTTTTAAAGTTATTCCTAGAGTAGTGGTTCCCAGCCATTTTGCACCCTGAGGACATTTGGCCTTGTCTGGAGACATTTTTGGTGGTTATAACTGGGGAAGGGTGAAATGCTACTGGCTTCTAGTGGGTAGGGTCAGGGATGCTGCTAAACATTTAAAAATACACAGGACTTCCCTTACAACAAAGAATTATATAGTTCTAAATGTCAGTAGTGGTGAGGTTGAGAAACTATTGTAGAGGAAGATGATCAAGGAGAGTGTAGACCTCTGTCTTAGGGCAGTCAGGGCATAGTGAAGGCTGTCAGGAAGCACATCTAGAAGGATATCAGTTCCTGTTTTGCTTGTCCACTCTGCCATTGGAGAGACTTGGGTAAGTACGTAAGTGTCCATTCCAGAGAATTTGTAAGGCACATTATCTAAGCCTATGCTGTCCAGTACAGTGCTCACTAGCCATAGTGGCTATTTAAAGTAACTAAAATGAACTATAATTACACATTTCGTTGAGTTGCATTAGCCACATTTCTGGTGTTTGACAGCCACTTACTGCATTAAACAGTAAAAGAGAACAGTCCCATCGTCACAGATAATTCTGTTGAACAGAGCTGGACTAGACAGTATTGGTGATGTTTTAAGGAATTCGAAGACCAGAGTGGGTACTGCTTTGTCAACAAATTAAGTTTTGTGTTTCAGGTATCAGGGAATAAGGGGAGTTTGAAACATTACCAGTTGGCATAAATAAATTCTGAATTATAACAGACATTAGAGTTCATCACTATCCTCACACATAGTAATGACTCCATAACACATTCCTCCCAACACAGAAACCTGCTCGCACACCCACAGCAGCCCCTGTCCCCACCCCATAACCTTTCTTCACAGTCTGTTCATAGTTAATGGATGAAGAGGGATGGAATTCAAGTAGGTGGAAAGTGGGAGCAGATTTAGATATTGTTCAAAAAGTTCCCCAGGAAGGCCCAGGTTAGATATTCCATGTTGAGTCTGAGGATGCTGTTGAGATTAGAACCCCAGCCTCAATTGAGTCTGTGATGTCCTGTTGGATTGGATGTTCTTCTGAGGGCCTGATGTCACATTCAGGTGTCTTTTACTAGGCTGTGGGCATCCCTGAGGTACTGCTGGCTCTCTAGAATAGGTCACAAGATGCATTCAGGTGTCAGTAGAATGTCAGATTTGGGGTCCGAGTTAGCACCCCAGACAAAGGAAGTGAACTCAAGGCCTCGTTGAACCACCAGTAACTAATCAGTGATATTGGAGGAAATTAACATTCACCAGTAATAATATTAATACATTTATTCTGCAAGTGCTACTTAACTAGGGAATATGAATGAGAATAAATGAGCAAGGACTGTGGTAGCTTGTAGTGAAAGGTGAGAGTTCCAGTGTTTTCCCCAAAGTATCCAATGAATCTGAGCACTTTCGTAACATGATAATGAGCTAAAACGACACGTCTCAATGGAAAGAAGGTGGATGGAAGTGACTTAGCTCAGCCATGAGGGTTTCCCTATGTTAGGAGATCTGCTTTGCGTGAGAATGACTGAATCGGAGATAAAGGGACTTGATAAGCCCTCCACCTCCCTTCACTCCAATAGAGAAGTATACATGTACCACAGGTGTACTTTCTCTTCCAGAAAATAGTGACACTGAGCTCCTTTAAAATAACGTAAAAGAATGGAGTGTGGAGATGTTAGAGACAAAATGTCAAGGGCCTAGCATCATTGGAATCTTAAATATGTTCTAAAAATGGAAGAGTTTGTTTCTGTAGCCCAATGTTCTAAGTTCATTTGCTGGTGTTAACGAGCCCGTGTCCTGGTGTTTGAGCCTGTGTCCTGCTCATTTGCTGGTGTTTCAGCTATTTGAACCCTTCTTGTGCATACTGTTTTCCATTTAACCATCTGTGCTGGTGGAACCATGAGTGATAGAGCCTTTAGCTGAGACTAAACTGGAAAAGGGGACTGGCTTAATGAGTGTGGTTTTCTTCAGTTCTCTTTTTCCTAGAGAATAAAAGCTAAGTGAGCTGCTATTAGCAGTTGTGGTTTGATGCTAGAGATTTAACAGTTGTTGACTGAGTGGAGCACTAACAGGGTTATTACCAACCTGAGAGTTTGGAACTCTCCTGTATCGGAGGCAACACCTGACAATTGTGCTTTTAGAGGCAGCCTTTGCCAGGCATACCCTGTGTTCATGGGGTGGATTTGCCTTCCCACTCTGAGGTTCATTTGAGGGCGTTGCGCTTCTTTAGTATCTGGAATGATCTGTTTATGAAGAGCATCGTTGCAATTGGAAGGCAAAAAGAAAATTAAAAGGTAAAATCTCTTTCCTACTACTTTATGTATTCTCCTTTTAGTAATGTCTTTTGGAATAGAATAGAATCTTTTTCCTTTGATTGCCAGTCAGACAGGTAGTCGGTCTAGTGGGTGGGTTTGCTTCTGGCTTGGGGCAGTTCATGGTGTCATGGTTGATTCTGAAAAGGCAAAAGGAGTATTGGACCTTCTATATGGGCAGAGGACCCATTACCTTTAAAAAATGAGATATGATGGTTTGACGATGTAGGAAGTTACCTCCAAGGAGCTAGATTAATAGCTAATCCTAGAGAAAAATAACACAGAAAATGACCTTTTACTTCTGTT
The DNA here is from genome assembly GCF_057876585.1 of Rhinolophus sinicus. Lineage (NCBI taxonomy): Eukaryota > Metazoa > Chordata > Mammalia > Chiroptera > Rhinolophidae > Rhinolophus > Rhinolophus sinicus. The sequence continues at coordinate 39,312,088 of NC_142513.1, forward strand.
CTCTGAAGCAGATCAAGTGGAGTGCATTTCTAGGCGGAAAGAACGTTTTGTGTGAATTATACCCAAAGAAGCAGTGTAACTCAGTGCTCTGTAATTAGCCCTGTCCTAGTGTTTAAGCCTCTGAAAGGAAGTGCTCCCTTTGTAATTGAGTTCTTTAAATCTTTTTAGTGGTACATTTACATGTTTTAATTGAATGTTTCGTATTTAGCAGGTGAAGTATTTCTGAGTGTTGGCATCATACCCATCATGCGTGCTCCATGGAGAGCCAGCTACTGACGGGGGCTGAACAGCGTGAGCCCAGGCCTGAGGGAGTGTGGGTAGAAAGCGCCTGCTCCTGGGCGGCCTCCTGCACGTGTCGTTGTTCTTGTGTGGCTTGTTGTATTTCGCCCGATGTCCATCACCTTTAAGTAGTTAGTATCTTCACGAGAGAGTGCAGGCTTCAGATGATTCCAGTCTTCTTTGCTTCCGCAGACATCAGGATTTCAGTTATTTTCAGAATGAGAGTTTTGCGGCATAAAGCACATGGGAATTCATTAGGGTAAACCAGGGACCTGCTTGGTCTTAGTTCTTCAGTTTAAACAACCTCTTTAGCTGTTAAAAACTACACATGGCTGTTGTCTAAGTAAAATAACTCTGAATGCATTAGAAGAGATTATTTCTTGAATACTCTGTGTCTGGGACTAATCTCACTTGCTGTCTCATATATGCATCTGGTCTTATCCAGTACACCAAGTTGTGGTGGTAAATGTCTTGGGGACGTGCCACCTCCTGTGGCCAAGTGGTACTGTGCAGTATAATAGCACCAAGACTGAAAACAGAGCATTGGTTGCCTGAAAGGGTAAGTAGTTCTCCTCAAGGTAAACTGGTGGCCCTCTGTTACAAGAATCCCTCCTCAAGGCATCATGTGTTAATCTTGTTGGAGACTGATCCAGTGTTGAGGGTGGAGGGCGGAGCTTAGAGCTGGCTCTTTTCTGTCTTGCCACAGAAAATCTTACTATACATGATGACACTCAGCGTGTGTACATGTGTGAGTATGTGTGAGTATGCGTGCACGTGCACATCTTAATGCTGCCTCCTTTCCAGCCAAGAAGAGTAGAGGGGATCTGGCCAAAGAGTGAGTGGAGGATGACAGCTTCTCAGAGCTTCTGCCCGCAGCTCTCCTCATAGCCTGTTGGTCCTCGGGAATCAGAGGCACAACAGAACTTCCCCATGGACCCCAGGCCCAGGCTTCAGCACCAGCACCTAGACAGAGGGCTTGTGAGTCTGTCTGTCTGTGGAGATTGTGCTACAAGGAACACCTTTCTAGACCCAGCCATGTAGCCCTTAGCACGCGTGAGCAGGGCCTGGGGACTGATGGCACAGTAAGGGTGGTCAGGAGCTTGGGAAGGTGGAGCGTTCTCCCTACCTCTTGAAGTGTCTAGTCCAAATTGAGATGTGCTAAATGCGTAAAGTACACACTGGGTTTTGAGAAGTTAGTATAAAAAGTAGGTAAAATATCTCAATAATTTTTATATAGACTATATAATATATATTAAAATTAATTTTACTTTTTTACTTTCTTAATGTACTTACTAGAAAATTTGAAATTACATATTTGTGGCTTGTGTTTTATTTCTATTGCACAGCACTGATTTCAGGCCTATATAGGCTTTAACTACTATCGGGGTAGTCTGGTGAACAAAGAAAGTACATCTTTTTATTTATTTATTTTTTTTTCCTTCTTTTTTTTTTTTTTTTTTTTCTTTTTCTTTTTTTTTTTTTTTTTATTAAATTTATTGGGGTGACAATTGTTAGTAAAATTACATAGATTTCAGGTGTACAATTCTGTATTACATCATCTATAAATCCCATTGTGTGTTCATCACCCAGAGTCAGTTCTCCTTCCATCACCATATATTCGATCCCCCTTACCCTCATCTCCCACCCCCCACCCCCCGCCCCCCTTACCCTCTGGCAACCACTAAACTATTGTCTGTGTCTATGAGTTTCTGTTTCTCATTTGTTTGTCTTGTTCTTTTGTTGTTTTTGGTTTATATACCACATATCAGTGAAATCACATGGTTCTCTGCTTTTTCTGTCTGACTTGTTTTGCTCAGCATTACTCTCTCAAGATCCATCCATGTTGTCACAAATGTTCCTATATCATCTTTTCTTACAGCCGAATAGTATTCCATTGTGTATATATACCACAACTTCTTTATCCATTCATCTATCGAAGGACATTTTGGTTGTTTCCATGTCTTGGCCACCGTAAACAAAGCTGCAATGAACATTGGAGCACACATGTCTTTATCTCTAAATGTTTTCAGATTTTTTGGGTAGATACCCAGAAGAGGGATTGCTGGGTCATATGGCAATTCTATTCGTAATTCTTTGAGAAACCTCCACACTGCCTTCCATAACGGCTGTACCAGTCTGCATTCCCACCAACAGTGTATGAGGGTTCCTTTTTCTCCACAGCCTCTCCAACATTTGTTGCTATTTGTCTTGTTGATGATAGCCATTCTGACTGGGGTGAGGTGATATCTCATTGTGGTTTTGATTTGCATTTCTCTGATGATTAGTGATGTTGAGCATTTTTTCATGTGTCTATTTGCCATTTGTATGTCCTCTTTGGAGAAATGTCTCTTCAAGTCCTCTGCCCATTTTTCAATTGGGTTGTTTGTTTTTTTGTTGTTGAGTTGCATGAGTTCCTTGTATATTCTGGATACTAGCCCCTTATCGGAGGCACTGTTTGCAAAAATCTTCTCCCATTCAGTTGGTGGCCTCTTTATTTTGTCAATGGTTTCTTTTGCTGTGCAGAAGCTTTTAAGTTTCATATAGTCCCATCCGTTTATTTTAGCTTTTACTTCCATTGCCTTTGGAGTCAAGTTCATAAAATGCTCTTCGAACCCAAGGTCCATAAGTTTAGTACCTATGTTTTCTTCTATGCAGTTTATTGTGTCAGGTCTTATGCTTAAGTCTTTGATCCATTTTGAATTAACTTTGGTACATGGTGACAAATAGCAGTCCAGTTTCATTCTTTTGCACGTGGCTATCCAATTCTCCCAGCACCATTTATTGAAGAGGCTGTCTTTGCTCCATTGTATGTTTTTAGCTTCTTTGTCAAAAATTATCTGTCCATATTTATGTGGTTTTATTTCTGGGTTCTCAATTCTATTCCATTGGTCTATGTGTCCGTTTTTCTGCCAATACCATGCTGTTTTGATTATTGTAGCCCTGTAGTACAAGCCAAAGTCAGGAAGTGTGATACCTCCATTATTGTTCTTTTTCCTTAAGATTGCTTTGGCTATTCGGGGTCTTTTGTGGTTCCAAACAAATCTGATGATTTTTTGTTCTGTTTCTTTAAAATATGCCATTGGGATTTTGATGGGGATTGCATTGAATCTGTATATTGCTTTGGGTAATATGGCCATTTTAACTATGTTGATTCTTCCAATCCATGAGCAAGGAATGTCTTTCCATTTCTTTGTGTCTTCTTCAATTTCTTTCAAAAATGTCTTATAGTTTTCAGCATATAGGTCTTTCACATCCTTGGTTAAGTTTATTCCTAGGTATTTTATTCTTTTTGCTGCAATTGCAAAAGGAATTGTTTTTTGTATTTCTTTTTCTGAGATTTCATTGTTAGTATATAGGAAGGCAATGGACTTTTGTGCGTTGATTTTGTAGCCAGCAACTTTACTGTATTCGTTGATTGTTTCTAATAGCTTTTTGGTGGAGTCTTTAGGGTTTTCTATATATAGCATCATGTCATCTGCAAAGAGTGATAATTTAACTTCTTGATTCCCAATTTGGATGCCTTTTATTTCTTTCTCTTGCCTGATTGCTCTGGCAAGGACTTCCAACACTATGTTGAAAAGCAGAGGTGATAGGGGACATCCCTGTCGTGTTCCTGAACGTAGAGCAAAGGGCTTCAGTTTTTCTCCATTAATTATGAGATTAGCAGAGGGTTTGTCATATATGGCCTTTATTATGTTAAGGTATTTTCCTTCTATACCCATTTTATTAAGTGTTTTAATCATAAATGGATGTTGTATCTTGTCAAATGCTTTTTCTGCATCAATTGATATAATCATATGATTTTTGTCCTTTATTTTGTTTATGTGATGTATCACATTGATGGATTTTCGTATGTTGAACCATCCTTGTGCCCCGGGGATGAACCCCACTTGGTCGTGATGAATAATCTTTTTAATGCATTGTTGTATTCGATTTGCTAGAATTTTATTTAGGATTTTTGCATCGGTATTCATTAGAGATATTGGTCTGTAGTTTTCTTTTTGTGTGTGATCCTTACCAGGTTTTGGTATCAGGGTAATGTTGGCCTCATAGAATGAGTTAGGGAGTACTGTCTCTTCTTCAATTTTTTGGAAGAGTTTGTGCAGAATTGGTATTAGATCCTCTTTGAAGGTTTGGTAGAATTCACTAGTGAAGCCATCTGGTCCCGGACTTTTGCTTTTGGGAAGGTTTTGGATGACTGATTCAATTTCGTTACTGGTGATCGGTCTGTTTAGATTTTCCAGTTCTTCATGGTTCAGCCTTGGAAGGCTATATGTTTCTAAGAACTTGTCCATTTCTTCTAGGTTGTTGAATTTGGTGGCATATAGTCCTTCATAGTATTCTTGGATGATCCTTTGTATTTCTGTGGTGTCCGTGATAACTTCCCCTTTTACGTTTCTGATTTTGTTAATCAGTGTCTTCTCTCTTTTTATCTTAGTAAGTCTAGCCAAGGGTTTGTCAATTTTGTTAATCTTTTCAAAGAACCAGCTCTTTGTCATATTAATTTTTTCTATTGTCTTTTTGTTCTCTATTTCATTTAGTTCTGCTCTAATTTTTGTTATTTCCTTTCTTCTGCTGACCTTGGGTTTTACTTGTTCTTCTTTTTCTAGTTCTTTAAGGTGTAACATGAGGTTATTTATTTGGGAGTTTTCTTGTTTCTTGAGATAGGCCTGTAGTGAGATAAATTTCCCTCTTAAAACTGCTTTCGCTGCATCCCAAAAATTTTGGTAGGATGTATTTTCATTGTCATTTGTTTCTATGTATCTTTTGATCTCTCCTCTAATTTCTTCTTTGACCCAGTCCTTCTTTAAAAGTATGTTATTTAATCTCCATGTATTTATGTTTTTTCCCGCTTTCTTTTTACAGTTGATATCCAATTTCAAAGCCTTGTGATCAGAGAATATGCTTGGTATGATTTCAATCTTCTTAAATTTGTTGAGACTGATTTTATGTCCCAATATATGGTCTATCCTTGAGAATGTTCCATGTACACTAGAAAAGAATGTATAGTCTGATGTTTTAGGATGAAGTGCTCTATAAATGTCAATTATGTCCATTTCATCTAATGTGTCATTTAGGGCTACTATTTCGTTATTTATTTTCTGTTTGGATGATCTATCCATAGCTGTCAATGATGTATTTAAGTCCCCTAGTATAATTGTGTTTTGGTCAATTTCTCCCTTTAGTTCTGTTAGTAGTTGCTTGGTGTATTTCGGTGCTCCCTGATTGGGGGCATAAATATTGATGACTGTTATGTCTTCTTGTTGTATAGTCCCCTTCACCATTATGAAATGTCCATCTTTGTCTCTTGTTATCTTTTTCACCTTGAAGTCTGTTTCATCTGATATCATTATGGCTACACCTGATTTTCTCTGGGTACCATTTGCTTGGAGTGTCAATTTCCACCCTTTCACTTTGAGTCTATGCTTGTCCTTGTAGCTGAGATGTGTCTCTTGGAGACAGCATATGGTTGGGTTTATTTTTTTGATCCAATCTGCTACTCTGTGCCTTTTTATTGGTGAGTTCAGTCCATTTACATTTAGGGTGATTATTGATATGTGAGGATTTCCTGTCATTCTATCCTTAGTTTTCTGGTAAGGTTGTGTCTCCATTGTTTCTTTGCCTTTTTGTTGTTGTCTATTATTTCTGTGTGGTGGTATTCTATGATGTTTCCCTCTGTTTCTTTTTTTATTTCAGTATATATTTCAATTCTGGATTTATTTTGAGTGGTTACCCTTAAGTTTATGTAAAAGAAAGTTTGATATTTAGAGTATTCCATTTTCTTCAGCACGCTTACTTTCTCCATTGCCATATTCCGGTTCAGGCCTTTACTCTCCCCCTTTTTGAGTTGTGGTTGCCACAAATTGTCCCTGTTGATGGTGGTCGAATAGCCTCCTTTAGTATTTCTTGTAGTGCAGGTCGTGTATTAGAAAATTCCCTCAGCTTCTGTATGTCTGGAAAGGTCTTTATTCCTCCTTCATATCTAAAGGATATCTTTGCTGGATATATTATTCTTGGCTCATGGTTTCTCTCTTTCAATAGTTTGAATATTTGGTTCCACTCCCTCCTGGCTTGTAGAGTTTCTGCTGAAAAATCTGATGATAATCTAATGGGCTTTCCTTTGTAAGTTACTGTCTTCTTTTCCCTGGCTGCCTTGAGGATTCTTTCTTTGTCGTTGATTTTAGACAGCTTCAATACAATGTGCCTTGGAGAAGGTCTGTTGGGATTGAGGTAACTAGGTGTTCTGTTTGCTTCTTGGATTCGAGGGTCCAGTTCTGTCCACAAATTTGGGAAGTTCTCATCGACAATTTGTTTGAATATATTCTCTGTTCCCTTCTCTCTTTCTTCTCCTTCTGGTATGCCCATTATTCTTATATTGCTCTTTCTGATGGAGTCAGAAAGTTCTTGTAGAGTTCTTTCATTTCTTTTAAGTCTCAAGTCTCTTTCTTCTTCAATTTGTGTCATTTCCAGGTTTCTATCTTCGATGTCACTGATTCTTTGCTCCATCTGGTCAACTCTACTACCTAAGCTGGTTATTTCATTCTTAATTTCTTCTATTGAGTTCTTAATCTCCAGAAATTCTATTTGGTTCTTTTTTAAGATTTCAATCTCTTTCGTAAAATGCTCATGCTGTTCTTTGATTGAGTTTCTGAGTTCCTTTAACTGCCTATCTGTGTTTTCTTGTATCTCGTTGAGTTTTTTCAGAACTGCAATCTTGAATTCTCTGTCATTTAAGTCACATATTTCTGTATCTTTAAGTGCCTTCTCTGGAGATTTTTCACTTTCTTTCTGAGCTATCTTGTTGCCTTGGTTATTCATGGTGATTACTGGTTTACTATTTCTCTTCCTAGACATCTACAGGAGTGACTTCTGCAACAGGTTGATAGAAAGCGGTCTTTCTTTTGTTTGCCAGTACTTGTTGGTAGAATGTTTTATTATTTCTCCAACTGCAACTTATTTTTCTTCTCCCACACAGTAATGCTGTTTTCTCTGCACTGTTCCAACTTCTCACGCAAAGGGGGGATTCCCTGGGAGACGGGCTTCTCCTCTGTTAATAGTTCGTCTAGGTCACAGGGCGCAGTGTCCCGGTGGGTAAGCGGAGAGCTTTTGATGTTCGAAAGCTCTTCCAGCTGCTGATTCAGAGCCCGTATATTTCAGCAGTTCTGTTTACTCCTGCAGGGATCCGCCCAGATAGGTGGGGTCAGGGGCGGGGTGAGTTGTGAGAGGTGGCCCAGAGCAATGGCGGCGACCACCACCACAGCCGGTCCTGCTTCCACAGGTCTCTCCCCTTTGCTGGAACTAGTTGGGCTGTGAATTTGTGTTTGCGGTCCACAGATCTCAAAACAGCAAATTTTCTGTTGTTTTGATCTGACACCGCTACTGTTTCACTTCCAGCACCGGGCAGGCGGGGGCGGGGCGAGCTCTGGGAGGGGAGGGAGGGGGCGGCTAGTCTCAGTGCCTAAGGCTCCGTTCTCTGCTCGGCAGTGCGGGCTTAAACCACCGTTTTCAGCCTTTTTCCCTCAGTCTTTTCTCCGAGGTCTCTGCCGTGAGCGTTGGGTTCAGCCGTGTTATATGCTGTCCCCTCAGCCCTGTGGAGCCCTGGCGGAGCCCTAGCAGTCCGAGTTCTTCCCTCTCCCGCAGCTGCGGTAGTTCCGGGAAGCAGCGAGCTCGGAGCACCGAGCTAGGTCTGCGTCCTGCGCCCGCGCGGCTCCGTCTCCGCGCGCTTCTCCCTTTCCTCCTCCTCCCTCCACTCGCGCGAATCTCCCACCTGTAGGTGATTTCAGTCGGTAGTGGGCCTCTTCATGTTGCCTGTCTGCTGTGCAGGGAGTCCTTTGTGGAGTTTTTGTTGTTCGATTCTTTGTAAATTCAGGGGGAGCTTTACAGAGGCTCACCTCACGCCGCCATTTTTCCCAGAGAGTACATCTTGACACAAATTGGTATTAGCTGGTCTCTAGGTCTCAACAAAAGGGAATGTTCCTTAGGGACTCTTAACAAGAAAGTACAGTAAAAGCATGGAGTAGTGAATGTGTGTGTGTGTGTGTGTGTGTGTGTGTGTGTGTGTAAACACACACACACGCCCATGTATCTACATATATACATGTATGTAAGTTGTTCAGGACTTGAGATTAAAATGACTAAAAAAAATCTTAATTGTAAACTGAACTTTTTTCTATTTACATGTCTCTCTCCACATCTCACTATGGGAAAATCATATGAGAATTAATTGATGTAGTAAAGTGTTTTGATCTCAAGAGAGTAAGTACATTTGTTGAAATAAATTTTGTTTAAATAAAAATGTTTTTATATACAGCGAGGTGATTTTGCTAATTGGCTTGTTGGTTACTCGTTTTAAAGAGAGTAATGTTCAAGATTTTTCCTCAAATGAAATTATTTTTTTCATTTAAAATGTATTTCTTTGTGTCTTTGTTCTAACTGATAATTTTATGCTATCGTTAGGGTAAATAGCAACCTAGAGGGAGAGAGGTCAGAGGGAAAACAGAGTTTTCCATAGTAATGGTCGAATTATAATTTTTAAAAAGTTAAAACCTAATTCTCATATAAATGTATAGTGAGCAGATATCAAAGATTTAATTAAGTCACTAATGAGGAAGCCAGTCAGAAGGCAACAGGATCAGGGGAGGCTGTGAGAGACTGATGGGAATGAACAGTCAGCTACAGAATGTTAGAATAAGGTTGCTGAGGTAAATACGAATTGGTTAATGGCCATCAGACCGTCATCGCTGGGATTTCTCTCTGTTTCTACAGAACTCATGTGCAGGTGCTGAGTCTTCAGTATGTAATTTTACAAGGTCTGGGCCCTAATCGGTAATAAACAGTAAGTCACACAAGTTGCATTCCCCGAGAATTAGCTTGGGCTTGCTAGACCGTGCTCCAGGACAACTCTGAAACAGTGCCCAGACATATTTTGGCCCCATTTTCAAGTTCTGGCTAATTTTCCCCAATATAATAGGCTCATCTGATTTTTTCCAGTGTTAGTGATTCCCTGGGGCCTTTCTTACTTTTGTAAACTCTGAAGGGATTTTTGATATTTTAGGATCATGAGGCCACCCTCTCCTTACAGACCAGCCTGATAGAGAGTGAAGTGGAGACAGTGGATTGTTTAGTTAGAGCAGTGCTTCTTTTTCTCTGGCGAAGGGCCATGTTTTTTATAGTTATTTTCATTATTTTTTTGTTTTCAATTTCCAATCTGTTGGGGACCAATACAATAAAAATGCACTGCAATGTCAAATTGCAAAAATTTATGAACACTCTGTCTGTATGTACTTACTTCCTCACAGACCTGTACAAACAGCTCGGGGCAGGCAGTGGTCTGCTGCCCTTACTTTGAGCTGCATTGACTTAGAGCACAATCTTTTCTAGCACTACTGTCTGGGTAAAGATGCAGCCCCCTCTCACCTGTGCCAGCCGTGGCACTAGGAGTGGCTGTGGGATATTTAGTCCCCCACCTCCCGTGGTCTCCATCAGTCCTGTAAGCTGCTCAAAATACATGTATAATGTAAGTCGAAGTGATGGGTTTGCAGTGCAAATACAGCTTCAAGACAAGCCCCTCTACCCACCTTTCTGCTTCCCCTAGCTGAATTGCCACGGCAAAGCCCCGTCCATATGGAAATTCTGGAGCCATTCTCCTTGCCACCTCTAGGAAAAAAGTGCTTTCTGTTCCACCACTGTTTCAGACTGTTGGTCTCACACACTTTGAAACGGAGACTTAGCAGTGTGCAGACTGTTATTTCTTAGGCTTAGTTATAGAATAAGACACTTTGAAAAGAAATGTACACAGTACATAAAATCCCATGTGCTCAAGATTTTTTGGTCTTTTGGAGGAGGCTGGCTTTCCTTTAAAGGGCATCATCGAACCTTCCTCATAAAAAATGGACTCATATTTAAAAGTTTCTTAAAAACACATAAAAGAAACTCCCTGCTATCCTGTAAGTTTAGGATACATATTTCTTTCTAACCAATTTCCATTTCCTTTAGCCTCATGTTCCAGGGAGCATCTGTAAGTGACGTGACCCCACTTAGCTCTTGGCATTTGACCCCTGATCAGGTCAGGGGTTGGGGGAGCAAATTGTTTTCCTGGAGCCAGTGTGTGCCTGTTCTTGTTTAGACGTCACGAAACTAGGAGGCGCTATCAGGAAGAGTGCAGCCCTCCAAGGTTCTTTCTGCCCAGTTAGAGCAATTATACCTACATTCTTTGATAGCACTGGTTTTCATACTTGGTGGTTGAACATGGCCTTCCCTCTGCTCTTTGCCGGTTATGTTTCTCCAGTCGAAGGGAGAGCTCACATCTCCTTGGAAATGAACTAATTTGCTTTTGTGACTATATCAGGTCTGAGGAGGTCTGTGCATAGCATTTAATTTTTGCCTCCGTAACTCTCTGCAATGTGTGTTGTGCTCATGTAGCTTACTGCTTACCTCAGGTTGTTGTGCCTGGAAGAGATACTGTTTTAAGGCTTTAAAAACTGGTTTTAGTTTTATTTGGGGGGATTTGATCAGGCAGGGTGAATGCCCAAGAAGTTCACTTAGGAACCACGGGCAGTACAGACATATTAATTGAATAAGCATGGTGACCTGAATATTAGAGGCCAAAATTTACAAATGGAGCCCACACACGTTTGGCCAATTCAATACCTTTTCCAAAAACTATTTCATCATTTTCAAGAGTTTAGGTTTTCAGTTTTTCTCTCCACATTCAAGAATTTGGCCATCCTGGGCCTACATAGCCTGATGGCGGCAATTGTCACCCCCCAAGTTTCAGCTGCCTCTTTTGTAGGAGGCACTACCCTTCTCACACTTGACTTCTTTGCATGTGGTTGAACCTTCCTGATCTCCCTGCAGCTGCTAGTTTTGAGTCCCCTGGTTTCAGATGCCTTTGTTGGTACATGTGGGGATGCAAATTACCCTGTTTCCCTGAAAATAAGACCTAGCTGGACAATCAGCTCTAATGCGTCTTTTGGAGCAAAAATTAATGTAAGACCCGGTGTTATATTATGTTATGTTATGTTATATAAGACCCGGTCTTATTTTACTATGTTACTTTTTGCTTCAAAAGGCGCATTAGAGCTGATTGGCTAGGTCTAATTTTCAGGGAAACACGGTAGTGGCCAACTCTCCTCTGAGCATGGGTCAGTTTCCAAAGTCATCATGTAAGGTAGAAATTGGATATGGCCCAAATGACCCTGGAATATGCCTTAAGAAGCCTATGGTTTTGTGTAGACAGCGTCTACAGTGAGGTTTGTATTTATGTAGATCTATGTGGTATGTCCCAGTGTGTATGATGAAAGCCCTAAAGGGTCATTGATGGCAATTCAGTGGGCCACTGTTCCTCTTCTTTCTCATTGTCCTCGTGTTGGAATAAACAAGCTTATCAATCCCCTCACTCTCCCATGGTCATTTTTGCTTTGTGACTCTCCATCCCTTCTTCTGTTTCTTTCTGGAAGGCGTTGAAGGAGCCTTACCACCTACCTACCTGGCCCCTAAAGGCTCAGGTCATAGCTGGGCCTGAGACCTGTGGATTCTATCCACAGGTCTCCTCAGATGGTCGGGCAATACCCCCTTCTGCCATCCCCCTCCGTCCCCATTACCTGTAGGCAGAAGCTCACCAAGGGCAGTGGTGGGCAGAGTATCCAGGCCTATGGGAATCATCATTCCTTTCTTTTTTTCTGAGTGCCAGGTAGTTAAATTCTTGTAAATTAAATGTATGTATAGAGTAATTTATAATATTTGGTATAGACTTGATATAAAAAATTTTTGAAAGTTTCCCTAGGGAACCTTAGAGTTAAGTAAAGGGAATGGAAGCAGCTGATAAAGATTTAATAAGTCATCTTACACCAGGAGGCAGGGGCTGGGGGGTGGGTGGGATGTGTCCACTTGTGAGTGCTTTTTGTTTTTTTGGTTTTTTTAAATGCCTGGAAAACCATATAGAAAACGGACAACCAGGAAACTTTGGGCCTTTACCCTGATTTCATTTTTCATTCTAGGACATATTAGGGTAAATCACTTATTCTGCTTGTATTTGAGGATTTGATCACTTTTGAAAATACCATGTGTTCATTTCCGTTATGAACAGGCAACCTTATAATATATTGTCCAAACTTGGGGCACTTCTGAGAGTGAAGGGGACAGCACCTGTAAACTTTGTCCTGGGCAAACTACAACCCATGGTGATCATAATTATGAAGATCAGTTTGGGTTATTCATCCTAAAACCTGCAATTTTGATAGACTTGAGAGATAAGGTGCTGTGTCTTATATTCTCTCTATAATAGAAATAGAACATAATATAATAGAAATAATAATTATTATTATGGAAATGTATTGTAGGAATAATAATGCAACAGAAATAATAATAGAAAATTTTCTATTAAAACTATGTAAATTTAATTTTATAAAATAAATATACCAAGATTCTTTCACAGAAATAGAGCAAATGACAAAATAAAAAATGTCATTATACTTTCACAATCTTAGTAAAATATTCTGAGAAAGTTTTTTATGGACAATTTGAAGGTAAATAGTGACTGTTTTGTTAAGGATTCACATACAAACAAGCTGCTTGTTTAAAGTTACCTCAAAGATTTGTAAATCTCACTCAATTCTTTAATAGTCAGTTTATTTTTATAATAGTCAATTTATTTTTATAAGATTGGCATTTCTAATAAAATTGTATCCCATGACACAGAATTTTATTCAATAAGGTAAGCTTTATAAAACAAAAGGGAAAGTCAGCACCTCAGTTATTTTAAATTGTTTCAGCCCTAGAGACAACTGAATACTTAAGCCTTGCTTGTAGCTTAGAATATTGTAGAACAAGATTCACTGCACTACTTCTCAACCAACAGCCCTTAAGTGGAGGTGGCTGACAGTGGCAGCATTACAGATGTGACTGTGCTTTGATGTGCCTTCCAGTCCTAGATGACAGTGCCCTTGAAGCCTTCCTGTGTCGAGTTAGTTGAGAGTAACAGCCCATGTTTTCTCTGTAGTCTCTCCTTTGGCCATTTGTGGGTTAAGAAGTTTGGATAGATTTCAAACAGTTCAGGTACTGGATATTTTTGTATTCCTATGAATATTCTTCTGTTTCTTTAAAACTAATTTATTCATTTCTGATAACAAGGTACAGGGAAGGCACAAGGACAATGCCCATGACTCATTGGCTGTCTGTCCTAGTCTATGCATCTGTAAATATCGTGTATAATACCAGGCTTATCCTGCTCCTAAGCGTTCTCTCATATCCTAACAGCTGCAGTGTACCATATAGTATCTGACCATGTGGGAAGCTTAAATTTGTATTTTCCAGCTCACTTCCAAATACTGAAACTAATCTGGCTGTTCTAACTGTTGATTTCCTAAAACTCTCATGAACGAGGTCATAGATAAATTATTCCTGCACAGCTATTAGAGCCATTAAAACTTTTTAAAAGACCTTTCTTAAATAGTAGTGACTAAGGCCCCTTCTGTGTTCCTAGCTTTCTAAGACCCAGGCTGCCTGTGGCCCCTGGACAGCAGCCCCTGGGGGTCCCCCACATCCTAGGGCAGTGATGGAGGAAGGGCAGATCAGGCCAAGCATGAGGAATGAACAGTCAGTTTTATTGGGTTCAGACCAGGAATCCATGGGTCTTGAGGACCTATGTGTATCTCTGTATCTTCTCCATTCTTTTTGGCCTGTTTCCATAGCCTCATGAGCTGCTTTTTCTTTTGGTAATGGTTCTTGGCCTTCTCCTTCCTTTTGTCCTCCAGAGTGGCTGTAACTGCCTGGTACTTCCAGCCAACCTCATGAGCCAAGCGCCCTAGGTAGGCAAACTTCTGTGGAAGCTTCAGATGCACAACCTTGAGGGCAGCAGGAACCACCATTTGCTTTTTCTTTTCATAGGGTAGTGGGATCCATTAAACACCTTGAGGCGGTGCAGTGTGGTCCGGTCCCATTTGGTCTTGTGGGGCAGTATGCCTTGCACAGTAGATGCGGTTGAGGGCTTGGAAGTGGCAGGGCCTCGAGATTGGTTGGTGTTGTTCCTCTTGCGGAGGAATGCCAGGTACTTCAACTTATTTCTGTAGAAATTGATAGCAATGTTGATGCCCTCACAGTGCACAACCACCACCTTCCAGTCCAGCAGTACCTGCTTGGCCACAATGGCTGCCAACTGCCCAGGAGACGGCCTTAGCCACCAAACACCAGGACCTGCTTCTCCACCATCTTTGGCAGCTGCCTGGGAAAGCTCCTATAAATATTCTTGAGCTTTTAGTTAAGTTACTTGGAATCAGTTTGATTCTTTTATGATTTACTGAGCCCAGAGCATTGCTCAATCTAGGGCTATTGTTTCCTTTCTGAGCACCCTACCCACTGCCCCATGGATTATGAGGTTCTTCCGTCTGGCTGGTGGGAACAGGCACAATTCCCAGCCCTGTGTGAGCACCGGGCACTGTAACCTCTAATCATTTTGAGTGGCTCTCTCCCTCCTTGAGTAGTTTCCTCAGCTCTCTCTTCTCCAGGACTCTGCCCTGAGAACTTCAGCTGCCTTGGCCTCCAGGACTCCCAATTCCATCTTCTTCTCAGGGAGTCCTCTGGGCTCTGCCTCAGTTACCTTGTCTGTACCATGGCCTGGAAACTCTCTCATGATGGTCAGCTGGGGCTGCCGGAGGCTCACCTTGTTTGTTTCCTGTCTCAGGGATCACTGGCCTCTGTTGCCTTATGTCTAGTAAACTGTTGTTTTTTATATTTGTCTTGTCTTTTTTGGTTCACAGGGGAGGGTAAATCTGGTTCCTGTTGCTCCGTTGTGGACAGAAGCAGAAGTCTTAGGACAGACTTTTGTTTTTTTTTAATCTTGATTTAGTATAACTTTTTTATCTTATAAGCTGTTCTAGCTCACAGTTCTCTCTTTAGATTAAGGGTAATAAGTGGGTTGTCTTGAAGCACTGCTTCCTTCTCTGTGTTCCTTACTTAGGTGCAGACTTTCTCAAGTCCAACTTCTTCCATAAAATACCCCATGTGCATGGGATTTTCAATTCCTAGAGTACTTAGAAATGTTAGCAGTCAACAGTGTGCTCTCCTGCAGTGTTTCGTCTTTGTTTCACAGTGATTAAGTCTTGCCTTTCCAAACTTCTTTGAGCCAGGGGTCCTTGTTTATACTTTTTCGTGCCCTCCATAGTGATTAGCACAGGAATAAGCCCATAAAATGTCAGCACATACTGTTGGTAGGGACATTTGCCTTTGTGGCCAAAGGATGCAGAGGGGATGTCATTTTGAGAAATATTGTATGTGCGTGTGTGCCTGTGTTTGGGATGGAGTAAGGGCAAAGTAGTGACTCTCACCCCATGGTCAGATGTCAACAAGACTGTCTGTGCTACTGTAGCAGTCTCTCTCAGTCTGTGATTCAGGTGGCCTTTTATTAATATTTTCCATGAGATCGTTGGATCACAAATTGGCATGGAACTTGACGTGAGATACCATATGAAAACTAAATCTTAACAATTAAGAAAACACCATAAAATTAGGTCGTTCCCCTCTCATAGACATTTTAATAAAGCAGTGGTGCAGTCACAGGATCAGCATAGGTCCTCAATGGAAATAAAGTTCCCAAGTGTGGGGACAGAGCCCCAGAAAGTAGTTTACAGGCTCTCGGCCTCACGTGGAGGGGTGCTGGCTCGGGTAGTGGATGGCCGTCGGCTGTGGCTGATTGGCTGTCGGCTGTGGCCAGTTAGCTGATTGGCCGCTGGTATAGCTGCTGTGGCTACGGAGGAGAGCTGAGGACTGCCGAGGAGCCGAGGAGAGCCGAGGAGAGCAGAAGAGAGTAGAGGAACAGAGCCGAGGAGAGTGGAGGAGAGTCGGCGGTCGGTTGGCGGAAAGGCGGACGGCAGGTCGCGCATCCGGTGGGCCCAGCCTCCAGTGAGACCATAGTGGTATGACTCCCCTACCTATGGCTCCGTGGGTGTTCCTTTTTGGTCTCACCATATCCTGCGTTCTTGTGTGGGGAGCGGGAGCAGAGACCCTGCAGGCCGCCTCGCCTGAAAAATGGTGCAGCGAGCAGGGTCTCCCGCATGACAAATGGCGCAGCGAGCAGGGTCTCCCATGTACACATTCGAGATTCGCAAGCTTGCTTGATACGTGTCTACTGTGACTCTCTATGGTAAAGTGGTCAAGATCTTACACTGACTCACATGGAACCTGTTTTACCAATAGCTATGCTGATGCTGGAGTCTTTTCTTTCTTCAGTCCATCAGTAGACTTTCGTGTCTCCCTCCTCGCCACACCACATAAGGTACCAATTTCAGCAAGGGTGTCTGGCAAAGCTCTGGTGGTTTGACTGTCACTAGATCTCCCTGTAATGGGATTACAGTTTTAATGTGTTCTCTTTCCCTCCCTTGCCCCAGGATTTCCATTTCCCCAGCATTCCTTCTGTTTCTTTGGCCTTGGTCAGAAGGGGCTGCTAGAGAGCTGCTCTCAGGGCTCGCTGCAGCCTTTGCTGCCCCTCCAGTGGCCTCCTGCCAATGCTGGCCCACCTTTGCAGAGGTCACTCTTTGACAGATGCCTTTTTGTGTTCCTCTTCCAAATGTTCTTTCGTCCTAGCATATGTCCTCTTGGCATTTTGGGAGCTGTTTCATGTGGTGTCTGACTTTATAAGTGTGTACCTAATAACAATAAAATAGTTGAATTTTAGAGAGCCATTTTCTTCCTGAAACCATTTTTTCTCATTCAGAAATGTCTTCTTGTTAAAATCTTGTCAGGGTCCCTGTGTGGTTGAGGACTCAGCTCTCCAGTTCATTGGATGAGCTAGCCCAGCAACATGTCACACTGCATTTAGGCACATTGCACTCTGTGTTTAAGATCTGAGGAATGGATCACAGTGGCCACAAGAGTGGTTGGTTGAGCTGTCCCAGTGTTTCTGGTCCAGACAGACTAGAACAGATCCTTGGTACAGGACTAAGGATTTGGGGGATCCTAAGGATTTGGGGCCTGGGTTTACATCCCCATCTTTATCGTCTGACCACATCTCTCATTACTCCTCAGTTTGATCATTAGGTCATCCCTGCACATTCTTTTCCTTTTGCTCATCTCTGGCCCCTTGTCCATGTTCTTTCTCTAGACTGAAATCTTGCTCTGATAATATGGGCTATACCCATTCTTGAGGGCTCCATCTAAGACCGTGGAATCCTTGTCTTCCACAAGGACAGGTTCTGTCTTTCTTGGTTTGCATCCCTTTCTGGACCTGGCACAGTTGTGGATAGAGTGGGTCATTATTAGATGTTTTCATTGCCTCCATGAGGGTGAGCTGTCAAAAACCCAGCATGGTCTGGGTTCTCACCCATAGCCCTGGTCTAGACTGAAGAACCCTGAGCTCAAGCCTCCATTCTACCATTTCCTAGAAGTGTGAACCTGAGAAGGCAAGAAGCTCTCTAAGCTTCAGTTTACCCATCTAGTGATTGGGATGATTGTGAGGCCTACCTGCCCCTCCCCTTCATTGTAAGGCTCAAATGAAAGAAAGGATGAGAAAAGGGGGCTGGCAGGTGAGCACAGAGAGTTTTTGTGTCAAATCTCTTAACTTCTTAGATTGCAGTTTCCTAGCCTGTGAGATCAGAAGGCTGCACTACATATGTATTTTTGGATGTTTGTTTATGTATTTGCCTTTGACCTGAGGTATCAGTTCATTAGGCTTCATGTTCTAATGGATCACCATGTGACTTGTGCTGAAGATGTTTTCATTGACATGAATCCCCATACTCTGTGCCCGTGACTTCTTGCTGCAGGGATAATTATTTTTACCTCAAGTTCTTTTCTGCTTGGACCTAGTTTTAGAACTTCTCCTTGTATCTACTCTTCACAGGTAGATTGATTAGGACAAGTGGGTTTTTTCCCTTTGTTAATTCAGTGATTCCTGGTGTGTGTAGGCTAATGAAGCACAAGTTGTGGGTGATGGGCTTAATCAGTTCTGTTTCCTTCAGTGCCGCCCTTAACCATGGTGGAGGCCAGCCTGGCCACCGGCCATCCACTAGGCGGGACCCATTGAGACTATCCTTTAGGAGGGCTCAGGCCCTTTCGCTTAGTGTCCTGCACAGCCTGGAGCAGTTAACAGTATTAGCTTGGATTCATACCTAAGTCCTGGAGAAGTTTAAAAATTTTTCCCTCAGAACAAAACTTGTTTGTTATTTCAACCAGAATATTTGTTTAAATAAGTAGTACCTTTAGCACCTCAAAGAGAGACTGGGCTGCTGATACTCCTGCTCCTTTAGTCCAATCCCAGTGCATGATATGCGCCAATGTCTACTGTCGAGAGCTTTTAAGAAGACACCTCTGGTTCCAGCGCCAAGGCCCATCCTGGATCCCAGGCTCTGAGGTCTTCTTGTCCCCAGTTTCGTGCTCAGTCACAGCCCGAAGACCAGTCCTGACTTTGGACATGAGGGTGGGCCAGCTAGGATTCTGCCTTCACCATATCAGCCATTGATCCAGCTCTGATGGTAGGTCCAGCTCTGACACTCCGTGTCCTGGGTATTACCTGAGTCTTGCCACACACCTTTCTCTTCCCTTCCCTGTTCCCCCCTGGAGCTTGAAGCCAGCAAGCCCTGTCCCTGAGCTCAAAACCCAGGGGACGTGCATGTAGAAGAGTGCCTTTTCCTGGGCCCTGCTTGTCCACAGCGTGTGGCATACTGAGCTGTCCTTCCCACCCACCCACCCCAAAAGTTGGGGAGCTGTTCTGCACATTGGCCTGATCTCAGGGCGTGGCTCTTCCCAGGATGCCTGTCCTGTAGCGTCCTGCAGCTGTGCCTGGCCCTGAGCTAGGTTATAAGCTGAGAAACGTCAGAAGAAAAGGCTAAACCACACCAAGTCACCGAGTGGAGCAGACATTCTGGAACTTCTGTTGTGGTGGGGGAAGAGGTGGAAACTATTGTTTAAAATGAGACTGGGATTTTCTGTGGATATAATCTATAATACGACGACTAAGCAAAGGTTGGCAAAGCTGTTGTTCCTTTCTCCCCTGGTTACAAATTCTTTGGACGCTGAGAAATCTCCTAAAGTTCTCAAGGTTAGTGTATCATATTCTAATTCACAGGCTTTATGTTCTATGCAAATGACAGGGGTTCATTTTCCTCACTGCTTTCTCTTGGGAGGATTTTGGTGTTGAATCGCGGGTACACAGGTATTCCTGGTGTATTTAGAGTCTGTCATTTGCGCTGACTCTTGTTTAGTATAGTTTATGTCATGTTTGAAACACGATTTGAATAATTTGAAGTTGAATCTACCTACTATACTTTAAGAGTTTCTGCTAACGAAAGGCCAAGCCTGCCATATTCTTGGTTTATTGGATGTTTCAAACTATTTTTAGGCATTTGGCATTCAATAAAACCCAGCACATTTCAATGACACCTTCTCCATTCATTTTTAAAACCATATGTTGTGTTTTTTTTTTGAGCAAATGTAGTCCATGTGGTTTTTTTTACTCAGTTCATCTAAATGTTGGTTCAGGATTTGAACCCTTTGATATCCCAGAAGTATTTAGATTCCTCCCTTAAAAAAAAAAAGGCTATAATGTTTCCTCACTTCCCAGAAAGGAGAAATAATGTTTTAAGGCTGAGAAAGGAACTTGAGTTCTAAAATGACCCCTGCAAGGAGTAGATCTAACCTGTCTGAGATACTTGGGGTTCTCTTTACTCTGAAAGATGTTTAGAAAAGAGATTTTGCAGTCTTTTAAAAATAATATAACAGCCCAATTTATAATTTTATTAATTTGGATTTAGGTAAAAGAGTTTATCTTCTGTAATGCAACCAGCTTATCTGCGTTTGGGTTTGTGATTGTAAGAGTTCTTGTTACTATAACCTTTCTGATTGTCCCCACAGAAAATTTAGAGCTTAAACTAAATGTAATCAGCTAGGATTTTTGATTAACTAGAATGTAGTCTAAAGATAGGACCTGTCTGGGGTGAATAGGAGACTTGTTTTTAAGCCTCTCGAGAAATAGAAATGGAAGAAGCAACAAGGGGTTCAATTTGAGACTAGAATTAGGTTTTTCTTAACCAGTCTTTACCAGTGTATCCGACTCAATCTTGAGTTTATCTCTTTAAAAATGTTCAGAAAGAATGATGAGCTTTGAAGTTTCAGGTAACATTAATAATTAATGAAGAGATTTATTTTGGACGAAAACCTGGAAATTCCATGTTATTAGTGGAGTGAAGTTGACTGGAAAATGTTTTTCATATTTCTGGAAAGAAGTACTGGGATTATGTGGCCATAGTATGGTGTTGTCATCTTGGGGTGGCAACATTCAAGGGCAAGTGTGGCAGGCAAACAGAGATAGCAGTCCATGAAAGTGCTAACGCTTTGTGGAGTTGTGGTGGGGTGATGGAGCCCATCATTCCAGAGAGAGGGTTTGTTGGATAGTTTGGGAGAGAAATGTTTAAATTTTTAGAAATTAGAACTATGGAGCAAAGAGCTACTGTTAGTACAATAATAATCCATTTATGTTATCTCTAATATATAATTTTGATAATTTGTAATATACAGTACGAGGTCGGACAATTAAGTTCGTGAACTTATTGCAACAGTGCTGCTAACCTTTTTTGATATCAGAGGAATTATTCATTATGAATTTGTACCAACTGGACAAACAATTAACCAAGTTTAGTATTTGGAAGTGCTGAAAAGGCTGCGTGGAAAAAGTTAGACGACCTGAACTTTTCATCAACAATTCATGGCTCTTGCATCACGACAGTGCACCAGCTCACACGGCACTGTCTGTGAGGGAGTTTTTAGCCAGTAAACAAATAACTGTATTGGAACACCCTCCCTACTCACCTGATCTGGCCCCCAGTGGCTTCTTTCTTTACCTAAAGATAAAGGGAATATTGAAAGGAAGACATTTTGATGACATTCAGGACATCAAGGGTAATATGATGACAGTTCTGATGGCCATTCCAGAAAAAGAGTTCCAAAATTGCTTTGTAGGGTGGACTAGGTGCTGGCATCATTGCATAGCTTCCCAAGGGGAGTACTTCGAAAGTGACCATAGTGATATTCAGCAATGAGGTATGTAGCACTTATTCTAGGATGAGTTCACGAACTTAGTTGTCTGACCTTGTGTACTATATAGATTACATTAAGTTGTACTATATGAACTTGCTGCTATTTGACCATTTTTTATTACAAATGCTGCAATTTTATATGGTTCAATCTAATATAATGTTTTATATATATATATACATACACATATACATACATATATATATGTGTATATATATTCAGAAAATTCTCGAAAAGAGATTGGCTTATAGGGAGAGAGGGAGACAGTAGCTTGTTGACTAGACCTCTCCCAGTAAGGAAAACTTACTGCATGTTCCCTTTAGGCCACATAAGCACTCTGAGTTGGGCAGGACGGTGCTGGTAGTTCTGTCCTCTTCACCTTGGCTGGAGGCTGGACCAGATACCTGACTTGCCTCGCCCTCTGCCGTGAACAGAGCTTTTGTCCTTCCTGGGTCAGGTGTGTGTGTGTGTGTGTATGTGTGAGATCTCCTGTTCTGCTTTTTTGTGTAACTTTCTGCATATATGAATATTTTCACTACCTGTGTATTTCTCCACATCTCCCCTCTCCCTAACTTCTTTTCTGAAAGCATGCTAGGCAGAAGGAGTTCTTACTATGCACATCAAAGGTACATCCTAGATCAGTTTTTATAGGTGATTCATTAAAATGTGGCTTTGGAAGAATTTGTTGCTAAAGTCTCCTGTCAGTTGGAGTGGCTGGAACATTTACATGAAATGGGTGTCATAGATCGTCACATGATGACTTACCTAATAATTATTGGGACAAAAGTTGTGAGAACAGGCATTGTTTTGTGTTTATCAGAACATAGTATCCTATGGATTGAGTTGTTTCCCAAGATGAAAAACACCAGAGACTGAGAGATTTACTAGAGCTAAAGCCTCCAAGGGGCACATGCAGTTTCTCTGAAGAAAGTGCACCTTCTGCCACAGCAAATGTGCCCCTTCTGCCCCATTCCAACCCCTGGCAGTTGCTATGACTTAAGACACTTATTTTTATGTAATATGTAGCACTGCATTTTAAATCATTTTGTCAAAATAATTTGTTTTGTCAGAAAATGGGACATTTCGTGAAATCATAATGTGCCGACATTCCAGAATTTTGATTCTTGAGGAGTCTGGTATTTGTTACCACGGTTTATCAAAATAGAGCCACATTTACTCAGTTCAAAGGCTGAAACAGCAACGAATGCTGTCTTGTAGAACAAACGTGATTTTCTTTTAGAACTTGGATATCAACCTTGTAGATGTAAAAGAAGAACTTGTTTGGATGTGTGTCTTATGTGTAAATAATGTCCTAGTCTTGTCTGATTTGAGTGGAGACCGACCCTGTCTGGTTTGTAAAGTGTTGATATAATGGAGCATTTGCCAAACTCAGGTTATGCCAGTAACCATTTCTATATGGCTTAGTAGGGAGAAAAATGGCCAATAGGTTTTCTACCATTGACTGTTAAGAACATTTCTTAACAACACATATGTAGATCAGACATGAAACATACTTAACACAAACCATTAAACTTGTTTGCACCTATCTGCAGGAAATCTTTAAGAAAGCAGACCCCATTTTTGAGAGAAGTAAGATAAACTTAGCCCTCCCCCCTGGGATTACCTTTCTAAGGTTTTCCAGGAAATATTTATTTAATTTATTCTGCTGTAATGGTGGCCACATCCATGTCTGTGCATCGTGGGATCCAAGGAGACACAGTCCTTAGAATTAAGTTGGAGCCATCCTGGGGCTCCTTGAAGATTGTGGCATTGTTTCCATCTGACCCACATCTGTTAGCCAGGCTCCCGATACCAACAAGCCTGCTCTGGCTAACCACCCTTCAATGCACATATTGTCCAAGCTCCGACCTCATCCCGCTTCTCCTGTCTCTCTACCCCCTTCCCTTTGGTGCAGTCATGTGTTCTTAGAGCTCCAGCAGATGCATTCGCATCATAGGCTGTGGGATTGGGACCCTCTGCAGTTGGACCCTGCCCCACCTGCTCCGTCCTGTTGTGCCCCGCGACCCTGATTCCTTGGAATCCTAACATACCTGGGCCATTTAGTTAGAATCCAACGGTACACAAGTGGCATGATGAGTGTCAGATACACCATGGGATACGGAATTGGGCATGTGAGTTTTAAACAGGAGATTAGGATGGTTGTGTACATGGGGTAGGAAAGATTTTACATTTATATTTATTAAGATATGCATCATATTTGATAACTTTTGTTAAGTGTATGCCTGATTGGAAATTTATAGTTTTATGTTGGGCTCATCTGGCCTAGATGAAATGTATTTTTTATTGACTCATTCACCATTTGCATGAATTTTATAACTCATGTTATGATCCAGCTGTATTATTGGGGACCATGCTTGTTTATGATCAGCACACTCAAAAGGCTGCATATGCTGTTGAGAGCGGAATAAGAGGCATCACACAGGTAGGTAGACTTTCTGGATCTGCAAAATATGCTTTCAAGGAATGGGCTGTCTCAGTGCAGAAACTCCAGGTAAATGGCAGATTGGCGCTTTGCAAATCATCATTTGGATAGAGCAGATTTGGAGCATGTCCAAAATTTGCACATCAGGTTCCCTTGCAATCTGAAAAAATACTGTCCTATTTTTCTGTGAGCCTGAAACACAGAAAAAAAACCATCAAAATAAATGCAGGAAATTTAATTATTAAGTTCATGAAATCAATTATTTGTGTGTCTGTCTTGTGGAAGGAATCATATTGCTTTAGAGGAGGGCCTATCAACCTCGACACTATTGCCCTTTTTAGCCAGGTAATCCTCATTGTTCAGGGCTGTCCTGTGCATTGCAGGATGTTTAGCAGCATCCCTGGCCTCTGCTTGCTAGATGCCAGTAGCCTCTCCACTCAGTTGTGACAACCAAAAATGCCTCCAGACACTAATGGATATCCTGGCCAGGGGGAGAGGATGGAGGGGGACCGGAGTAATGTTAAATCCCTCCAGGTGAGGACCACTGCTTTAGATGTTTGGTTATTACTGTCCTCACCTTGGATGCTTTGCTATTTTGTGTGTGCTAGTTTACCACATACTAGTAAGACACAGACTAGGACAGTAATAGTTATATCCTGGAAAGTTTAGCGAGTCTCACCTATACTGCATTCACAAAAACAGGCATATTTTAAGGGATTCAATGTTTCCAAAATTTTAATGTGGAATAGAGCCTATTGCCAGGCTAATCATGAGAACAAATGATCATCTTATTCCAAACATTATTTTTTGCAGTCAGCTATGCTGTTCAGCACATGCTTTGGGATTCACATTGTAGCACACTTGGTTTTGTGTTTAAACTTTTACATGATAATATGCATGTGTAAATGTGTGATGTGCAGAGTAAGGGGCGGTGTACAATAAAGAGTCTGTGATTTACTTACCACAAGATCGTTACAGGTGAATTTGCATACATCAAATGCGTGTATGCGGTACTTCTGTTTTAGAGTAAAAGCATTTTAACCTGTCGCTTCCTACACTTAATGGTTCTATGAGTTTGGATATTTTGGCTATAGGTATAAAGAAAAGTGGCTTAAATAATAGGGATATTTATTATATCACATAACAAAACTTTTAGAGGTCAGGCTTCATTAATACAGTGGCTCAGGAATGTCCTGCAGGATCCAGGTTCCTTCCATATTCCATTGGCCTTCCGAAGCACATTGGCTTCTCTCATGGTCCCAGATGACTGCCACATTTCCAGGCATTGCATGCAGACAGGCAGCAATGTCCAAAGGCAGAAGAGGTAATATCTCCATCTCATCCTGTTTTAAGACCATCTCAAAAGCCTCTAGCAAACTTCCCCTCATGTTTGATGGTTGGCCAGAATTCTATTACATAATTTTGTCAATATCTGGCAAGATATGTGGTGTGCATGCACCATGATGGTTTAAAGTGGGGTCCTGTGAGGGACCTTGTCTAATCGGTGAAAGGTACATTCAACAGTTCTGTTAGCAAGGAAGAAGGTGGGGATGAGTGGGTGAGCAGGAAAGGAGAGCACTTCTATTCTCACTGCGGTGTGTCAGCAGTGGTCCCTCTGAGCGCAATGGCCTAGTTCAAAAAATGTAATTGGTGTGCTGGGTTCCTGTTTTACATAAGAGTCATGTTCTTCCTTGCTTTAATAAACAGAGTTTTTATATTTTTCTGTTTTTGTATGAGTTCTTGTTATAAATGTCAAACAGACACAAGAGTATAAATGCCAATTTTAGGTAAGCCTGGCGAATTCCACAAATGTGGACAAGATAATAGCAGCAAGAGGTGAAGGTGAGAAGTGATTAAAACAGCGGTTGCAAATGTTCATGGAAGGGTAAGACTATCCCATGTTATCTATGTTAGCACAGGTTAGACCAGTTACTATCAGACTGTTGAGGTTCAGAGTCTATGCATGTTTACTTATGTTGATAAAAGGCTTGTGTCGTAATGGGAAAGACAAGCCTTAGATACCCACCCAAACCACATGGAGAAAGGAAGTGGGACAGAGGCCCATGCATTTGTGTGACTTTTTAATATCAGTGACTACTCTTCCTGCTAGTAAACTGGGTTCTAGCAATGGCTTAGAATTCTGGCCAGTAGAGTCCATTTCTTCTTGAGGTAAAGTAAGGGAAGGAGGTGGAGAGAGGCAGGCAGATGGGTGCACATTTTTACTTCCCTATGCACACTTTTAGTCCATGCAGGAGTCATCTAGAAAGGATGGTCTGACTTCAAGTCTCCTGACTTCATCCAGATGGTTCCAGCTCAGAGATGTGAAACCTGGAGTAGGTGGAGAAAAAAGCCTCTTTCCTTTTCTCCAGGAGGCCCTCAATTTGGAAAATTTGGGGGGAAATGTGCAAATTTAAACAATGATCAGTGTTTGGGATGAGATGTTCCTCTTTTTTCACCAACTCCTACTGCCCCTTGTTAGCCTCAGATCCTTGCCAGCTAGGGATATAAAACTCAAGCTTCAGGTAGGAAACCCTGTGTTAGTCCAGGCAGCCTCTCAATGTTCAAAAATCCATAGTAAAACTCAGGCACCTAAAAGGAGTAGCTATGTAAGCTTGTGACAGGCGTGGGGTGCAAAACTTGTGTTCCCTGTGTTTTGTGTTTTGTCCTCAGGCTTATTTGAGAATTCCATGGCCAAAAACCTCAGTTCTTCTACCATAATTGTGGATTTTTTTTTTTTTTAATAACAAATTGGCTCATACTAGGTGATCATAAATTCCTGGAATTTAATCTTATTTATTTATTTAAAATATAGCTAACATACAGTATTATATTAGTTTCAGGTGTACATCATAGTTATTCAGCTGTACCCACCTGGCACTATACAGAGTTATTACCACATATTGATTATATTCCCTATGCCAAAGAAGTGATCACCATGATAAATCCAGCAACCATCTGACACCGTGCCACGCTATCACAATATTGACTATATTTCCTATGCTGTGTATTATATCCCCAACACTAATTTGTTTTATATCAGGAACTTTAAACAGCTTATTCTTCTTTACATTTTCCTCCCTTTTTAAATTTTTCATTAAAGTTGACTTTCAGTGTTGTTTTACGAGGTTGGTGCAAAAATAATTGCAGTTTTTTTCAATGGAATATAATAGCAAAAACCGTAATTACTTTTGCACCAACCTAATACATTAGTTTCAGGTGTACAGCGTAGTGGTTAGACATTTATCTAATTTAGGAAGTGATCCCCCTGACTAGTACCCACTTGGCACTGTGCATAGTTATTGCCATATTATTCTATTCTTTATACTTTATATCGCCATGATTATTTTGTGACTACCAATTTGTATTTCTTAATCCCTTCACCTTTTCAGCCTGCTCCTAACCCCCCTCCCATCTATCACCCCGATAGATCTACTGTATTTTGCTATATATAATGAACTCCTGTGTATAATGCACACTCACATTTTTGGCCAAAACTTTCAGGGAAAACAATCTTTCGTTTTAAGTTTTTAATTCAAAATTTTATTTGTTTACATTTAGGTACTTACTTTTTGTCTTATAAAGGAATTTTAGCATTTATTTTTTAACATATTATGGTACAAGAATTTTATTTGATAAACAATTACAAAACACTAGAACAGATACAAGATATAAGAAATTTTATATACTGATAACAAATTTACGATATTTAGGCATCACAGAAGGCCAAGAACTCTTTGTCATTGCAAGTTTGTCATAAGTTCAACAAAACCAAGTATTATATTCCAGGATATTATTTTGCATACGGATAGCGTTATTGATTTGTAGAGTTACACTTTCAACTCATAAGCATAAATAAAAGAATTAACATTTATACGGATATGAAATTAGTACTAGCCATGTATAATAAGCATCCTTATTTTTCCCTTACAAATTTTGGCCAAAAATTGAGCATTATACATGGCAAAATACAGTAGTACCCATCTAACACCATACATATTTATTATGATATTATTGACTATATTCTGTATGCTATACCCTGCATCCCCATGACTACTGTGTAACAACCAATTTGTGCTTATTAACCCCTTCCCCTTTTCACCCACTTACGAACCCTCTCCCATCGGGCAACCATCAAAATGTCCTCTGTATCTGTGAGCGAGTTTCTGTTTCATTTGTTCGTTTACTTTGTTCTTTAGAGTCCACTTATAAGTGAAATCTATGACATTTCTCTTTTGCTGTCTGACTTACTACACTGAGCACAGTACCCGCTAGGCCCATCCATGTTGTTGCAGATAGTAAGATTTTATTATTTTTATGGCTGAATGTAATATTCCATTGTATATATGTACCACCTCTTCTTTATCCATTAACCATTCAGGGGCACCCAGGTTGCCTTCATATCTTGGCTACTGTAAATAATGCTGCAATGGATACATGGACGAGCACGTCCCCTAGAAGTAGTATTTTGGGTTTGTTCGGATTACTAGGTCCTTCTTTGTCTCTTGTTATATAGTCTTTGTTTTAAAGTCTATTTTGTCTGGTATACGTGTTGCTACCCCAGCTTTTGTTTGTTTGTTCACTTCCATTTTCATGAAATATCTTTTTCCATCCGTTTACTTTCAGTCTGTGTGTGTCTTTTGATCTGAAATGAGTCTCTTGTAGGCAGCATATGTAAGGGTCTTGTTTTCTTATCCATTCAGCCACCTTATCTTTTGATTGGAGCATTTAATCTATTTCCATTGAAAGTAATTGTTGATAGATATGTTGCCATTTTATTATTTGTGGTTTTGCTTTTTATTCCCTTATTAAAGAAGTCCCCCTAAGATTCCTCATAATACTGGTTTGGTGGTGATGAACTCCTTTAGCTTTTTCTTGTCTGGGAAGTTCTTTATCTGTCTTTCGATTCTAAATAATAGCTTTGCTGGGTGGAGTAATCTTGATCGTAGGTCCTTGCTTTTCATCACTTTGAATATTTCCTGCCAATCCCTTCTGGCCTGCAAAGTTTCTGTTGGGAAATCAGCTTATGGGAGCTCCCTTGTAAGTAGCTGACTGCTTTTCTCTTGCTGCTTTTAAGATTTTTCTCTTTGTCATTAACCTTTGGCAGTTTAATTATGATGTGTCTTGGTCTGGGCTTCCTTGGGTTCATCTTGTTTGGGACTCTGCACTGCCTGGGCTTGTATGTCTATTTCCTTCATCAGGTTAGGGAAATTTTCAGTCATTATTTCTTCAAATAGGTTTTCAATTCCTTGCTCTCTCTTTCTCTCCTTCTGGTACCCCTATGATACGAATATTGGTATACTTAGTATTGTCCCAGAGGCCCCTTAAAGCCTCCTCGATTTTTTGGATTGTTTTTTGCCTTTTGCTGTTTTGATTGTGTGTTTTCTGCTTCCTTATCTTCTAAATTGCTGATTTGATCCCCTGCTTCATCTAATCTATTGTTGATTCCCTGTAATGTATTCTTCATTTCTGTTATTGTAGTCTTTATTTCTGACTGGTTCTTTTTTATATTTTCTATCTCCATTTTTATGTTTCCTATCTCTTTGTTGAAGTTCTTCCTGAGATCATTGAGCATCCTTTTAACTAGTGTGGGGAACTTTACGTCTGATAGATTACTCATCTCCATTTTGTTTAGTTTTTTCTGGAGCTTTGTTCTCTTCTTTTATTTGGAACATGTTTGTCTCCTCATTTTGGCTTCCTCCCTGTGTTTGTTTCTATATATTAAGTAGGGTTGCTATGTCTTACAGTCTTTTTAGAGTGGCCTTATGTAGTAGGTGTGCTGTGGGCTCAGTGGCGCAATCTTCCTAGTTACCTGAGTCACACACTCCTGTTGTGTCCCTTGTGTGGGTTGTGTGTGCCCTCCTCTTATAGTTGAGCCTTGGGTGCTATTTGCACATCAGTGAAAGGGTTGACCCTCTGGCTCATTGACTGTGAGGACTGGCTCTGATTACAGTGCAGTTGTAGTTCAGGGTCTGACTCTACAGAGCAGAAACTGTCTCAGCAGGGCCCTGGTGCCTGCCCATTGCCCCTTGTGTGTGTTGTCCTTGGAGGCGGCTGGGTGATGCTCCAGCTCGTTTTGAAACTGGTCACTGGGGATGCCAGCCCCAGGGCCACCACGGGGGGAACCCACTGCAGGTCAACTGCAGCTGCAGCCCATGCCTTACCCAGGGCCACCTGGCAGGAGCCACAAAGAAATCCACAGAGGGCCACCACCCGTGCCATGTTTGGAAGTGCCTTGAGAGGCCAAGCTGCAAACCACAGCCTGCTGCCACTAGTGCTGCACTTAGGGCTGCTCAACCAGAGGTACAGAACATGCTCAAGCCAGATGCTGCTTTCTAGGTTCCATGAACCTTTGAGAGACCTAGGAAAGGGTCTGCAGCACAAGCTAAGGAAGGCAATTTGTATGAAAAAGCCACTGGAAGTGGGTTGGGTGTGCCAAAAGTTGGACAGGGCGAGCTCTCAGAATCACCAAAGCATGGTGAACGAACAGTGTTAGCCAGTGACGATGGGGGGAGGGGAGTTGCCAATCCAGGTATTTTTCCTTACCAGGTTGTTGACATAATTCAGTTAATTATCAATGTAAGTGTTAGCTGCTGTTACCAAAATTTAGTGCCTTGTGCCTGGACGTGAAGAGATGAAAATCTTGGAGATGTTTATGAGGAAGGCCCCTTTGGAATGACTGGGAATTCTACTCCTTGTAGAATTTGGACTCAGTAGAGTCATTCCTTTGGCCACTGAACAAGATCCAGATTTAGTTTCAGGGGCTTTGATATAATTTCCATCTTTCTCCCTCCTGTCCCCTTTCTTGGGGAACAGATAACTTGTCATATTATTCTCCCCTTCTTGTGTTAATTAATGTCATTTGTGGAACTTTTGACCCCAGTCTAGACAAAGGAGATGGGGACAAAGTGTTTTCCTAAGATGTTAATTGCAGTGGGGGCCAGAGGGCCTTGGAATTGACTTGATCTTTCCCATATAAGGAAATGGAATGTTGGAGACTGAGGCTGAAGAGTTACCATCTTTGCATTCCTGTTGGCCCTGGCTGACCAGTGAGGATAGTGTATGGACTCCTATGTGCTGGGGCCCGTGGCATTGGGGAACGAGTGGAGTGGTGGTGCGGCCCTTCATAGGCGTGTGGCGGCAAAGTGGTGGTACAGGGCCCAGGACTTCTATGTGTAAGCCTGTTCTCAGGGCCCGTGGGTGGAAGCAGAGGCCACTAACTGTAAGCTGTAGAGCCCCATGACTGCCTGTGTGTGCTTCCCAAGTTCCCACGGGTGGGGATTGGGAGACTGTGCTCTAGGAACCCTGGGGAGGGACCAGCATGCGGAAGGTGAGATTTGAAGATGATTAGGAATGGGGTAACATGGAGTCCACGCATGAACGTAGGCCTGGGCAGGAAACTAGATGGTGGGGTGCGGAGAGTCTGGAATTCCTATAGCACGACAGGCAAGGTGAGGGGAAATGGCAAATGTAACTGGTGAAGCAGTTTGAGGCCGGTTGATGGAGAATTTTCTGTAACACGCTGAGGAGCATCGATGTGATCTCATAGAAAATGGGGAGTCCTTAAGGGTTCTAAATGGGGAGTGACTTTATTTTTAAATAGTTTTGTTGAGATGTCATTCATGTACTATACTATTCATACACTTAAAGGGTACAACTCATTGACTTTTAGTATATTCAGAGTTGTGCAACCATCACCACAATTAATTCTTAGAACATTTCCAGCACTGCAAAAAGAAGCCCTGCACCCTTTAGCTATCACTCCCCATTCCCCCCACCCTCCCCAGACTCAGGCAACGGCTAATCTCTTCTGTCTCTATAGAGTTGCTTATTCTGGACATTTTATATAGATGGAATCATGTAATATATGGCCTTTTGTGTCTGATTGCTTTCACTTACCATATTTTCAGTGTTCATCCATGTTGTAGGATGTATTAATACTTCAGTCCTTCGCCCACCCCAACCCCCCAGATACTATTCCATTGCATTGCTGTATCACATCTATCTATTTATCAGTTGATAGACATTTGTGTTTTTCCACTTTTTGGTTATTATGAATAATGCTTCTAGAGAGTGATGTTTACAGGCCATCAAACTGGCATTTTGACTACATCACTCAGGCAGAGTACAGGATAAATTTGAAGGGGACAAGAAGAGGCAAAGAGCACCATTAGGTAGTTATAGTAGTCTCCTTAAATGTGTTTTAGCTAAAATCCCATGCAGAACCCAAGTGTATAAGACAGGTAAAGTGGAACTACCCTTGACAGTGGTGTGGAGCACCTAGAATCCCCCTTGTCTGGAAGTTTGGCATTTTGAAAATGGCCAGAAGTTAGTCATAGTGGTCAAAGAAGGGTTTCCTATGGGCCATGTGGCTGTCCAGAGGAAGAGGCCAGGAGTAGGCAAGACATGAAATGGAGATTTGAGAGAATCAAAGCATAGGAGCTGATGGCTAAGAGAGTGGAAAATCGATCAGACTAACTTTTCTGAAGGCAAGCATTTCTAGGTGGTGGGATGGTGCTGGAGTGAGGAGGCCAGAGAACTGTGAGGTGAGGGAGCTGGATGGGCCCTGACTGGAAATAGTGTCGCCCAGGGTGACAGTAAGGCCTAAGCCAGAGATTGTGACCAGGGACCCTGTGGAGGCTAGAGAAGGGGTTAGTAGGTTGTGTGGCCCTGGTTATGAACTGCAAAAACAATACTTTCTTGGGGTGGTGGGATATGTCTCAGGACAGTGGGGGAGGGAGCGAAATAGGAGGCGCAGACCTTGTGTTGGGTGGTGGGCAGGAGGGAATGGTGGAGTGAAAGTCATGCACTGGGGGGCTGTCCGGGGATCAGTGTCCATGTTGGAGAGGAAGGCAGAGGGGAGGGAGGTTAAGGTAGAAGAGGCAGTTGTTTACCATGACGAGGGGCTTCCTGGGAGGCTGGATGAGAGAAGGAGGCCTTAGGAAAAGAGCAAGTACTCGGAACATTGTGTGTGTGTGTGTGTGTGTGTGTCTGTCTGTGTGTGTGTCTGTCTATCTGTCTGTCTGTCTGAGAGAGAGAGAGGGGGGGGGAGAGAGAGAGAGAGAGAGAGAGAGAGAGAGAGAGAGAGAGAGAGGCCTGGAAGGGTTTGTATTTGGCCCCTCCATTGAATAGGAGTCTGACACCCCCTCCTGGCCCCTCTCCCTCACTGTCTGGCTTAGACCATTTGCTGGACCGTAGGAACCCTTCAAAGGGCCAGGAGGGCCCTGATGCTGGCAGCAACAAGGCATGGCTGGGGGAAAGGAGTTAGTTCCTCTCCCAGCAACCTTCATCAACCCCTCTCCAAGGCCACTCTCTGCAATCTAATTGAAAATGGTATTCCATATGCGTTCTCAGTTCCAGAATAGCTCTCTGTCCCAGCACTTCTCAAAGGTGAAGGTGCACACAAATCCTCTGGGGATCTGTTACAATGCAACTTCTGATCCTACATGTCTGGTGGACACGAGAATCTGATTTTCCATCCAGCTCCCAGGAGATGCTTGGAGCATCTCGGAGCAGTGAGGGTCCAGCTCCATTTCCAAACAGGTTGTTGCTGCTCAGCAGCTCTGTGTTGCTATCTGGATGTGGGAATCAGGAAAGTAGAGGGAAGCAGAATAACCGAATGATTTGGCTCTACTGTTGTCAAGTCTTTTTGGGGCCTTATTTGCATAAGAAACTTGACAGCAGAGTTGTTTAGGATACAACAGGTCTTTTTCATGGTGCAGAGCAGGGCTGATGTGTTAGGAAAAGCACCTGTACTGTCCCCCCAGGTCCTCTGGTAGTAAGTGTACTTTGAAGCAGGAGAATCAAAATAGTAAGATGGCTGTGAGCATTGCATCTATTCTTGGATTTCATTGTGAGTAAATGTCCTCTTAGGAGGTGATCATTCCTGATAGCATCCTGAAAAATGAGTCGTGGCTAATGACAGAGATATCTTGGAGAGGGTAGAACAGCTTTCATTTGTACCAAAACTATAGCTGATGGTTTTATAAACACATTTTCTCCCACAGAAATGGAATTCATGCGAGTTTTGTGGTAGTGTCCTAACATTTGTTTATAGAACTAGTGGTAATGATAACAAACCTTAGATTTCTAAGAAAATTGGCCTGCTACCTCTCTGACTACCAGCGGGGTATCTACACATGGATCCTAAGATTTAAACGAGGGCATTCAGAGCAGAGGTTTCAATGAAATTTGCAGAAGTATCATAATAGTCCTATTGAAGAGCACTTCATGTTCTCCGCCAGGCTGCATACTGGAGAACTGTAAGTTTGTAATCAATAATACATTGTTTTTCTCTTTAGATATTCTGTTTGGAGGCAAGTCAGAGTTTTGGAAGTGTTTGGGCAAAAAAGTATGACTGAAAATTAGGTGTCATTTCCACGTGTTTGAAAAATTTTTTATTGCATAATATTTGATAGCTTGAAAAGAATGTATGTAAACACATGTAAAAAGCATAATGGTAAGATGTATGCCCAAGTATCTGCCTCCCAACTTAAGACTAGAGCATCAGCTGCATCGAGGGGCTTTCCTGTTTCCTCTCTTCACAAAGGTCTTCTGCCTCACCAGCCTAGAGACAACCATTGTTCTGCATTTTGTGTTAATCATCCCTGTTCCTCTCTCTCAGAATGGCTCCCAGCACATATGTCACTGAGCCGCAGTGTCTGACTGCCTTGTCTGAGGGCCTTCTCAAATGCTGTTCTTTCGCATGTTGTCTCCTGCCCCTTGTTCCTTTCAGTCAGGCTCGTCCTTGTGTGTGCTCACCTGTTTCAGCACCCTCTACCACCAGAATTTATACTGTTTCCCAAAGTTTCCCTGTTTTTTTAATGATGCAGAAATGGCAATTCTAGTTTTTGATTACTGCAACTATACATTCTCCATAGCAACACTTCAAATGGTAAATCAATCTGTCCAGGATGTCTCATAATTTATTGAAATAATTTTCTTTTTATGGATATTTAGATTGTTGCAGAGTTTTTACTATTATAAAAAACAACGCAGTGAACATCCTGTTGCATGTATCCTTGTGTACTAGCCATTTATTATCCACAAGATAAATCCCAAGAGGTGAAATTGGTGGGTCATAATGTACGTATACTTAGTGCTTTGAAATGTGCGTTACCAAATTGCGCCAAAGGTCCAAATTTAAACTCTCCATCTCCAACATATAATGCGTCTTTCCGCAAACCCTTGCAAAGACTGCTATCATTGTTTAATCTTTGTCAACTTGATGAATCAATCATAAATCTTACTGTTTTTATTTGCATCAATTTAATTGCTTGTGAAGTTGAACTCTTTATTTTAAGGATATTAGGCATTTGCATTTCTTCATATTAAAAATTGCTTGTGAACTGGATTTTAGATCCTGATAGGTTGATTAATAGCTCATTTGCATTTTATATTTTCTTATTTTGGAAATTGTATAACTTATTTTATCAGTTACATTACTTAACACAATTTCCTTTATTACTCTCAAGAGGCTGGTGTTCTATGAGCAGTTTATTTATGTGTTTATTTTTAAGCATGGGAATGGCCATAATACTTTCTGAATAGTTACAAGTTTGGGAATGTCCTGCTTGATATGGAATATTTGGGTCACCATCTTTTACTCTCAGATTGCAGGTGTCGTTCTAGTGGCTGGTTGGCTTTCTTCCTGTGTCTGCCCTTCTGTCTCTCATGCAGTCATTCTTCCATTCATCCAACACAGTTAGTGTTTTACTGTGTCCTGGCTCTCAGCTGGAATTTATTGATATGGAAGAGAAGATGGGTACCCTTCATGTGGATTTCTTTTCTTAAATTTCCCTGATGGCTGGTTCTTCCAGGATATACTTGAGCCTGTTGGATGTCCTTCCGTAATGTCTTTCTTACTGCTTTTTTCTCTATCTGCTCTGATCTTTTGCAATTTTTGTCCTACAGATGACTTTCAAGTCTCTTCCCTCTTTTTGCTCATCATCTTTTCCTCTTAAGTATTAGAAGAATTACATAAACTGATTTTTCTGAATCATTAATTTTTTTCGGTAGTACTGGATCTGTTTTTAACTATATTCACTGTATGAGTTTTCTTTCTTAAACAAGTTTTTAATTATTTATTAAAGTAATTATGTACACAGTTAAAAATCATATAGTACCTAAAGACTTATCATGAAAAAGAACCCCCTCCACATGTTTTTCCCCCTTCCTCTCCTCTTCCCTACAAGCAAACATGTATTTTAAGCTATTTTTTTTGGGGGGGGGGTACTTTTTCCTCTATCTATAAATAATAACCTTTTACTATTTCTTGATGTATGTATTAAGTTCTGACATTATTTCATGCTACTATACAAGTAGATGAGGACTTAGCACTGTTCACTCCCCACCCCCTCCATCTTTCCAGTATTATAATATCATTATTTTTAATTGAATCAATAAACAGTATTTACATTTTTTCTGTAACTGTTAGTCACCACGGAGCCAAGTTGCATCCTGTGATTTTTGTTGTTGTTCAGCTCTTTGCGTTTCTAGGAGTATGTACTCGTCTTTCTTTTCTTCTTGAAATTTTGCTGAAAGTATTGTATTTACACCTCCTGCTCCCAAATCTCTGTTTCCCAGGAATTCTCTCTAGAGGCCTTTCCTGTAAGAGCCCACCTCTGGGCCTCACTCTGTTCCTTTGTGGACTGGTCGCTTCCCTGGATGCTGAGCATCTTGCCTCAGCCTGGCCTTGATTTCTCTCCTAGGTCAGTCTACTGTTTTTCTGGGTCCCATGCCTTCCCTTCCTCTTTTCTGGATTATTGTTATTTTGCACAATAATTCTTCATTGTTCCAAATCTGCTCTATTGGCATTTGTACAACATATAGACCAAGTGGGGCAGAGAAAATGTCCCTCCTCCTTTTTTAAGACTCTTGCAAATTGAAGAAACATTTTGAATCACTTAAAGAACACTATTAGTTTAAAATGCTCATGAACAATTTTCTGTTACCAATTATGCATTGGAATGTGAAAACTGAAATTGTTTTAGTGTCTCCTTAAACTTTGCTACAGTTCATGATTATTAACCAGGCATGTGCCAACAGCAGTGATAGATGTTGACTTAAGTCTAACATAGATATTGACTAAACAGTTGCCTGTTATTTCTGCCTTCAAGTAGCTTATGGCCTACAAAACAATAAATGCACACAGGCACAGAGGAGGAGAGAAGAAGCCATTTACTTGGTGCGTGGAGTGAAAGAAGGCTAGTTTCTGGCCTTTCAAATGTCACAGGCTGTTGCATCTCTTTTAGCGGAGGGGAAATGGTTACTTCTCTCCCATAACTCTTGAAATTTTACAATTAGCCCCCATCGATGAAAAGTTGGGAAATGTTAGAAATGCAGTCAATACCTTGTTCTCCAACAGCGTTAGGAAATGGAATGCAACATAATGAAAATCCTGGCTGCTAGAATATATAGTTTGCCATGTATATGGGGTGACCAGTTTTTGCAGAATTAGCATATATAATAAAAATGTCACAGGATTATACTCCAACTTGCTCAGTTGTCTCTTCACGTGGCAGCATCTTTCAGTGCCTTGATATGGGGGGTAATCCTAAACATCACTTGCCCTCCAGAGTGCAGGCATGTAAACCAGTGTAGAATTCTGGTTAGGAGAGGACCAGGCAACAATTACGCATAACAAATTACCACATTAAAACATGGCTTACTTCAAAGCATTAAAGTTAATACTTCTGGTTTGGGTCCCCCTGAAGTAAAAGAATTTGGGTTCAGGTAGTTAATTGAGGAGGTCTTTCAAGGAAGCACAGTGAGGGATAGAGTTGAGACAGGGAGGGGAAAAGCCTGCAAAGGGTGGGTTGATGATTTCTGAGTACCCCTGGGGGACTGTGTAGAACATATCGCAGAGTTGGCACAATGTAGAGTGAGGAAGCTGTGCGTTTGAACCCCCAACTCTCATTTCTCAGTGACTGAGATCACTTCTAGAAGCATTAACTTCCTGACACTTCTGACCTGCCCTGCCCTCAGGCTTAGCACCCTCCCACGGCCTGGAGGTGTCGTCGGGCAGAGAGCTACCGTGCTTCAGGTTGGAAGTTGCAGGCTTGCAGGCTGTTGTCCACTGACCCTGTAGGTGACATCTGGGCTGGGGACACGTCGGGCCCTGCCATTGTCTGCTTTTGGGGTTAACCTGGAAGATTTTAGGGCAGCTGCACTGATAGGTAAACATATGTGTGAGCTGACCTCACACCCCGCAGCATGTCCGATGATGGCCTAAAACAAGCCACCCCTGGGGCCTAAAGCGTGGAGCCGTTACAGCGTGTACCGTGCAGTGAGGAGTAGACCAAAGGAGACTTAGCTAAATAAGAATAATGGGAAAGGCAGCTGAACACCCCACTCCCACCCCTGTTATTTTTGCACGCCTAAGAGGGTTTTTGTAAACAAGGGGGAATTAGAAAATAAAATTAGCTTGCACGATTTCAGATGGGAACAGATGCCTGCTTGCTTGATTTTATTTTTTTAATTCCCACAAAAACCTCAAGCAGAGTTAATAATGTATGAAAATTAGGTACCATGTGTGCACTTTGCTTCGTAATGTTTTTGTTAAGCAGCCAATTGATTTAAAAATAACACAGTGTGACAGTTGACATCATGGCAGACGCTGTGGTGTGTATGGAAACATCCTCTTTGTATGTTCTGTCAGGTTTTCCATTGCACAAGGACGTTTTTCAAAGTTTTCGGAATTATCACAGAATATGAAAGGATATCAAGTTACAATTTTATAAAACAAACTGCCCGAATATAAATTCCAATTGCTTTTAAAAAAATGGCTTAGTCAACTGCAGGTAATCTATGGAAGTAGGGTTCTGCAGGTTGTTTAAAATTGCACGGTAGATTCATACTTCTCTCTTCTCAAATTTTTGCCAGTAGAATTTGCTGATTGGTGTTGGCCTTGTCTTCTTCCCCCTTCCCACTCTATGCCACTCTGGCCTGTAAGTAACAGAAAGAAACAGGGAGAAACAAAAGGTCATGGACCCAGGGGTTTCCAATAGCTCAAGAGATGTCCTGATTTTGAAGGCAAAATGAGTCTACAAAGCTGACACATGAGCACTGGATGAGCAATTGAAAGTGTCCTCTCCTAGAGTTTGAGTGCAGGCCTCTGTCATTTCCTAAAGAAACCACTCCTGAAGGTGTCCCTTCCCTGATGGAAGGGAAGCAGGCTGCTCCGGTCGCTGTGCTGGTCCCTTTGGGCTTTACCACATCTGCATGGGAGTACTGGAAGGCTCCTTCCTGGTTTATGTGGTCTACAACAGCAGCGTGCACTGAGGCCCAGGGAAGTCCAGTAACCAGCCAGCCCTGAGCAGGTTCATTGCAGATTGAATATCTCTGTATTCAACAGCATGCTTTACTTATACATTTCCTTGAAATTTTCAGTTATTCAACAAAGGAAATAGCTACTGTTGGCTCATTTTATTTGTCTGCAGGGTGAGAGAATGATCACATAGGACGGTTTAAATGGCTTGACAGAGTCAGGGCATTTTTTAGTGGCAGTGGGAGTTGATAGACACTTAGGAAAGACAGTGAGCATTGTGGAAAGTTCTAAAGCTATTGAGCCGAGTTAACGGGCTGATGGGGGTGGGGCATTTTGTTGAAAGGGACGTATCCTTCCTTTGCAGTTTCTTGTCATTGCCCAGTTGTGCCTTCTCACATCAGCAGGGCCACAGGTGTGGGCCAGCACCCTCAGAGTAATAACACCTTGTGGTGTTTTAAAAAGTAATTGCAGAGGAGACATTTGATCTTTATGACTTGCACCATGAGACTTTCTTGGAATCTTTGCAAGGGGTTGGTTGGAACAGAACTTTTCCATCTACACTACGGTCTGTAAAAATCATAGTAACTGGCTTC
Organism: Rhinolophus sinicus; assembly: GCF_057876585.1. Taxonomy (NCBI): domain Eukaryota; kingdom Metazoa; phylum Chordata; class Mammalia; order Chiroptera; family Rhinolophidae; genus Rhinolophus; species Rhinolophus sinicus. Next base: position 39,351,689 of record NC_142513.1, read on the forward strand.
ATGAGGCTTGAGTTTTTCTTTTGTTTTCTTCACTCTCTAATTAGATTTCGCTCATATGCAGGACAGAACAGTCTGGCAGGAAGTAACCAGCATTAAAATAACTCAAAGATAGGTCTGTGCCTGGCATGCCCCTAGCAAAAATAGACAGGGTTTGCTGTCCTGGACCTGTGGCTAATCCCAGAAGCCCCTGTCCAGGTGAGTGTCTGCTCCCAGTGGAAGCCAGGTCGACCAGAAGCTTGGCCCAGAGTCCAGAGTCCTGGCCCTCTTCCCAGCCTGGTTGCTGCCTGGATGTGGCCTTGGGCACGCTGTCTCTCAACTGATCTCACCTCCACAGTGCTCAATAGCAATCTGGGGATGATAATACTACTAATAATAATATCTGCCTTTGACTTCTTGGAATGCTTAAAGTGACAAATTGTCGGAATCTGAGGGGTCATTTATTTCCTGAGTGTGCAGGCAAACTTTAAAGAGCTGAACTTAACATTTCAGGTTATGTCCATGGGCCCCTTAAGGAAGGAAAGGAAGCTGCTCTTTTTTTTTTTTTCTTCTCTTTTCCTTTCTTTTTTCTTTTCTTTTCTTTCTTTTCTTTCTTGTCAACAGTAGGCTCAAAAAAGAGAAAGAGTAAGATCTGCGATGGATTTCATGAGACATATGAGGACATCTACAAGAAGCTGTAATTTCTCACCGTCAGTCCTCCAAGTCATGTTGGAAGCAAGTGTCATACACCGTCTCATGCTAAGAGTAGTCCTCCCATCGGAGTCCCGGGTACCTGTTTTGTTCTGAAATGACTGGCAAAGAAATCAGTTTTCTAGAACCCCTTCGAAGCTGCATCTGGCACTTAACAGGTTGTATGTTTTTGAGAGAAACAGGCAGGGGTGATGGCAACAGCAGACACAGATCATCTCTGCCAGCTCTGTGTAAGCCCTTCCAGCCTAGGTAGGTGTTGTCAGTTGCCAGGCAGCAAACCTTGTCTGAGCTTCCCCTGGAGCAAGTGGCATCTTTGGGAGGCCAAGTCTGACTGTACACGGAGCACTGAACTCTCAGATTTATTCCTCAAGGTGTTCCTTGCAGCTCATTAGTGTCCACGGAAGCCTGAAGTTGCTCATTTTGTGTTTTATGTCCTCGTCACACTGGATCATTCCATAGTGTGAAGGGGTCAGTCTTTAAAGATGCTTCAGAAGTGCTATTTTATGTGTGAAAGAACAGGGCAGGTAAGAACGATTCCCTGTTTATTTGATGCTTCACACGTCTCAAAGCGTGTGCAAATGCTGCACTCTGCCCTCAGTGTCCTGGGCAGTCATTCTGGGCAGGGAGCCACATTATCATTTACAGAAAAGCAGATACAGGCAGGTGGGATTCAACGGCCTGCCAAGAGTCTCTGTTTTTCCTTTTCCTGCTGTTCCTATCTTGGGAGAAGGGACTGACCTATAGGGCTGACTCAGTGTGCACTGCTGTGTGGGTCCAGTGCTGTTTCCTACTCTCACATGCTGGTGATGAGCTATTTAGTCACACAGCTGACATAAGCAGAAGTTTGAGCTTCTCTTCCTTCCAAGGCCATCACCTGGTCACCCTTCTTAATTGTCTTAATTAATGGGGAACTGGGAAAAATTTGTTCCCAGGGCTCCCACACACTGGCAGTGCCCAGCCTGCTGTGCTTTGCCACGTCTGGTCTGTCCCCCAAGTCTTTGATGATGGTTCCCACCAGCAGTGCATTGACTTACCTGCCACTCCCAGACAGGGACACTTCAGTTACTTCCAGTGGTGCACCCTAACCATAATTCACCCCTCGCTCTTTCTCAGCTATTCCTGGGTTGTCCCTCCCCTCACCTGGGCCTCTTGCTCTTCAGCCTCATTGAGCAGCCCTTAACTTTTTTGTTTCTGCTCAGATGGCCTACACTACCTTATGCTCCCCCCCTAAATGTTTCTGGCAGTGAAGAGTGAATACACAGAGGATGATGCTGGTCTCTGGAATTTGCATGCCTTCTTAGCCCTCCATCAGGACCTTGACTCCCACCCCACCCTCAGCCTCGGCTTCCATTGCCACCCCCGCCTCAAACATCTCCTTCCTGACTTCCCTGAATTTGGGGGCTTGCCCCCCACTTGAGGCTCTCTGGCCATCCTTGTTCCTTGCTGTGATGCTCTGATGTTCACTCCTTTCTTTGGCTGCCCCCTGCTCTGGCTGGTCCCTGAGGTCCCGGTCCTGTCTTCTGGGCTGCACTTTCTCCTGATGCTAGCAGCTGGGCTATGCCCTGCTCCATGCCTGCCCCATATCAGTGGGTGGGCCTGGGGCCAAACTCATCTTCCTCACTCTGGTATGATCTTCCACTGCCGTTGACAGGCCACAGGGCCTTTTCCTGAGGAAAAGTGCCAGGGACATTAGAGCTAACTCTATGCCCTTGTTGCTTTTGGGGCTTCCCCACTCTGCTTCCTTATCCAGCCTTGTTCCCAGCTGATTAAAGTTCAGTAATTGTTGTATTTGCCCCTTCTTACTTATTCAGCCATCAGGGCAAAAACATACAGGTAAACTGAGGTCCTGTAGCAGCTCGTTGCTAAACCACCAAGGAGCTGGACTCATATTAGGACCAGTTTTTCTTTAATTTGGTAAATGGAGATGGCCTTGAAGTCCCTTCCTACATATTTTCTACCAATCAAGACGTGAGAGAAAGATGACAGCTTGGCCTGCTGTATGCTGCAGGTAGAATGGGGGTGGGGGCGTTGCCAACATCCCAGCTTTCTCCATTTTAAAATGGGTATTATAGTAGTACCCTTCATACTTGCCAAGTACTACGAACAGGGCCTGGCTCATCGTAAGTGGGGACTGCCAATCATTCATCTGGTGGACAGTCATCCCCAGAAAGCCATGGGCTCTGCTTGATCCTCTTCCGTGTCCCTGGCATCTCGAATAGGGCATGACTTACAGCTGGTGCTCAGAAATATCTGTTAAATGAAGTTCCTAGATTAACAGGGCATGTAGCTCCCTGGAAAGAAAATGGAGTTTTGTGTCTAGAGGCCTGGAGTTTGGTCCCATCTCAGCTATTCACATGCTGAAAAACAAACAAGTCCCATAACCCACCGACCATCCATTTTCTCATTTATTTCAGTAGACATGAGGTATTTTGCTTTCAGCTACAAGTGCTACAGACTTACCTGAGTGTGGCTTAAAACAGTAAGGAGCTTGATGACCTCCCGTACAGGACAGCTAATTCCTCCCACTCAGCCCTGCTGGGATCTCCAGAAGTCTCTGTATACGTCTGGACATCCCCTCCTCGTTCTGAGAGCTGCCACCATTCCAAAGTCCGTTTTCTCCCCTGGGTCTCCTTGCATCTGTATCTATTAGGTAGGGATGCCTTTCTCTGAGGCTCCCTGCAGCTCCCTCAGGTCCCGTTGGCTGTGATTTCTCTCATGTGCCTGTGTGATAGCAAGTCAGACATTGCCATTTCTGAAGTAGCAGGCTGCTGGTGCCAGCAGGGGAGGGAGGAAGGAGCTAGGAAGATGACTATCTGTGGTGTAGGCAGCTGACAGTGGCTTCTCCATGGGACGTTGATGATAATATAACTGTTACTGAGTTGTTATGAGCAAACAGGATCACACAGGTGGAGGTATAACATGGGGGTCCCTAACAGGTAGCCCATATCTATTCCATTGACATTACATTTGCCCAGATACATGTTTAAAAAGAAAATGTGAATGCCTTTAGGTGCAGCCTGTCCTCTCCAGTGTGGCCACAGTCTCCACCATGCCTTATTGTCTTATACTTAGTTACTTTGCTCATTTTGTTGCTGGCCTGGTTCTTCAATTTAAGTTTGCCAGCTCTGTGTAGAACATTGTAATACCCATGTTTAAATAGTTCATTCTTACCTTGTGCAATTAGAGCATGGACATCTTAATTAAAAAGAAATTATTTTCTCAGTGGATTTAATCATGAGTTGGGGAGGTTTTAGTCTTTCCTGCTTTGGCCCCCCCTTTTCTGAAATCCACCAGAAGAGGTACAGGTAGCTGTAGGACAGTAACCTGGCACCTGGTGGTGTCTGTGTGCCCAGAGCTGCTTTGGAAGGTTGGATTTTTCTCTAAGACACTAGAGCCAGTGTGGTTTGGACAGTGTCTCCTTTGCAACGTGCACACTCTCATCAGTTAATTAAAAACGAGCAAACAAACCAAAAACCAAAAGTACTCCATTTTAGTATTTGTAGATAATGTGTTCACAGGGCCCGTAGTGATCTCTGTTTCTCCTTGACAAGCATCTCCCTGCTAATTTGAAAGCTGCTGACAGTCTACATCGGTCCACACACAGTACCAATTTCTTTTCTTCCTCTTTTTCTTTCTCATTTGTTTCTTAAAAAAATAAAAATAAAATAAAAGTCTTGCCTTGAGATGTAAATTCCACATTTTGGCTGCATTGGATTCCAAGTTTTCTGAGAAAAGGCTTAGATTTATAAGGTTAGTTCACAATGTTCTCACAGAGAACTTTACTTTGAGGCATGGAGCCATATGTGGTTGGGATTGTTTTAAGATAAATAATGGAAGAGAATCAGCATTACGTTGTTTACAGAAACTGGGTTATGCCTGTTGCTTAAATAATTATCACACATGATTTATAAGCATGGTCCATGGTGAGATGGGAGGTCAAATTGATGTTTCCACAGTTTTGTACTCTTGATGGCATCTCTGAATCAGTGCGGAATCAGAGGGGTGTTGTGAGGACCGGAGAGCCCCTGGGAAGCCTGCTTTAATTCAGAATTGTTCCCCATCACCCTCCCAAGATCTGGCTTCTCAACAGCTTTAAAGAATGGAAAGTGACTGACAGGTTGGATCACAAACTGGCCTTTGCATGAGATTGAACTTTAGCAGTGAGGGGAGGCTTGGTTTGGTTATGTCACTGGTGATATTCACATTTTCTATATTTACCTCTAAAAAGGGGGAAACGAACCAGAAAGAGTCTCTTTTTAAAATAAAAATCATGCTTTCTCAGTGCCTACTTTGAACATGTTCATGATTTTATATATGGATATGTATTTGTAAACTCTGTCTGTAGATACACATATATGTAATACACGTGTGTATAAACACATATACAGACACTGATGTAAATGTAAACTGCTGGCAGCAGAAGGCAGTGTATCACAGTTCACTGCAGAACATTGATTTCCAGATGTTTGAATTTCATGAACTAGGAATATAAAAAGTAAGAAAGAAATTGGGGGGTCCAGCATGAATTTCTAACATCATATTTTCCGAGATCATTAAAGTTTTTTTGTGTGTGTGATGGGTATTAACTAGATTTATTGTGGTGATCATTTTGCAATACAGTTGACCCTTGAACAACCCATGTTTGAACTGCACAGGTCCACTTATAAACATTTTCTTTTCTCTAGCTTACTTTTTTATAAGAACACAGTATATAATACATATACATACAAAATATTGTTAATTGACTGTTTATGTTATTGGTAAGGCTTACAATCAATAATAGGCTGTTAGTAGTTATGTTTTGGGAGAACCGAAAGTTATGTGCACATTTTCGACTGCATGGCGGGGGTGGGATGGGGAAGCAGTATCAGCACCCCTAACCCCTGCATTGTTCAAAGGTCAACTGTATATATAAATACCTAATCATATGTTGTACACCTGAAACTAATATAATTATCTCAAAAAAAATTTTTTAATTGTGGTAAAATGCACATAACATAAAATTTACCATCCTAATAAGCATTTTAAGTGTACAGTTCAACAATGTTAAGTACATTTACATTATGTAATCTAAGATCATTTTGCAAAAAGAAGCAAGACAAAAGGACCTCATTTGCTATCCTAATTGTTTCATGAAAGAAAGAGTATTTTAACACCAAAAGGGAAACATGGAAGGAAGGCTGTCATCTTAGATGCAAGAAATTCCTCCCTAATCTGTGGTAGAATAGTACAGAGAAAAATAATCATCCATGGAAAAATAATAGTACAGAGAAAAATATAGCGAATAGTTCTGTATAGCTATTACTCAGATTTTAAAAAGGCTAACCTTTTGTCAGCTTTGCTCCGGTTATTCCTATTCAAAGTGGCCATACACAAACTGTTTGTTACCAGGCTATGGCAAGACAAAGAGCTTGCACCTGAATGAAATCAGCTGCGCCACTAAGCACACAATTCAGTGGCTGATACTTTTCACAGAAAGACTTTGTTGACAAAAGAAGCTGTGTGTCGTTTTACATCCTGCATGAGCATCTTATCATCAATGGTCCAAATGCCAGTAGCAAACACTTCACATAGTAGCACTGGTCAGCAGCCCTGTTCTAGATCTGGTGGTGTTTTTACGGAAGTAAAAATTGATGGTTACCGTGGAAGCCCATATATATTCAGTCCAGTATGATCCCATTCTCTTCTCTTTCCCGCCAAAGTTAACTAGTGTACTGCAGTTGGTTTGTATTATCCTGCTGCATACTATATCTGCACGAGCCTATTAGAATATTTAGTATTGTTTTGTGTAAATGGGATCCTGCTTTAGCTTTCTGAAGCTTAGCTTGGTTTGCATAATACGATTTTAAAGACTTACCATTTTGATATGTGTAGATCGGCTTCACATTATCGTTTTATGTGACTATACCATATTGTATTTATCTGTTCTCCTGTCAGGGAACCTTTGGGTTGTTTGTAGTTGTTTGCTGACACAAACAACACTACAGTGCACATTCTTATCAGCTTTTCCTGTGCATGTGAGACTGAATCTATCCAGGGGAGTTATCTGGGAGGAGAGTTGGTGGGTTAAAGGTGAAGTGATGTCTTCATTCGGAAAATCTAATTAGCATGTTAACCAACCTAGTTGTTTACTGCAGCTTTTCAGGTAAATGGGGATAGGAAAGATAAGTCAATCATCAATAAATTTGGTTTTCTGGACCAAACTGAGAGCTGCTGATTGTTGATCTATCTAAAGGTTTAGCTCAAAGTCTGTCTGTAATAGATGATCTGGCATGTTGGTTATAGTGACTTTTCTTTGGATATGGCACAGGGACCAGCAGGAAGAGGCCAACCCTTCAATTCATTAAGTTTCCCTCTTTCCATGTAAACCAGAGAATGTTTGCAGTCTTGGTCTGGGACGCGGATGAAACTGGGTATTGCTGTCTCTTGGGCTTTGTTACAGATGGCTTTTTTTGGTCCAAGAAAATCCCATATGTCGAAGCTTGGCCAGTCTTCTCTGCATGTTTCTTAGTTGGCCTTTTTGGAGTGGCCATGCTATTGCTCAAAGAGTCAAATGATCTAAGTTTCTTTCAACCATCTAGTCTGTGATTTCTTTGAACAAATTGGGGAGATATCCAGGGGAGAAGTGGACCCAGGTTCCTTTGGGGTTGGACATCAGAGACATGTCCCTAGTTGGTCTGAGGACTCTGAGAGGGCTCCCGTGGCCAGCATCCCTGTGTAGCCACCACATTGCCTGCTAGGAGCACTTGGGGTTTTGGTTGTGGATGAGTGAGTCACTCTCAGTCTCAAAGAACAAACTGAGAACAGACAATGTCTAAATGTGCTTGTATTTTATTCACAGCCTCATTGTTATCTTTAGCAAATAGTGGAGTGTTTTGATCACTCTTTAAAAAACAGTAAGTGGGATGACAACTTGATAAGAAAAAGCTATAGAGACAACAAAGAAAAAAAGAACAGACTAAAAGCCTTTTCACTTATAGGGCTCATCTCAGCCTGTCAAAGAAGACTGTTAGTTGACTGTTTCCAAATACTGCATGACAAGTTGAGTTATGGGGGGGATGTCTGAGAGAGATTATACATATGACTGATCTGTGTTAATGATTCAGGTGCCTTACTGATAAACATTTTATGTATAATTTGGTATAATACATCTGACCCATTGTGGTCACCAGGTTATCAGACAAAAACTTTTTCAATGGTTGCTGCTTGTGAAGTAATTGGTGTTTTAGATATACAGGTACATGCTTACTCTTGCAAAATAATCTATTTTACTTTTTATAATCAGCTGTCAAAGCTTGAAAAACAGCAGCAGAGGAAAGAAAAGACCAGAGCCAAAGGGCCTTCTGAATCCAGCAAAGAAAGAAACACTCCTCGAAAAGAAGACCGCAGTGCCAGCAGTGGGGCTGAGGGCGACGTGTCTTCTGAACGGGAACCGTAGACTTCAGGGATGGAACTCAGGTAGGAGAGTCCCCTCCCTGCATTGCTCCGTCTTCACACATTTTGGGCAAACAGCAATGAATAGAGAACAGAATGGCTTTTGAGACCAAATTCATTTTACGGACATTTATCCATAGCTTCTTTAATGCACTGACTTCTAGGATGGAGACAAAAGTTGAGATGTGGGAGGGTCAGGTACTCATGCCCTGGGGTGTTCACCTAGGTGGTCCTCAGTTGCCTATGTCAGTTGACAACTGCTGCTACTATTAACATTTCTAGAGTGTTCGCAGATCCAGCATCCAGACCAGGAGCTTCCGACAAGCTCTTGCCTTTGGTCCATCCTCTCCATTCTTGCTCTCCAGTGGGGCAGCTCCAGTGGAGACCATCATTATCTGCAGCAGCTTCCTGTCGTAATTTCCTGCCTCATGTTCCAGCATCCTTCACTTCATCCCCCAGGGCATTGCGAGTTAACGTCCTGAAACAGGGATTTATTCTCATTACTTCCACACCCAGGAATTCATCTAGCTTCACTGTAGCATTAACTCCACCTCCCTGCTTGAAGATCAGAGGCCTCTAATACTTGATCCAACCATCTTATGGTCCATTGCTCAAGTTCATTTCCCCAGTGAGCGCATTATCAGGAGCCTCTTTCCAGAATTCACAAGTTCAGGGAGCAGCGTAGAAATAATTATGCTGCAGTATGGTGCATTGTGGTGGTGATGGGACATGGGGTGGGGTAAAGAGGGACGTCCGGGAAGCTCCATGGAGGGGCGGACTCTGAAACTGGACCTCGAAGAACATGTAGAAATGGGGAGATGAGGGGTGAGGGTAGGGAGCTGCCTAAGCCAAGAGAAGAGCAGATGCAAATTTGGAGACAGGGACAAGGACAGATGAGTTTGGGAACTGAGATAGTGAAGAATGGCTGAAGTATTGGGGACAAGTAAGAGTTTGTCTGGAGAGCTTGTCTGAAGTTAGAGAAGTAGGAGAGTTCTGGGCCATTAGGGTCTGGTGTGCAACTCTAAGAAATTTGGATTTCATGCTGGAGTGATGGGAAGCCTCTGAAAGATTTTAAGTGGACAAGTGACATAATCAGATACAAAGTTTAAAAAGATCACTCTAAGCAGCCTTGAGGAGTGAGGCTGGAAGCAGATAGGCCACTTTGAAAGCAGTTGCAGAAATAAAGAGAGGATCAAGGCCTGGGTATACATTTTGGAGCCTTCAGCTTATAGACTGGTTCAAACGAAGTCAGCATGTAGGTTTGTCCTGGAGATGCCCAGTTGCAGGAGAGAAGAACATTCATAAGGTGGTTTTTTGCCTTCTCTTTCCCTTATGAAAGGGGGTGGGTGTGTTAGAAATCTATCTATGAAATGCCTTTTAGGACACACACCACTAGATACTGAGATATATTGTAGTGTCCTTAGTGATAATTGGGTGCAATGAAATCAGCTCGCAAACATAAACAGACCAAGGGACAGAACAGAGAGCTCAGAAAGGATACATTGTCAATTCACTGATAGTCCTAGTGGGCTGGGCGGGAGGGGGCTCTCCTCATGTTTCTGTGGAGCTGCTTTTCAGGCTTACCCTGCCCCCTGAGGAGCATTTTGGAGAGAACATCCCATCACCCTTCCTCCCTGAACAAAGAATGAAAGACAGGCTAACGTGATGGCCAGAGAGCAGCATTCATTAGGCCACATTTTCATAGTGGATAATTCCTTGATTCAGAAGAAAAATCCCTGGACCCTTCCCATTTCTTCTCCTTGGGCTGAGGGTAGCTGCCCAGCCTTCATGCATTTACTCTCTTGGCCACACTCAGGCACGGCACCATGTCTTTTCCCTTCAGTTTTAATATTAATAGCCTCTTCCCTAGTGAGCTGGGACATCACAACAAGTGGAAAAAAATTAAATGTTCAGACTCCCATGGTGAACTCACTGAATAAAAAAGGAATAAAAATATAAACACTTATCTCCTGGTAACCAAACTTAACTTACCAATCTAAGCACACACACACACACACACACACACACACACACACACACACAGAAATTCAAATGTGCTTTGGAGCTTTGTATTTTCAAAATGGCTTTAAAAATTCTAATGCCATCTAGCTGATTCCTTTATTTTTTAAATATTTGATTTTGTATAGTTTATATTTTATTTATTTTAAAATTATAGTTGACATACAATATTATATTAGTTTCAGGTGTACAACATAGTGATTAGACGTTTATATAACTTTCAAAGTGATCACCACAAAAAGTCTAGTAACCATCTGTCATACAAAATTATTACAATACTATTGACTATATTTCCTATGCTGCACATTATTACATCCCTGTGACTTATTTATTTTAATTGGAAGTTTCTACCTCTTATTCCCTTTCACCCTTTTGGCTCATTCCCCCACCCTGTCCACTTTGGCAACCATCAGTTTGTTCTCTGTATCTGTGAGTCTGTTTCTGTTTTGTTTTTTTGTTCATTTGTTTTGTTTTTTAAATTCCACCTGTAAGTGAAATCATACAGTATTTGTCTGTGTCTTACTTACTTCACTTAGCATAATACCTTCTAAGTCCATCCATGTTGTTGCAAATGGCAAGATTTCATTCTTGTTTATGGCTGAGTAATAATCCATTGTATATATGTACCACCTCTTCATTATCCATTCACCCATTGATGGACACCTCGGTTGCTTCCATATCTTGGCTGTTGTAAATGATGCTGCAATAAACATAGGGGTGCTTATATCTTTTTTACTTATATCTTTGGATAAATACCCAGAAATGGAATTGCTGGGTCATGTTGTTTTTTAATTTTTTGAGGAACCTCCATTTTGTTTTCAATAGTGGCTGTACCAATTTACAATCTCACCAACACAAGGTTCCCTTTCTTCCACATCCTCACCAACACTTGTTATTAATTGACATTTTTATAATAGCCATTCCTGACAAGTATGAGGTGTTATCCCATTGTGGTTTTGATTTGCATTTCCCTGATGATTAATGATGTTGAGCATCTTTTCATATGCCTATTGGCCATCTGTATGTCATCTTTGGAGAAATGTCTATTCAGGTCCTCTGCCCATTTTTTAAATCAGATTGTTTATTTTTTGATGTTGAGTTGTATGAGTTCCTTATATTTTGGATATTAATCCCTTATTGGATATATCATTTGCAAATATTGTCTTCCATTCAGTCGGTTGCCTTTTGTTTTGTTGATAGTTTCCTTTGCTGTGCAAAAGTTTTTAGTTTGACGTAGTCCCATCTGTTTTTTTTAGCTTTTGTTGCTTTTGCCTGAGGAGACATGTGCAAAAAAATATTGCTAAGACTGATGTCAAAGAGTTTACTGCCTATGTTTTCTTCTAGGAATTTTATATTTTCAGGTCTTACATTTAATTCTTTAATCCATTTTTAGTTTATTTTTGTATATGGTATAAGAAAGTGGTCCGTTTCATTTTTTTGTATGTATCTACCTAGTTTTAGTTGAATCCTTTTTTGATTGTATTTACCAACTTGCTAACGTATTTTATATATTTATCTTGATTTTTGCTTTAACTATGTCTGATTAATATTTTAAAAATATATGTTTTATTTATTGAGGGATATTGAATTGTACTTTTAAAATCAGTGCAAAATATAACAACTTTGCATTCACATTAGAATTTGATCTCAGAATAATTCCATTAGAGGGTGTACCATGGACATTAGTGGCCACTGGGCACTAAACTTTGTTTTCAGTTGCTCCTCAGGTCTTGGATGGCCTGGTAGTGACTTTGCCATTTCTGTGGGCAAGAAAAACACCTGAGGGCCCCACACATAGAAGAAGTGACAGTAACTGCGTGTCACAGAACATCCCAGAGGACACGTTTGTGAAAAGAAAACCAAACACAAAGAAAGAAGGATAAGAGGTGAAAGTAGGTGATACTATTCTTTCTAGTATCTCCCAAGTTTAAGAGGCAAATTTTCTTAGACTTGTAGGTATCTATTTTTTGCTTCTCTAAAATAGATGAAAAATTGAAAAATTTGTAATTGTATTTATTCTCAAGATCGTGCAGATTGGGTAGCATAAAACTTGTGCTAAATTATACTACTGTCCTATCAAACACCCAAAAAGAACTAGCAAGAGAGGGAACAAAGTGGTAGGGGAAGCAAACTCAAGGGACACAGTGTTTTGGAAAGAGTAGACAGATGAGTTTTCTCTCCTTTTCCCTGTACATCAAGGTCACTGCAGCCATATCATCATTATGGCCCTAGGGAAAATGTGGGGAGAGGATGAATAAAGAGGAATGATGTAGGGAGAAGCCCCTGCCTGACCAGAGGAAAGGTAAAAGAAAGCCCTCAGGTGAGAAGAGTCACTGGGAAAGAGAAGAGGGTCAGATGAAGGGGAAGCCAGAGGCCACACTTGGCATTCTCTCTCCCTGTTCCAGGCCAGAATCCCTGGGGTGGGAGTTAGGTTGATAGGAAAGCTAGAAGCTCTGAGGGCCTCCTGTGCTCTGGTCCTTGGTGGGAATTTGGGAAGGAGACTGCTATGCAGGAGGGCTCCAGGTCTCCACAAAGCTGCTGCAGCTGAGCAGAAGGTGCAGCCAGACGTGGTTAAGCATTGGGAGGTGGAAAGAGCTAATGTAAGATCTCACTTACCCTGTGGAGAGGGTGCACAGAAGAGAACTGTGTGGGGATCCATTGTGCCCATCATGGGTCTTGGTGGAAGGGGTGAGGAGCCTGCCCTAGAGATTGTAAAGAAACAGCTTCCTCCAGGAGGGCAGAGAAGTTATGGCCTCAGCTCTTAACAGTACTGTTGGTCCCTGCAGGTCTTAGAAATAACCTCCTTCTGGCCTCCTGGGTGAGACTTGAGGGGTCTGTAGTGCTAGTGAGAGCTGAGGTAAGGCCAAGTCAGCCAGGGAGGGCCTCTGGCCCCCAGCGATCGAGTGCCCGTCACTGTGTGCACCAGGGCCCAGGTGCTGAGCCACACCAGCCACTGAGGACTCAGGGAGCTGTTTTGACACCAAGGTGACACGGCTTGACTGTGTGTTCCAGATTTACCCTTCTGCTACTCAGTAGGATGGAGGCATATGAGGAAGTTTGGATGGGCCCATGAAAATGCAGAAATCACTTCTTTTTTTATACGTTTATGTAGTACCATCTGGGTTTTTGACTACTTGTAGGAGGAATCCTTTCATTTATTTACAGTTTAAGGTAGGCATCCAGTGCAATTATTCAAACCATTGGTCAGCACAGTCCTGGTGGCTGGTGCTGACATCCAGGTGTGGTTGGATGTAAGTGAGGGGTCCTCAGAGTCCTCATGATGGCTGCCTCCGAGACATCCACAGACCAGGGAGGGGCTTCGGCACCCTTACTTCCGGGATTTTAGCCATGTTCCCAGATTGCAGACCCTAAAGGGGGCTAGACTAAAGGACAGCTAGCATTCCAGTTATATATATAGTTGGGGTTTTTGTTGCCCTGGGCTTTTGTTGCCCCTTCTAATGAAATTTGTCATTCCACTAGACCCACAAAATCACCACCCAGTATTCAGATTTCTCTAAGGGCTGAATTAAGTAGTGACAGACAGAAAGTGACCTTGGCTTTTGCTCTGCTCCACAGAAAAACTTCAGTCCTCCCCCTTCGCCGCACACCACCTCATTGTGGGGAGCTGCTGTTTTCATTTGCTTGTCTTTAAAAACAGCCCTAGGGAGCCTCACAGGCCCAAAGGGGAACAGCTTTGAGTTTCCAAGGCATGAGAGAGAAAGAAAAGGCAAAATGGAATGAGAAACTGCCTGGCATATTTTTCTTTAAAAATCAGTAAAAAATCTTCATGGTCAGAGGACATTCCCAGGGTGTCAGGATTTCTCTCCCATTGCAAACGTTGGTTCTTATTTCTCAAAGGGACATGAGACTGCTAAAATTAACTTCTGTGTTTGCCCTCTCTCTCATTCCTTCAGGCTTCCCCACCTCTCTGGGAGGATTCAAGGTTTTCTACGAGGCTGCAACTCAGTTTTTTCCCCTTTCTGGCCCACAGCTACAGGCATTAGGACAACTTCTCACTAAAAGAATATGGTTTCTGCTTTTGACTGCAGATTCAAGTACCACCTCATTTGAGTATTTACTTAACTGTTATCATTAGGGTGTGAGAGGACCATGCTCCTGACCAGCACCCCACATTTCTATCCTCAAATGTCAACACAATTGAAAACAAACAAGGGAAATGTTTTGGAAGCTGCCATCTGTTTGCTTTTTCAACTTGACCTTTATCTGAATACTAAGACGTGTCCAGGCTGAGCATATTTCTTCTTAATGAGCTAGAACAGTTGTGTTGTGTGCGTGTTCTGTTAAAAGGATATTCCAGCAGTTTTCACTGTTTTTTCCCACTGTAGAAGGTAGAATCTCTTTTCATTCAAAATAAAGGATGCTTTACTTTGCTTCCCTGTGTCAACATTCATACTACTTCCCCAGTACCTGTGCTGGTATTTCATGGTATAAAACTAGCTGTGCCTCTGAGATTTTTTTTTTAAACTTAAAACAACTTTTTTGGTGGTTGCCCTGGAGTTTGCAGTATACATTTTAAGCTAAGTCCTCCTTCAAATAACACTGTACCACTTCACATGTATTACAGGTACCTCATAATATAGTAGTGTTTCCCAGGCCGTCTCTCCTGTCTGTTGACACTACTGTCAATTCATTTCACTTTCCATTTGCTATATAACTCAATACATTATTACTATTACTGTTTTATAAATATTTTTAGATGGATTAAAAATAAGAAAAAGACCTGTTTTACCTTAATTTCTTCTCTAGCACTCTTCCTTTCATTATGTGAACCCAAGTTTCTGACCTCTATTGTGCTCTTTCTGCCTGAAGAACTTCTTTTAGCATTTCTTGCAGTGCAGATCTAAGAAAGTCTTTGTTTCTCCCTTAGTTTTGAAGGGTAATTTCAGTGGTATAGAATTCTAGATTGGTGGGTTTTTTCTTTCAATACTTTAAATATTTTATTCTAGTCTCTTCTTGCTTGCATATTTTCTTCTGAGAAGTCCTCTTTAATTCTCATCCTTGTATGATAACCTGGGTTCATGGCTGTCCCTTGTGCACCCCTCTCTGCCTTCCTCTCCATCCCCCACCCTGGGCTTCTTTCAAGATTTTCTCTTTATTTTTTTTTTTGCAGCTTGTATATGATTTGTCTAGGTATGGCTTCTGCCTGGTATTCTCTGAGCTTCCAGGATCTGTGATTTGGTGTCTTCTGTTATTAAGTTTGGGATGTTCTTGGCCATTATTACTTGAAATATCTCTTCTCTGTTCTCTCTCTCTTCTTCTGGTATTCCAGCTCGTACGTACATGTTAAACTT
The DNA here is from genome assembly GCF_057876585.1 of Rhinolophus sinicus. Classification (NCBI taxonomy): domain Eukaryota; kingdom Metazoa; phylum Chordata; class Mammalia; order Chiroptera; family Rhinolophidae; genus Rhinolophus; species Rhinolophus sinicus. The sequence continues at coordinate 39,367,141 of NC_142513.1, forward strand.
TGCTTGCAATTGCTCCACAGGTCTTGGATGGTCTGTTCCCTTTATCTCCCTGATTGTTTTCTCTCTTTGCATTTCAGTTTAGAAAGTTTGTACTGACCTATCTTCAAGTGTACTGATTGTTTAGTCTATTGATAAATCCATCAAATAATTCTTCATTTCTGTTACAATGCATTTTTATTTCTAGAATTTTCTTCTGATTCTTTGTTGGAGTTTCAATCTCTCTGCTTACGTTACCCATCTGTTCTTATATATTGTCTACTTCCTCATTAGAGCTTTTAATATATTAATCGTTATTTTTCCTTTTCTGATAATTTCAATATCTATGTCATATCTAAGTTTCATTCTGATGATTGCTTTGCGATTTCTGAGCTTCTGGAATCTGTAAATGTATGTTTTTCAATACATTTGGGAAATCTCAGCAATAGTTCTTCAATTATTATTTTCTGCCCCATTCTCTCTCTCCTTACCTGGAGGAGGTTACTGTTCCCAAATTTTTTTTTTTTTTTAATTAATTAATTTTTTTGAGGAGGGCTCAGCTCACAGTGGCCCATGTGGGGATCAAACTGGCAAGCTTGGTGCTACCAGCACCAAGCTCTAACCAACTGAGCTAACCAGCCACCCCTTTATTTATTTATTTATTTATTTATTTAACTTATAAGAGTTTATTTGAGCTAAACTGATGACAATTGCCAGGAAACAAAATCTCAGTGGATTGAGAAAATGCTCCCCCAAATCTTAAGTGTTGTTCTGGCCTTTGCTATATATGAGGTTGATCTGCTTCCTCACTAAAGCCACGTTATGTTACTTTACCAGCAGTAGGACTGGATATTCTTTAAGCCCAGGCTTCAGTTGCCGTAAAAAATAAACACGACCCCTCTTTCCCTTTCGGTGTGCCACTGAAGATCCTGGTGTCACCATGGACCACTGCCCCATCCAATGTTACCGTTATTATAAGAACAAGCTGTACCCAAAGTCTCGCTTCTGTCGAAGTGTCCCTGATGCCAAGATCTGCATCTTTGACCGGGGGCGGAAGAAGGCAAAAGTGGATGAGTTCCCACTCTGTGGCCACATGGTGTCAGATGAATATGAGCAGCTCTTTTCTGAAGTTCTGGAGGCTGCCTGTAATTGTGCCAACAAGTACATGGTGAAAAGCTGTGGCAAAGATGGCTTTCACATCCGGGTGCACATCCACCCCTTCCCCGTGATCCGCATCAACAAGATGTTGTCCTGTACTGGGGTTGACAGACTCCAGACAGGTATGCGGGGTGCCTTTGGAAAGCCCCAGGGCACAGTGGCCAGGGTCCACAGTGGCCAAGTCATCATGTCCATCCGTACCAGCTGCAGAACAAGGAGCGTGTGATTGAGGCTCTACGGGTGGCCAAGTTCAAGTGTCCTGGCCACCGGAAGAACCACATATCTAAGAAGTGGGGCTTTACTAAGTTTAATGCGGATGAGTTTGAAGACATGGTGGCTAAAAAGCAGCTCATCCCAGATGACTGTGGGGTCAAATACATCCCTAATCATTGCCCCCTGGACAAATGGCGGGCCCAACACTCATGACTCTTGGCACTGCCCCCTCTTTACACCCACTAATAAAAAATGGTACTTCCTATCTGTTAAAAAAAAATAAAAAAAAAATAAACACGACTCAAAAACGTATATGTGTATGCACCCCCAAATTCATTACAACATTATTTAAAATAGGTAAACTATGCAAAAAAAAAAACACCTAAGTGTCCGTTGATGGATGAATGTATAAAGTAATTGTGGTGTGTGTGTGTGTGTGTGTGTGTGTGTGTGTGTGTGATGGAATATTATTCAGCCATAAAAAAGAATGAAATCTTGCCATTTGTGACAACATGCATGAACCTTGAGGGCATTATGCTACATGAAATAAGTCAGAGAAAGATAAATACCATATGATCTCTCTCATATGTGGAATATAATAATAATAATAGTAGTAATAACCAAGCTTATAGATACAGAGAACAGAATGGTGGTTACCAGAGGGTGGGAGGAATGGGTGAACTGGTTTTCTGTTCTTGTTATTGTTGTTTTTAATTTAAATGAATTTTTTTTAAAGAAAATAAATTGGGCACTGGTTGTTTCCATGTCTTGGCCACCATAAATAATGCTGCAATGAACATCGGAGTACGTATATCTTTATGGATAAATGTTTTCAAATTTTTGGGGTAGATATCCAGGAGAGGGATTGCTAGGTTATATGGCAATTCTATTCTTAATTTTTTGAGGAACCTCTACACTGCCTTCCATAGTGGCTGCACCAGTCTGCATTCCCACCAACAGTGTATGAGGGTTCCTTTTTCTCCACAGCCTCTCCAACACTTGTTATTATTTGTCTTGTTAATGATAGCCATTCTAACAGGTGTGAGGTGATATTTCATTGTGGTTTTAATTTGCATTTTCCTAATAGCTAGCGAAGTTGAGCATTTTTTTTCATATATTTGTTTGCCGTTTCTATGTCTTCTTAGGGGAATTTTCTGTTCATGTCCTCTATCCATTTTTTAATTGGATTGTTTGTCTTTTTGTGGTATACAATGGAATACTACTCAGGAATTCACCATAGAAAAGGTGAAATACTGCCATTTGTGACAGCATGGATGGATCTTGAGGTTATTTTGCTAAGTGAAATAAGTCAGGCAGAAAAAGTTGAGAACCATATGACTTCACTGATATGTGGGATATAAAACTGAAAGCAACAAAGGAACAAGACAAACAAATAAAGAAGCAAAAACTCATAGACACAGACGACAGTTTAGTGGTTACCAGAGGGGAAGGGGGAGGGGTATGGTAGATGAGGGTAAAGGGGATCAAATATATAGTGATGGAAGGAGAACTGACTCTGGGTGATGAGCACACAATGTTATATATAGATGATGTAATACAGAACTGTATGCTTTAAACCTGTGTAATTTACTAACCGTTGTCACACCAATAAATTTGACTTAATAAATAAATAAACAAAAATTTAAAAACATTAAAAAGAAAATAAATTGGCAAGAAGCTGGCCATAATTAGCAATTCTGTGTATTGCTGAAGTGTAGAGCTAAGCTTACAGATAACCTTGACTGTGCTGTCTAATACAGTAGTGCCACCTGCATGTGGATATTTAAATGCAAATTAATTAAAATTAAACAAAATGGAAAATTCCTGTCACAGTAGCCACATTTCAAGTGCTCAGTAGTCATATGGCTAGTGACTGCCATATTGAATAGCACTGATATGGAACAATTCTGTAATTGCAGAAAGTTCAGTTGTACAGCACTAACGTAGAGGAACTGAATTAAGATTTTGAGACCATCATCTGAACCACTATAAGTTCTGTAAGACTGATATGGTTAAATATATACAAATATACATGAGAAATAGATAGGGTAAAATTTAAGCCAAAAAACAGAAACCAAAAAAAAAAAAAAACCTGATTGATGTCAGTTTGTTCCTTCCACACTATCACATCACACCACACTTTACTTTCTTAATTAGAAAATTGAATTACTGTCCTCATGTTCTCATCACCAAGTGGGGACCATCAGCACTCAAGCAAAGGAAGGGAGACTCTATTTTGACAATTCAGTGGAGAGCTCACTGGAATCTCTAACAATGCTAGAAGGTCCGACTGAATCCTCCATTGATAACATTGATTTCCCAGCCACTTTCATGTTTTTCATAGAACAACCTTCCTTTTCTAGGCAAATGAACTCAGATTAGATCCCCGGCCATGACCTGAAATAAATAACAGCTTGGTTCTTTTGACAGAGATTTGGAGAGCAGGTCTGTGGTGTGTGTATATCCTAACTCTAGCACTTACATCTTATGGTTGATCTCATGGCCTGAAGTCAGAAGCAGATCAGCTGGAAGTTAGCATCTTTGAAAGACACAGTATTTAAACAGACTGTTGAGGGATTCCTTACCTGGTCCTGGACTATTCCCCATTGTTCCTGACGTTTGCAGGCAGTAAAAGAGAAGCACTCCAGCAGCTTCTTTCATAAGGCTAGGAAGTGGTAGTGCTAAGTTATCAGGCCCTCGTTACTACAGCTTGTCAGGTGCCCCCAGCCTACAGGTCCTGTCTGGCCTTTAAATAGCTCATCGGGTTCACAGAGACATCAGAAAAAAATTCATTTGGGAATAGATGTCATCCTCTCAACAGCTCTCAGAGGAGGCACATTACCCCTCCTCCTGGATTTCTAAATTTTGAGTGTCACTGGTCCACTGTTGTAGAGAATCATGTGTATATCAGCTTGAACATGACTTCTGCTCAGCACTTCTAATCTGGCAAATGGACCTCGCAGCTCGCTCACTCCTGCCTCCCAGTTCATGCTTCCAGCTGTGTGAACCTCATTATGTCCAGCTACACCTAGTTGATGACCAGCAACCTGGTCGCTAAGTTTTTCTATAGTTTTATGTACAAGAAAATGGGAAGGAACATTTATTAAAAGTGAGAGTGGAAGTAAAGAGCATCTAATGACCAATCCATGTATCGTGGTGTGGCAGTGGCTTTCAGGTGGAACGGTATCCACTACTGGCCAAAGGCTCTTGCATGCAGTTTGGAAGCTAATCACTCATAATGCTCATTTTGATGTTATGATTAAGACTGCCTGTTAGGGCTCCCAGTACTAGCACAGTTAGTTTTGGAAGCATGCTTAGTTGTAAACCCTTCAGGTTAAGTGCTTTATAACGTCCCCTGTGCCTGAGTGGTTTACCTAAAAAATTTGAGAGTCCCTTGCTGAAACCTCTCAGAATCCCTTCCAGTTCTGATTCTCTAGGAGGGATTTAAATTCCTAAATTGTCTTTCTCTTATAAAATTTCTTATAAAAGCTTTTTTTTAATTACAAAATTAATGGTCTTTCATTATAGAAAATTTCAAAAATGCCAGAATGCTCAAAGAAGAAAATAAAAGTTATCTGCCATCTCATTATTCTAAGATAATCATTATTAACATAATACTTTTATAACATTTTCTCTAACCAGATAATTCTGTTCTCTTTTTCTAATTTTACAAAGAGGTACACTATATATATAATATTTGCTTTTATTATCTAACAGAATATCATGAACATTTTCTAGGTCATTTATTCTTCTATATTAAACCTTATCTTTTCTACCTGAACATCAAACATTTGAAGCATACATTTGTTATTCCAAAGCATTAAAACATGTAGAATATTTAATTGGAGTAAATGTAAAAGAGTAATATATTCAAGAAGGATCCCAAAGCTCATTTTGAGTTCAAAAACAAAGGGTTTTATGTATACCAAGAAGATGGAATTCCCCGAAGGTCAGGATTTCAGATATTAGTATTGCAGGTAAGGAGAAAGGTATTAATAGGAGCAAATGGGTTGTTTTTCTTTTTTTAATTGTATTTTCTTTATTATTTAAAAATTAAAATAAAAAAATTACGATTACAGTTGATATTCAATATTATATTAGTTTCAGGGGTACAGCATAGTGGTTAGACACTTGTATAACTTATGAAGTGATCCCCCTGACAAGTCTTGCACCCACCTGGCACCATATATAGTTATTACAATATTATTGACTATATCCCATATGCTTTACTTTGCATCCCCATGACTTTTGTAACTGTCAATTTGTACTTCTTAATTCCTTCCCCCTTTTCACCCAGTCCTCCAACCTCCCTCCCATCTGGCAACCATCAGTTTGTTCTTTGTATCTATGAATTTGTTTCTGTTTTGTTTATTTTGTTTTGAGATTTCACATATAAGTGAAATTATATGGTATTTGTCCTTCTCTGACTTATTTCACTTAGTATAATACCCTCTGGGTTTATCCATGTTATTGTAAATAGTAAGATTTCATTCTTTTCTTTTTTATGGCCAATTAATAGTCCTTTATACCGTGTTTCCCCCAAAATAAGGCCAGATCTTATATTAATTTTTGCTCCAAAAGACACATTAGGGCTTATGTTTAGGGGATGTCATCCTGAAAATCATGCTAGGGCTTATTTTCCGATTAGGTCTTATTTTGGGGAAACATGGTAGATATGTACTACATCTTCTTTATCCATTCAGCTTTTGGTTAGAGCATTTAATCCATTTACATTTAAAGTAATTATTGATAGGTATGTAGTTATTACCATTTTATTACTCATATTTTTTTATCTTTCTTCTTCTCTTCCTCCTTCTCTTTCCCCTCCTCCCCCTCCTCTCCTCTTTCTCTTCCTCCTCCTTCCCCTGCTTCTTGTCCCTTCGACATTTCTCGTAATACTGGTTTGGTGGTGTTCTACTCCTTTAGCTTTTTCTTGTCTGGGAAACTCTTTATTTCTCCTTCGATTCTAAATGATAGACTTGCTGGGTAGAGTAATCTTAGTTGTAGGTCCTTGCTTGCTTTTCATCACTTCGAATATTTCCTGCCAGTCCCTTCTGGCCTGCAAAGTTTCTGTTGAAAAATCAGCGGACAGTCTTATTGGAGCTCCCTTGTTAGTAACTCACTGCTTCTCTCTTACTCCTTTTAAGGTTCTCTTTATCTCAACCATCTTGAAATTTTAGTTATAACATGTCTTGCTGTTGGCCTGTTTAGTTTCATCTTGTTTGGGACTCTGCATTTTCTGGGCTTGCATGTCTCTTTCCTTCACCAAGTTAGGGAAGTTTACCATCATTATATCTTCAAATAGGTTTTCAGTTCCTTGCTCTCTCTCTTCTCCTGGTACCCCTATGATGCAAATGTAAATATGCTTGATGTTGTCCCAGAGTTACTTTAAACTGTCCTCATATTTTAGGATGCTTTTTTCTGTTTGCTGTTCTGATTGGGTGTTTTCCGCTACCTTGTCTTACAAATCACAGATTCAGTCCTCTGCTTTATCTAATCTGTTGATTCCCTCTAAGGTATTTTTCATTTCAGTTATTATAGTCTTCATTTCTGAGGTGTGTTTTTTTAATGTTTTGTATCTCCATTTTTATGTTTCCTCTTTGTTGAAATTCTTTTTTTTTTAAATTTAATTTTATTAAATTTATTGGGGTGACAATCTCACTGAGTTTATCTACTCTTCCGCTAAGTTCATTGTGCATCCTTATAACCAGGGTTTTGAACTCTGCATCTGGTAGATTACTTGTCTCCATTTTGTTTAGTTCTTTTTCTAGAGTTTTATCCTGTTCTTTCATCGGGGACCTGTTTCTTTGCCTCCTTATTTTGGCTACTTCCCTGTGTTTGTTTCTATTTCTTATGTACATACATCTGCTACATCTCCCAGTTTTGGCAGAGAGGCTGTATGTTGCAGATGTGCCATGGGGCCCAGTGATGCAGTGTCCCTGGTCACATAAGCTGGGTGTTCCAGGCATGTCCCTTGCGTGGGTTGTGTGTGCCCTCTTGTTGTAGTTGAGCCTTGATTGTTGTTGGCATGTCAGTGGGAGGGATTGACTCTCAGACTGACTGGCTGTGAGGACTGGCCATGACTGCAGTGGAGGAGCTGTTGTGCAGGGGTTTACTCCACAGAGCAGGATCTTCTTCAGTGTGGTTCTGCTTCCTGTCGAGTCTGCCCTTTGGGTGTGTTGATTGTGGAGTGGGTTGGGTGGTATCTCTGGTATGATCTGAAGCCAGCCTCCTGGTGTTGGTTCTGGGACCTCTTGGAAGGAGCTCTGATGCAGGCCAAGGCTAGCCACTGCCTGCACCCAGCCCTGGGCTACCTGGTAGGAGCTACAAAGTGATCTGCAGATGGTTGCTACTTGTGGTAGGCTTGGAGGTACCTGGGAGAAGTTAAGCTACAAACTGAGGCTGGCTGCCAATAGTGCCAGGCTTGGGGCCACTTAGCAAGAGGTATGGGGCACACTGAGGGGCATGCTGCTTTTTTGGGAGGGGGAGGGTTGTGAACCTTTAAGAGAGTTTTGGAAAGTCTGCAACATACGCTGAGATAGGTTGTTTGTCTGGAAAAGCTGCTGAAAGAGGCTTGGGCAGGCACACAATTTTGGTGGGATGAGGTCTCGAGGAATCACCAGGGAGGGGCAAACAGTGTTTGCTAGGTTGATGGAGACTCAGATTTGGTGCCCACCCACACATGTAGGCTGGGTGGAGGAAGGGCTCAGTAACAGAACAACGGGGCCTACCTGCTGGCTCTGTGAGGGGAGGGCTCAACCATTGAACAATGGTGCCTGCCAGTTACCCTTCCAGCTCTTGTCCTGAAGCCAGATAATTCAGTTTCTCCACTTATGTTCTTGGCACTTTTTGAACTCCTGCCCCAACACTGGAGCTCAGAGCAAGTGAGTCCATGCGCAAGTGAGTCCATGCTCAGGCCCTTTAGGAGGAACTCCTGGGATTCCAACTGTCTGTCTCACTCAGCCACAAACTGCTAGTTTTCACAGCTAGAAGTTATGGGACTTCTCTTCCTGGCACTGGAACCTTGGGCTTGGGACCCTTCACTCCTTAGGGGGTACCTCCGCAAATGAGATATCCCTTCCAATTTTTAACTGCCATATGTGGGTGTGGGGCTAGCCCATTCCATGTCTCTGCCCCCCACTACTAGTCTCAACATGGCTTCTCTTATATATCCTTGATTATAGGACATTTGTTCAGCTATTCTTCAAGCAATTCTCAATGATGGTTGTTCTGTAATTTCGTTGTAAGTTTGATATTTTCGTGAGAGGACTTGAGCACAGTGTTTACCTATTCTGCTGTCTTGACTGGAACTACCAGGAATTCCAATTAGAATTTATATCTGAGGGAATAGAAACTGCTTTAAGTTTGGGATTTAGTTAAACTCTTGGTTGACATATGCTTGCCTCACAAATCTTGGCAAGACCAGCTGGTTTTTGTAGTAGCCTTAGAATTACAGAGAGAAACTCGAGACACTTAGACATTTTATACTAAAGAACCTATCATTCTTTGAACAGTATCAACAATATCCCAAGAAAAAACATTTTGTTTATTCCCTGTCCCTATGCTTTCTTTAGTCTCCCCACCCCTCTGCCTCCATTATTGTTAACAGGATTTGGAAATGAGGCCTTGTATCTTTTTTCAAGGAATTTGTCCATTTTATCTATGTTGTCTAATTTATGGGTATATATAAAGTTGTTTGTGATACATCTATTTTGTCCTTTTAATATCTGTAAAATCTGTACTTATGTTGCCTCTTTGATTCCTGATATTCATACCTTGTGTCTTCTTTTCTTGGTAAGTTTCTCAATCTTATTGATCTTTTTATTTTCTGTTCTGTTTTTCTGTTTGAAATTTCATTTTTTCCTGTTCTTGTCTTTATTTTTCCCCTACTTCTGTTTACTTCGGGTTTATTTTGTTTTTATTCTTTTAGTTCCTTAAGGTGAAAACTCAGATTCTTGACTTGACAACTTTCTTCTTTTCTCATATAAGCATTTAATGCTCTGATTTCCCTGTAAGCACTGCACAAGGTGAATATTACAGTTTTTCTACGTTGTATTTTTATTTTCATTCACTTTAAAATGTTTTCTAATTTGCCTTGTAATGTCTCTTTGCTGCAGAGGCCATTTAGAAGTGCATTGTTTAATTTCCAGATATTTGGTTTGGTGTCTATTTGAGTTCTAAGAAAAAATTTCTGAAAAATTGGAAACTTTGGTGAAAAGGCATTTGAATTAACACTGACAACATGACAGATTTTTCACAGTAAAGTGAAACATTGTCATGCTATTGTCATTGTATGAACTTGAAAAAGGGTGGTATCTTTAGCTATTTTGTAATACTTGGTCAGATTTTTAACAGGATTTGAAGCAACTTTTTGGGACCCTTCTGAGTAGTATGTCTTGTCTTTGTTCTTTTTAGTGCATTATCATTGGGCACAACTGGATCCTGAAAAATTCATGAAAATTGCTAAGCACCCACACTGCTTTAAGAATTTGGAACTGAATCTTAAAAAGGAAGATAGAAATAAGAAATTGGGAACCTGAAGAGTCCTGCAAAAAAACACCAAAGGAACGTTACCATTTTATGTTGTTGCTGTGGTCTAATAGAGGAAGAGAGTGCTGCCAATGCAGGGGAAGGCACCCCTGCACATGGCAGCAGGGCATACGCCTGTGCCTCCTCCACAGGAAGGCATTGTTTGTTCCCACATTGTCTTGGCTTGCTTTTGGAACAGGCTGGCCCAACATCATTTGTCATCGAGTTCTCCTTTCACACTGTGGTTTATTCCTGTGTGTCCATGATGGATCTTAAATGCATTCATGCGTCCATGTTCTTCCCAACACTGGCCAAACCAGGGCCCACGTTAAGGTGTAAAGAGAACAATCATCAATGATAATGTATTGTGTGAGACCTTTGCATCTTGTAAATTTTCTTTTTTCTAAAAAGAAATAATAAAACTCCAAACCTCAAAAGGCCATTTTATTATTAAACAAATCTTTCTGTGTTTCTGCTTAACAATTTTGTCTATAGAAATACGTGTCTGACTCTTCTCTATATATATATCTACACTTCTTTTCAAACAACCCTGTTGTAAGAGGCCTTCCCCAAGTGACTCACACAGGCCACTGATTCCACAGTGAGAGCATGACCATGGTAATTTGTAGTTGATGACATTTTACTTGGACATGAGATGTCAAGAAAGGAGTGTATGTGGGAGGGGAATCCAGTTTCAGAATGGCCAAATTACTGAGACCAAGTGTGACTGCCATATCTGGTTTATCTACCTTTGGGAGGTGGGAGAAAGGCCCCAGCATATTAGACTTTATAGTTGCATGGTTGTCCATATATCCAAGCCAATACCCCCACAGTTATGTGAAGAACCACATTCTGCCAGAGTTTCTCAGTTCATTTTAATCTACTAGTGGCACAGCTGTTAGCGATCATTTTTAGACATTGTATGATGTGAATAGTAATATATATCTTTGTATGACATATCTATAATACATTAATGATTATATAAACAGAGTTATCGTCTTTTGAAATACTTATTACCTAACTATAGAAGAGATAGCCTTCTTAGGCATTTTTATAATGCTGAAACTCTATCTCTGACCTTTATAACTCTTGAGTCCCTCTAGTCTGACCTAGTTCTCTACTTAAAATAAAAACATAATTAGAAAATGTGGGAAAAAGTAAAAAGCTCAAATTGCATCTCCAATGTACATTCAAGTACTTGGAATATGGAGTTGGAAAGAGTTGTGCCAAATTGCTTTATTGTGAACTGATACAGATGGTACATTATAATCCATGATAGGTTAAACCTCTAGGTTTAAAATCATTGCATAAAAACCCTTGGTCAGCTCCCACAGCTCCATGGGCAGTGAGGTCCAAGGAGCTCTTCTGTCTAAGTGATCTGAGTAGGTGTTTGTGGAGTGAATTCAAATTCAATTTAAAGTTACTTGAGTCTACAGTTTTGTAAACTTAGCTATAATGACGGGCTGAGCAGATTTGTCATGTATTTCCTTGCCACAACATTTTATTGCCACCAATTAATGCTTATCGAACAGCTGCCGCCTGTTCTTGTGATAATGGGTAATGAGGATGGCATAGAGAGAAGAGCTAATGTGCTTGATGTTTGGACAGTGGTAATATGATAAAGTCCCTCATAGTCCACAACCTAGTTTCTGGATCTCATTTTAAAGGGACTTAGACAAATTGGAGAGTGAGAAGTTCCATGGCGTCAACTTGCTGACATGAGCTGGAAACCAAAAGGGAAGAAGAGCTGGAAGGGAAAAAAACAAAACTGAATATTTGAAAGACGTGGACAAGACACTGGGTAAGGAATAAAACTAGGAGCAGAGGGTATGAGTTTCATTAAGAGATTCTGGCTTGATATAAGGGAGTGCTTTCTAGCAACACGATTCAAAAGTAGCTGGCCATATTGGGAGCTATTAGTGTTTGAGCAGAAGTTCTGAGCCTACTTCTGTTCAGAAACATATTTATTTATTTTAATTAAGAAATTTTCCCTCCCTCACAGTATACAGGGAACATGGTAAATGTTGGAAAATATTTGCTGCTTTTGTAGCATTGGATTGAAGGAAGTTTTTCTATCATCCTGAAGTCACTTTCAATACCTAGTAACAGAGAAAAAGCAGTGTGTACACTAAAGACTGGCATAAGAGGGTCTCACCACAGGGCAATGGTATAAATAAAAAATGATAGCTCAAGAAAAAGCCCATGACATCCACAGCTGCATCGAAAAGGTAGTTAACTTCTGTCTTCCCCCTACCCCCTTCACTCTTCTGAAGGTCATTTCTAACTCTTACTGTGGGACTAATGGCTAAAATTGGATTTGGGGTGCAGTTCTACTTGCCAAGTATAAAACTCTCAATCTTTACACCCCTCCTCACATCTCCAATTCCTCTTTTGTGCTTGTTTATAAAGCTTGCTGTTTACTGTGCATTAACACATCATTTGAATCAGGATGGGAGAGGAGAATCATACACCATTTATGGCTTTTCTGCGGAGTCTCGGCAGACCACAGGCCAGTACTTTAAACAGAGCACTGTCTGATAACACGGGGTACTAGGCTATGTTTAATCTTGGCTTTCATGCTTTACTTTATAGGAAACCAAGCTCTTCTGGTGACACAAAACACAGACCAAATAAAGACACTCTGGGTCTGGACACTCCATAGCATCGCCCATAGTTGGTAGTCTTCAGGAAGGTATTTTCTCTATCGAGCCGCATCCTGACTAGATGGGTGCCAACTGGCAGATAGAAAAGGTGGTATTTCATTGACTTGATCATAATGAATATATAGTTCTACAAACTCAGTTTAGTAACTCCAAAACCAGAGTGGTGATCTTTTCTGTCACTGACTTGTCAGATTCCCTGCCCTTTTTCAGCCAGGTACTTTCAGAATTCTTAATTTTCAATTCATTGCTGACTTGGGTCTTTTGAAAATAGAGTTAAAGAACCACATCTCAGAAGACATGGAACAATAACAAAAGTAGAGTCTCCCATTGACAGTACTATAGAAAGCAAATGGAAAATCACTGTTTTGAGGGGAGTCTGCCTCCTGCAGTTGCTGCCAAGATTTTTTGTTCTCTCCTGGCGTACTAGTGCACTAAATTTTTAGAAGTTCTGGAAAACAAAACTAAATTCCCCTTATAAAAGTATCTACTCATGATGGTATTTTGGATTTGTTAATTTTTGATACTATATTTCATATTTGTAGGGGTTTTTAAAAGCTTTTCTTGTTTTTGAGCCTTCAGGGTTAGTGAGTGACACTTTCTGTCACCAAGCAGGAAATGTACTGGGGTATCTGTTGAAGGAGCTTCAGCTGACAGATCCCCTGCAACAGGGAAATGGGCTTGGAGCAGGTGTGCGTCCCAAGAGGTGGCCTCACAGAGGGAGCTGAGATCTGTAAGACAGTCTGGAGTTGGCGAGGTGAAAGCGGTGGGCCATGAGGCTGAAACAACAGGTGCAGTACCTCAAGGTGTGAGAGAAGCAGAGCTTCAGACAACTGCCAGGAGGTCGGTAGGACTGGATTCAGGAGGACAGGGGCCATGCAGGGACATGGATGGATACAAGACTGAGGGGTGAGCAGGGACAGAACACACAGAGGTCTGGTAAGTCATGATAATGCATTTAGGCCACATCACATCTCCCTCCTCCATCTTCTCCAGGCTGATTTGTTCTAGTTCTTCACAAGTTTCCCCTGTGACATGGCCTTGAGAGTGACCTTGAGAACTGAGTGCAGCTCTGCTGATGTGGGGTGACCAAGGCCCCTGGACATTGGTGTAGTGGTCTCAACAGGACAAAACATTGCAAAGACTTAGAGTTGAATCCTGGCTGGGCTGTTGACTTGCTGCACGAACTTGGCGCAGTTCATTTGTTCATTCAGCTCTCTGAACTGCTGACCCTCATCTGTACAGTCTTGGAGCCTGGTTAAATAAGAGATGAGCACAAGGTGCGGGGCACAGCACCTTGCAGTGGTGCACACACATCTGGGACACCAGGCGTGTTACTGTGATCATGCAGCTCAATGTGACTTGAGTGCTTTCATTCAGTAGCTGCATCCCATCTTTGGCCCATGGCATGCCTGCAGGTAACTAAAATCCCAGGCTTATTCCATCTAACCACTGTGTGGTCAGCGAAGAACCCAAATGAACTTAATGTTATTTCTGTTGGGCTCAGCTTGTGATTCTGGAATACTGAAATGGTCATGCTGGCTGTTGCTCCCAGCTTTTTGTCACCCTCAGACGTGTTTTCTGTATCTTTATCCAAGTTGGCTGAACAATGCACACGATACAGTTGGCACTCTATTAGAAATGTTCTTTCAGGTCAATAGATGCATTATTTATATTCTTGTTTAACCTACATTTCTCCTTCCCACATCACCTGTTTTTGCTAAAATCAAGCTATACTATTTTACAGTATTTTAGTGATTAATGATTCTATTTGGAACAAAAAGATGCTAGTACAACACAATGCGTTACTTGTGAATTCACGCTAGCTTCCAATGATGACTGTGTTCTTTTCCATAGGCTCACAAACCATCTATCTAATCATCTGTAATGTTTTCAGGAACCCACATCTTACCAGATGGTCTGATCTGTCTGGAATCCATCTTTTGGAAACTGGAATTTTTAATGTTTGTTTGTCTCTTCTTTTCAGAATACTTTTCAAAGTTATCAGTGATAAGTTTATTCCATAATTACATCTTTAAGTTTTTTTTTGGCATTCAGTATTATTTTATATTAGTTTCAGATGTACAGCATAGTGGTTAGACATTTGTATACTGTAGGAAGTGATCCCCCTAACTGGCACCCACCTGGCACTATACATAGTTATTGTCATATTATTGATTATATTCCCTATACTTGTAACTACCAGTTTGTATTTCTTTATCCCTTCACCTTTTTCACTCTGCCCCCAATCCCTCTTCCATCTGGCAACCATCAGCTTGTTTCTTGCATCTATGAGTCTGTTTCTGTTTTGTTTGTTCATTTATTTTATTCTTTAGATTCCACATATAAGTGAGATCATATGGTATTTGTCTTTTTTCTGACTTATTTCACTTAGCATAATACTTTCCAGATCCATCCATTTTGTAGCAAATGGTAAGAGTTCATTCTTTTTTATGGCCAAGTAATATTCCACTGCATATATGTATCACATCTTCTTCATTGATGGGCATTTCAGTTGTTTCCTTATCTTGACTATTGTAAATAGCGCTGCAGTGAACATAGGGATGCGTATATCTTTTCAAATCAGTGTTTTGAATTTCTTCAAAAGAAGTGGAATTGCTGGGTCATAAGGTAGTTCTATTTTTAATGTTTTGAGAAACCTCTAAACAGTTTTCTATAGTGGGTACACCAATTTGCAATCCCCACAGTGCACGAGGGTTCCCTTTTCTCTACATCCTCACCAACACTTGTTTTTTGATTTATTGATGATGGCCATTCTGACAGGTGTGAAGTGTTATCTCACTGTGGTTTTAATTTGCATTTCTCTGATGATTAGTGATGTTGAGCATCTTCTCATATGTCTATTGGCCATCTGTGTGTTCTCTTTGGAGAAATGTCCATTCAGGTCCTGCCCATTTTTAAATTGAATTTTTTTTGTGTGTGTGGTAAGTTGTGTGAGTTCTTTACAAATTTTGGATATTAACCCTTTATTGAATGTATCATTGGCATTACTTTAGAGCTTTTGTAACTTCTGTTCATTCAGAGAACCTAATAAGTCTGGCTTCACCTACCACGGGTTTCAAGGGCTTCAAGTCCCTTTATATGATGTTTATTTTGCCTTTTTTGAATTTGCAACATTTGTCTTATAGGAGTAGATAAAACAACTAACTTTATTTGGGCACTTAACCATGACAAAAGCTATTCTAAGCTCTTTATGTGTGTCAGCTTTTGTAATTACCAGAGCCCTTTTGTTTCTCCCATTGTAGAGTTGAGGAAACTTAGAGAGGTACGATAACTATCAAGAGCTGTGAAGGGTCTGAGATATTATCCAATTTACAGACTAACCAATTAGCCTGCCACAGTCTCTTGGATGCTGTCAAAAGATAGGAGACCCAAGTCAGAGACAGCACTGAGCTTTATTACTCACAGCAATAGTGGAAGCTGGTGTCAGCATTTGTGCCAGCTCCCTGAATCCCAATTTCCACAATTAAACATCATCAGAAATACAGTTCCAAAGCAAAGGCAGTCAGCACCTCTGCTCAGAAGATGTGCAGAAACACCAGAGGCCACACGGAATTGTTACCCAACAGGAACTGACCCTGAGCCACTCCATTAGGAGATGATGGAGTCAGGATTCAAAGCCAGGCCGTCAAGCCCAGAGCCTGCACTGTCAGCCTTTCCCCATCCCCACTGGCTGCCCCACTATGACAATGTGAAGGAAGGAGGAACTGAGCTGGGTGCCATCTTCACACAGTGAGTCTCTTACGATCCTGCCCCGAACATCTTTCTTGTTCGGACATCCCTTTTCCTTGTCACTCACTCATTCCATTTTGTTAGCCTGTCCAGATCCCCTCTCCACTCTTCTATGCCCAAAGCGGTGGCCTATATGCACTTGCTCCCTGCTTCTTGTTAGGTTTGGACAATGGGAGGCACATGCAGGTGATCTGAGGACTCAGAGAAGGAGGCATGGTGCGGGTTCCCCTGGCTCTTTCCTCTACGAGGCAAAAGTGCAACACCTTTCCGGCAGCCTCTCCTACAGCTATTTCTAAGTTTTCCAGTAACCCTCCCTCCCTCTGCCTCAACCCTGTCCCTTCCATAACTCCCCCCAGTTGCCTCATTTGAATATGTCACCTTTTCCTGGACTTGAGCCCTTCACAGTCTGCTGCCATGGCCTACCTGCCTGTCTCAGGGGCTTCCTTCCTACTGAAGTGGCCCCGTTACTGTTCTTACATGCTGAGATTGAAGTCATGAGGGCTGTCGCCAGCTTGCGGTTAATTTTTTTGAATCTTATGGGAATTTTTCTCTATAGTCCTTTCTGTGTCACATACACTAACAGTTTTATCTCAGCACCCTGCCCCCCCATTTTACTTTAAAGTCCCCAATTGAAAGTCTGCATTTTGAGTACTTGCTGTCTTGGTGTTGCAGGCCAGAGACAGTCAGGGCTTTCTTCCTCTTCTGAAGCTTACTTTAAATTGAAGGAAGAGATTACAATGTCCCATCTATCCCCAAGCCTCTTGGTTTTTATCCTAAATGTTAGAACTTTTAGAATTACTCTAACACAATAGCCACCTAACTACAGGTGAGTAAGTTAATTAAAATTAAATAAGATTTAAAATACTGCACTTCCTCTATCCATCAACAGACGCTTAGATTGTTTCCATATTTTGGGTGTCGTGAATAATGCTTCAATAAATGTGGGGATGCTGGTATTTCTTCAAGATACTGATTTTGTTTTCTTGGAATATATACCCAGAAATAGAGTTACTGAATCATATGGTAGATCTGGTTTTAATTTTTTGAAGAACCTCCAAACTGTTTTCCACAGTGGCTGCACCAATTCACAATCACACCAACAGTGCACAAGGGTTCCCTTTTCCCCATATCCTTGCCAACACTTGTTATTTCTTATCTTTTTGGTAATAGCCATTCTAATATGTGTGAGGTGATATCTTATTGTGGTTTTGATTTGCATTTCCGTGATGATTAGTGACATTGAACATCTTTTCATGGATCTGTTGACCATTTATATATTTTCTTTGAAAAAACGTCTATACAGTTCCTTTGCCCATTTTTTAATCAGGTTATTATTATTGTTTTTTGCTATTTTTTGAGTTGTTTAAGTTCCTTATATATTTTGTATATTAACCACTTATCACACATATGGTTTGCAGATATATTCTTCTGTTCCATAGGTTACCTTTTCATTTTGCTGATTGTTTCTTTTGCTGTGCAGAAGTTGCTTGGTTTGATTTAGTCCCACTTTTTTTCTTTCTCTCTTGTTGTGTGTGCTTTTGTCATGTCTTAGAAATCTTGCCAAGGCCAAAGTCAAGAAACTTTTTCCCTATGTTTTCTTCTAAGAGTTTTATGGTTCAGTGTTTACATTTAAGTTTTTAATCCATTTTTAGTTATTTTTATGAGTGGTGTAGTATTAAAAATAACTAAAACTATAATAATTTGTTAATGCATACACAACTTCAAAAGATGTTAAGTTCCCCAGGCAATTCCATGAGCAGCTGAGGCTGAGAACCACTAGTGTAGTAGCTCTTACAAAGTACTTTTCCCTTATAAATCTCCATAACCACGTACTTCTTCCCTTAAACCATAAAGATAATGTATATGGGATAGTATCTTACATGTAAAAATGCTTTTGCAGGCATTACCTCTTTGCTGGAACAATTCTGTGCTATAACCAGAGAAGAATTTCATCATTCTGTAGATGAGATCACCAAGAGAGAAACTGACTTATTTGAGACCAAAGAAATAATGACTGGGCCATGACTTGAACCTAAGCCTCCTGACTCGGGCCTCGTTCCTTCGTTCGTTCATTCATTCATTCATTCATTCATTCATTCATTCATTCAGCAGTCTATTTCAGCTAATGTGCTAGTTGCCAGGCACAAAAAGATGATATAACTGAGCCCTGACCCTAGGATGCAAAGTCTGCTGAGAAGATGGATGGACGGGTAGACAGGTAACCAGACCAGAGTGCAAGTGCTTCAGTAAAGGTGGCAACAAGGTCCTCAGAACATGGCTGAGCAAGCCTTCTAGAACATTCAGGGAAGTGATTTTTTTAAGGGAATGCCAAAGCAGTTTGGTTAGTGGTCTGGGGCACATAGGGGATACTCAGGTAACAGTGGACAGCTTATACAAAGGTTTACCTAGAAAACAGACCTGGAGAAACACAGACTATTCTGCAAATTTCAAGAGATATTTAATATCTGGATATAATGCCCCCTTCAAGACCTTGCAAGTCTTTTCCATCTGAGTCTTCTTGTTGTCCATTAGCAGGTTATTCAGTGAAACTGGGGCAGTATCCTGAGGGCAACATCAGTGCTCCAGGTTCTGGACCATCTTGGGTGGTGTTAGAGGATATGTGGTTTGGTCTCAGGGTCTTGTCTCTCTCATCTGGGCCTAGCACAGAGGAAGGCTTTGCCTTCTTTGTGATATAATCACTGGGGTGCCCTCCTGAGGGAGCTCAGTGCTAAAGGTGGAAAAACTGATTGTGGCCCAGAGCTCGGTATCTGCAGAATGTGGAGCAGAAAAAGCAATGTCTGGTCAGAAGCCCCTTGATCTCTGGATCTCTTTCATGTCTGTACAGTGGTCATGCCTCCTGGACTGGGTTGCTATGAGACTCAAGGTGATAATGACTGAGGACAGGAGCAGCGAGATGGCAGCTGCTCAGCCAATGCTTTGTCTGCAGCGGAAGGGAGCAGGGGATTGGGAATAGAGGACTGATCATTATTCCTGCTTTCCTTGCAAACGTTGCAAACCCCGGGCTCCAGACCTGGCTTCCAAAAGTTGTGGGCTGGGATCAGATTGGGGAGAAAAAGGGCATGAGAGAGGCCTGCTGAGTCTCCATGGACATGCTGCTTGCTTCAGTTTTCAGGTTTCTTTCTGGCACAGGTTGATCCAAGTGTTGCTGCTCAACAGGAAAACAGAAATACCACACGGATAACTGACAGCAAACACGCTGTCTCCACATTTCCCAGTTCTTCCCAAAGAT
Source organism: Rhinolophus sinicus (assembly GCF_057876585.1). Lineage (NCBI taxonomy): Eukaryota > Metazoa > Chordata > Mammalia > Chiroptera > Rhinolophidae > Rhinolophus > Rhinolophus sinicus. The sequence goes on from NC_142513.1 coordinate 39,386,680, forward strand.
AGGATGCTTCTAAATAAGGACAGGGAAAGAGGAGGCCCTCCCTGCCCAGGGGGGATTTCCAGAGAGAGCCATACTGAGCTGTGTTTTGATTGAGAGCAAGTCCCTGGGCATAATTATGATCCAAATCCAGCAACCATTTGACTAGTACTAGAGTGGGGTCAGTTCCCCTTACACAGGATATTCCAGACGCCCCTCCTTCCCCAAGATGATGATAACCCCTTTTAGTATACTCACCTCTCTGAAAAGCAGTCTGTATTAGCAAAAATTTAACTACTTTGCAGTTTTGGACCAGTGATATGAAGACCCTAGAAAAATGGAGAAAAATCATTGGATTTCCGGGAATGTTGAGTTTACAACCTGTGCTAATACAGGTATAAAGGAGTGTTTTTTAAAAACTTTCATTTGGAAATAATTTCAAACTTACAGAAAAATTACAAGAATAGTGCAAAAAATACCCTTATATCCTTTATCCAGATTTGTCTGTTACTAACATTTTGCTCCATTTGCTTTATTGTTGCTCCCTTACCCTAAAATATGTGCACATTTTTCTGAGTCATTCAAAGATAGATTACATTCACATTTGAAGGTAACTTACATACCTCACAGCCCTTCAACCCTGAGTACTCCAGTGTGTGTTTCCTAAGAACTGGAGACCTCCTCTTACAAAACCATTGCACAGTTGTCAACCTCAGTTTAATGCTCTTTTCTGTAACTTATTGTCCTTATTCTATTTCCGTTAGAATAAGGTAATAATGTCCTTTGTTGCTACGTTTTTATCCCTCAGTACAGGACTCAGTCTAGAATCAGGCTGCCTTTCTGTAGCTTCCTTTTTCTCCAGAATAACCCTTGAGCAAACCATTTCCCCACTGTGGGCTGTGGTTTCCTCATCTGTAAGATGCAGGGTCAGAGTAGCTGACATCTGAGTTCTGCGATTATCTGGTGGCCGGGGTTGCCCGACACAGTGCTTTACATCCTAGATGCTCTTAAGATGTTTAATTGAAGTCTTACTTTCTATTTGAGGGAGCTTAGGTTTCACCTTCTTCTCTAAAACAGGACGACTGGCATTGGAAACAAATCTAAAGTCTCTCTGTCCTGGTCTATAAAAGATCTCAACGGTGACTGTTAATAATAGTAACAATGTGTTTGGTGATTGTAGCATATGGATAAGTGAAATGAATGACAGTGTCACAAGGCATGAGAGGGAGAAATTAAAAATATTCTATTACCTGCACTACATTTGAAGTGATATAGTATTATTTGAAAGTGGACTTAGATTAGTTTAAAGTGTAGATTTTTAAACTCTAGGAAAATTACTACACATTTTTTTTGCAAAAAATCCATTTTAAATATAAAGACTCTGAAGAGTTAAAAGTAAAGGGGTAGAGAAAGATGTACCATGCCTACACTAATCAAAGGAAAGCTGAAATAGTTATATTAATTTCAAACAAAGTAGACATCAGAACAAGGAAAATTATATGGATAAAGAGGGCCACTATGTTATGATAAATGGGTCAGTTCTCTAAGAAGACATAACGATGGAAGCACCTGACAACAGATGATCAAAATACACGAGGCAAAATTGATTGAGCTAAAAAGAGAAATAGACAAATCCACTATTGTAGTTGGAGACTTCAATATAACCTTGTCAGTAATTGATAGATCAAATAGGCAGAAAATCAATAAGGATAGAGTTGACCTGAACAGCACTATTAATCACCTTGATCTAATTGACAGTTATTGAACACTCCATCCACCAAGAGCAGAATACACATTTTTCTCAAGGTCCTAGGGAGCATTCACCAAGATAGACCACATTCTGGCTCATGAAATAAACCTTAACAAATTATGAAGACTAGCAATCCTACAAAGTCAGTTCTCAGACCACAGTGGAACTAAACTCGGAATCAATAACAATATTTGGAAAATCCTCAAATAATTGGAGATTAAACAACACACTTCTAAATAATTCATGGGTCAAAGAAGTCTTGACAAAAATGTTAAAATATTTTGAACTAAATGAAAATATACAGCTTATTAAAATTTGTGGGATGAAGTAAAATCAGTGCTTAGAGGGAAATTTATAGGTTAAATGCATACATTAGAACAGAAGAAAGAGCTTAAATTAATAACCTAAGCTCCCCTCTTAGGAAACTAAATAAGGAAGGGTAACTTAAACCTAAGGCAAGTAGAAGAAAAGAAATTAAAAATACATTCAATTCCCTGTAAAAAGGATACAGGAAAGAGGTAGCTTCTCTGCTTGGAGAAATTGTGATCATCCGAGAACAATGACAGCAATTTCGTGATGATGAGAAGTGACACCGCTATAGTGCTCTTTATGTGCCAGATGCTGTTCTAAGCAGTTCTCTTGGATTCATACATTTAATACTTAAAATAGCCCTACGAAGAAAGCCCTATTAGAATCCCCATTTCACAGATGAGACACTGAGGCACAGAACCATTAGGTACTTGCATCAGGGCACACAGCTACTAACAGGAGGAGCCAGCGCTTGAATGAGGGCAGCTAGCTCCAGAAGAGGTGGAATCACTCAATTCTTGTTCTGTCTCTGTCTTCTCCAGAAGAACAATGACTGGTCTTCTAGAACAATTTGTGTAGACTAGGAATATGTAAAGGATAGAAGGGGGAGACCTAAGATGCCATCACAGGTAAGCAAGAAATACAGTTGCTCTTACGACTTTAAGAGCTATTGTTAAAGTCTGAGAAATCATAGAAAATAGGAATGCTGCCAAGAGGTTGTGGAAGATAAATTCTGCACAGAAATTTGCTAGGGCAATGCCACAGGTCTGTGCTCCAAACAGCACATTAATGTTTTGAATGAAGTCATACTCATCAAGTGGTCTGATTTGCAAAGTTGAAAGGTGAGAGAGCCTTGAGTGATGCCAGAATTTAGAGCCCACTTTCAATACAATACAATTAAACAAGATTATTTAGTTAAAACATAACTTGCAAAATATAGACTAGACAGGACCTAGGTGGAAAGAAGTTTCTTTGAAAATGAACTTGGGGTTTAGCAAACCATAAGCTGCAAATGAGTTGCAAATGTGATATAGCTGCCAAAACATCTGGTCTGTTTCCAGCCTCACTGAAAGGGATCTGGTATTTGTGCTAGAGACTCTCAAGCTGGACAACACTTCAGAATAATTTTTAAATTTTAGATGCTTGAATTCTACCCCCAGAGATGCTGACTCAATAGGTCTGGACTGAGATGAGGGACTAAGAATATTTAAAAGTTATTGAGGTGTTTGGAATTGCAGTGGGACTGAGAACTACTAGTTGTCCCAGAAATGAGGTCAAGGTGGTTCTGAGCATCAAAGTGGAGGGAGCATTAGGAGGTGGGCCTCCAGGTTTAGCCTAGTTCAAAGCAGAGACCTGAGGCTGAGCAAGCATTAGCAGTCCCTGTCTAAAGATACCTCCCAAAGCTGTTACTCCACTTTAGTCTTGGGCCTTCACAGAGCTCTTAAACTTGTTCAACTCCGTACACTAGAGGGATCGTCCTCAGTTCTGGGATTTCCCAATTTTCATTAGAGCTGTCAAACAAGTATAGGCTTTGGGGAGAATAGTGTAGTGGTTAGAAAAGTATCTCAAGGAGAGCTTACACACAGTAGGTCCTCCCTCCATAGATGTTAGCTACCTTCCTGTCTTTCCCTTTTCTTGCTGTCCAGGTGTGAGGCATGCACTGCAGCCATGCAGCTTTTTCAGGTGATGCGGCAGTTAGCGTCCATGATGACCCCAAGGATCATCTCCGTCTGGTATTCAGGCTCGTGTGTAGTTCCCTCTTTCATTGACTCGGGGCTGACCTGTGTGATCAGTAGAACACAGCAAAATTAATGATGTGGGACTTCAGGAGTAGGTCAGAAAAGGCACTGCAGCTTCAACTTTGTTTTCTTGAATTCCTTGCTCTGGGGGAAGCCAGGTGCCATGTTATGAGGATACTCAAGCAGCTCCATGGACAGCCCCACAAGGAAAGGAAACAACTATCGTACCAACTTCCCAGTCATGTGATGAACCACCTGGGGAATAGGTTTTCCAGCCTCAGTTGAGCCTTCAAATGAATGCAGCACCATTTAGCAACTTGCTGAACTGTATCATCACAACCACACACCTCAGGCCTTCCTATTACATGAGAAAAAAAATAAATCACTAGTTTGTGTAAGTCACATGTTAGCAAACTACAACCCATGGGCTAGCTGCCTGTTTTTATAAATAAAGTTTTATAGGAACGCAGCCACATTCATTTGTTTATATGTTGTTTGTGGCTGCTTTCACATTATAGTGGCAGAGTTGTGTAGTTGTGACAGAGACCGTGTGGCATTATCTAAATAAGCCTGAAATATTGGCTATCGTATCTGGTTCTTTGAGAAAAAGTTTGCCAACACTTTATCTAAGCCATTGCTCTTTGTTTTTTCCCCTTCTTGCAGCTGAATACAATACTTAAGTGATCAATGGTCCAATCCACAGGACATTTGTTCTTGAAGAACCAGGGGACTCAATAATGTGGAAGCTCATGGAGAATCTAGCCAGACTGTATATCATTCTAAAGTCTGCACTGACCAAAGATTTTGTTCATTAACAGCAACAGTCAGTAAACAGAATCCATTTTAGCTGATTCAAGAGACTTTAACAAAAAGGATTCCTTATAGATGTGAGGGAGAGTCAAGAGAGCAAACACAGGATTTTGAGGCACCAGAGACCTGCAGTAGTGGGAAGCCATTACCTCCTGCAGCTCTGTAGGGGAAAAATGAGGAAGTGGTGTGACCAGAGCCCATTGGGTACCCTTGAACCTCACTGATACATTAGGATCAATTCATAATTGCAGCTCAAGCTGCTCTAAGAATTTTGATCCGTTTTGAATCAGCTGAGTCAAAGAAAAATTGGGTTCTGGAACAATTACCCAGAGGAAACAACCTCTGGAATCACTCTTGCTACAAGTCTACCATCTGAGTAATTGGGAAAGCAGCTTGTGACTTCATTTATTTGTACAATTATTGTCTCTGCCTGATTTTGCCCATATAAACTGATGTTTTTCCTCTTATCACACACGCCCGGTGTTGTAGGTGTCATTTTTTACCAGATTTTTTTTTAGCCATGAGTATCATCTATAATTAAAAGGGGAACTAACTGAATTCTTGTAGCATTTTCACACCAAGAGAAGCTCAGAATGTTCAAATGCTGTCCAAAGTACCAAGTAGAGATTTTCCAATTTTATGTTTGATGGGTCAGAGTAAAAGAGGCCTTGAAAAGCAGAACCAGACAGAGTCTCCTCCCATTGCCTTCCCAAGTGTCTTTGGGTCAGAGCCAAACATTCTAGGTGGCCTCAGCTGGTGATTGGCAGACACTTCCATGCTCTTATTCTGTGTGTATTGCCGGTCTTACCTGGTAGTACGTGCCAGAGCAGCACTGCAATTTTCCTTCTTTAGGAGCTGAGACCCAGGCCCAGGCTCCACCACAGTTCAGATGTTTCAAAAAGGGATGACAGCTTCCTTCTCTCAGGATCCTGCCACAAGGACTTTGCCTGGAATTCAAGAGCAGCTTCAGAATGACCACCCTGCTGTGTACCTGCTTGTTTGTACTGCAACTTGCCATTCCAGTTACTATTGCTATTTAACAAATTACCCAAAACTTAGCTGCTTAAAAAAGCCACTTTATTATGCTTATTGGATTTGGTTGGTCAGGAATTTGAGCAGAGAACAGCAGGGAGGACTTGTTTTCGCAACCCGATTTCTAAGGTCATACCTGGAAATCCTTTAATGTGGGAGTGACTCAACAGTTGAGGGCTGGAAACATGCAGTCTCCTTCATTCTCCTGTCTGGTGCCCGGAGCGAGAAGACTTGAAGACTAACACGGCTGAGCAGAACACTCACCCTGGCTTCTCCTTGTGGCGTGGCTTCCTCCCAACACGGCAGCTTCCAGGCAGTTGAACTTCTTACAGGGCAGCGCAGACTCCAAATGTTGGTATTCCAGTGAACCAGACAGAAGTTCATGGCTTTTTTGCTCCAGCCTTAGAAATCACACAGCAGCATTTCTGTTGTCGTCTTTGCTCCAAGCAGTCACAAGCCCTCTTCAATTCAAAGGAAGGGAAAATAGTCTCTACTCTCCAAGAAAGAAGTGTCAAAGAATGTTAGAGCAATGTTTTAAAAACAACATATTTGCAAATGGGGAAGCAGTTTCATTTTTCTCGTAGAAAGTGACATAAACGTAGTGTTTTCTCATCTGGAGATTGGAGAAACTCCACCCAGATATATGAACATAGGCCAGGCTGACTGAAATTTTTGACTGAACTGCAGAGGCCAGAGCTTTAAACTCCAAATAATGAAATTGTGGCAGTGATGGTGGTGGTGTGATAGAATGTTATTAAAGAACTGTAGGTTGGCCATTTCTGCACGGTCATTCTCTTATATGCCTAACATATAAGATGCATTGCAGCCTTGAGAGGAGAAACTTAGAAAATCCTATAACTGCATCCTGTTGGGGGATGGCAGAAAGAAGAAGCAAGGACAAGGTTTGCTGATGCCTAAAGGAGGTAGGGCTGCCATCAGGCTGAGCAAACCATGAGGCCAGGAGCAGGAAAAGACAATATTTGAATGATGCTGAAGAGAACTTGGAATGGATTGAAGGAGAAAATAAGATCTATCAATAGTTAACAAGAGGTCATACAGGGAAACTGGTTTATGGGGATAGGGAAAAGAGAGGAATTAACAGAGGTCAGAGCTAGCAATTAAATAAAGATGAGATTTACTGACCCTTAGTAAGTTCTCATGAACAATGGGCTAGAGCATTGCTCCTGGTCTTGGGGAAGCAAAATAGAAATAAATTTCAAGGCTGACTGTGAGACCAACATGGACATTAGACATTTTCCAGTACTATAAGGGAGGTGTCTGGTTATAAACATATATCAGCAAGGTCATGATTTTGCCCTGCAGCATCCCCAAGAGTTAGAATTGGCCTCCTACACATCAGCAGAAGCCCTCTAATGGTATGTTTGGCTATTGTACCCATATCTGCTAACTTTCTGACCAAGTGGTTTCTGGACGTTACATAGCAAGTTGGCCCTTAAGTTTATTTAGGGTTTTTATATTCATTATCTTATTTACCCTAACAAACTTATGAAGTATGCAGAAAAGATACTATCATGTTCATTTCTGTGATGAGGAAACTGGAATTGGGAAGTTGGGTAGCATCTCAAACCAGGCAGCAGTAGAGACAGGACTAGAATCCAAGTCTCGTGCCTCCTGATTGCCAGGGCCTCTGGCTTCTGCTCTGCTGCCTCCCATGCTGAGCCAGGAGCTCAGGTGTGCTGTGAGCCAGCTGACTTCATTTCAGTGGTAGATGCCAGAAGGAAATGTTTGACTGCCTCTTGCAACTGGAGTGCATTTCAACTTGAGTCTTCCTTCCATTCTCTCTCTGTCTCTCTCTGTCTCTCTGTCTCTGTCTCTGTCTCTGTCTCTGTCTCTCTCTCTCTCTCTCTCTCTCTCTCTGTCTCTCTCTCTCTGTCTCTCTCCCCCCCCCCACCCCCCACAATGATGTTGCTGTTACAGTTGCCAGAGCATTTCAGTAACTGCAGGGTCCTGTGCTCCATTTCTTTCCTCATCAATCAGTTGTCTATTGCTGTATAACAAACCACTCCAAATCTTAATGGCTTAAAACAATAATCATTTATTATTTCTCACATTTCTATGGGTCAGCAATCTGGGCAGTTTTACTGCTGGTCTCATCTGCAGTTCACTCATGTGATGGAGATTATCTGATGATGACACTGGGGCTGAAGAACCCATGATGCCCTCATTCTCATGTCTGGATATTGGTGAGACACTTTGGTGCTTCTCCAAGTGGCCTCTAATTCTCCAGTATGCTAGCCTGGGCCTCCTCACAGAATGGTGTTCTCAGGGTTCCAAGAAGGTGAAGATGGAAGCTTCAAGGCCTCTTAAGGCCTAGACTCATGAAACCATGCAACATCACCTCCACCATATTCTATTGGTCCACATAAGTCAGGAAGCCAGCCCAGATTCAAGGGAAGTAGAGAAATAGACTCCAAGGATGGAGTCTTGATGGGAGGAACAGTAATGTCCCATTGCAAAGGGGCATAGGCCCGTTGAGGTCATTCTTATAATGCTCTGCCATATGCCATGATCTGGTGAACAAGAATTAACCAAAACATGCCCCTATTAGGAAAAAACAAGCCTCTTTCTCTTATAGCACTTGTGTATCAATTTGTGTTCTTTGGTGCCAAATGACAGAAACAGACTCTAGTTAACTTAAACAGGACAACCATACGTTAGAAGGGTAACAGAGGCTTACAGACCTGATGGAAGAATTTTACAACATGACCTTAGAAGTGACAGGAAGAGGGCAGCTCTAGGCATCTCTGAAGCAGGAATTCATGGATACTATTTTTAGGGACCTCATCACTGGAATGACTTAGTTCCTGCTGATTTTTATTTTATTTTACTTAATTAATTAATTTGGTTTTTGTCTTTGGTCATTGGCTCATGGTTCAATTTCCTTGGGAGCTGCTTTGGCACATGTTCCCGCTGCTTGGGTGGGGAGTGGGGGCAGGACAACTTGATGGATCCGACCACATGGAATGGGATGGGGTAGTGTACCAGAGGAAAAGTGGGTGCTGTGTAAAAAGTAGGAGAGGCAGGCAAAAATGTCAGTTGTCTACTGATTTCTAATCACTTCCTGTGGGAACTCATTTGGATTATTGGTGGTGGGGGGCCTAACCGTGACGTATATATGAACAAATTCTATCTCAATGCCCCTGTTCCCACCCCTCCACCCCCAAAATTAAAACAATTAAAAATCTTTTTTTCCCTCCTTTATGCAACATGTAATCTTAGATGAACTTTTGTCCCACTGGACCTAACTTCTTAAATGCAAGTGTCCCCAATGGTTCTATCATTCACTCTGTTTTGTACTCAATGTCTTATGTGAGGCATGTTAGCCCCTATCATGATATCAATCCTCACCTCCCTGTGGGTGACTCCTTGATGGTCTTTGTTACTGACCATTTCCAATTTGCTGTGAGAATCCTCTACCCAAATCCACTGGACTCAACCTGCTCTCCCTCTCAAAATGTGCTCTGGCAGCTACCACATATTGGCTTATTCAGCACAAATTTCAACCGCCTGACGCATGTCGCCCATACTGTAGAGTCTGGAAAGACCAAAATGACATTTTCAAACTCCTGTGCAGCTGCGGTGCCATGCTTGGTTGACTTCCACCAAGCAGGCCCGTCCACTGAGCCACGGATGGCAACAGTGAGTGACGTGAAGTATGGGGGCTCTATGGGCGCTGTGTGATAGGTGTGTGGGTGCTGCAGCTTATGTCAGAGGCTTTGGTTCTTCTGGGGCAGCCTGGGAGCTTCTGCTGTCCTGTCCTCTAGTCGCAGGCTGTGAGTGGTGGCAGCAGTAGGGTTTCTGCTAGAGCGTTCCTGTGGGGGGAGCTTGGCCATATCTCCTGGCTGCATTGCTCCTGACCATGTAGCACCCAAGCATGGTTCCTGAATTGGAAATTTTCCGAGATACCTAATGGAATAAACCTTTTCTGCTTAAATTTGTTAGATTGGATTCTGTTGTCTGCAACTAAGAACACTGCCTGATATAAACACTCACGAGTTCCCCAGTGCTTTAGTATAAATCTTGAACAATATGCTCTTTGTCCCCCACAAAAAAAGAGCCCTGTCACAAAAAAAAAAAAAAAAAAAAAAAAAAAGAGCCCCGTACCATTTTGTACTTCTACAGGTAGTATATGAGAGTTCCAACTGCTTTGTCTTGCAGGCATCTGGTTTTGTCAGCACTTTCTTGATGTTGCTGAAAGAAACAATGTAATTTTAAAAATGTTTCAATATCATAATGTGACTTTAGGTGGGGGGACAAGATACACACACACACACACACACACACACACACACACTTAAAAACCTTTTTATTGCAGTAAAGAAAATAATGTTATTAACATTGTCTAGGTCTTTTGAGTCCACTTCCTCACTTTTGTTGACCTTAACTGTCACAGAAGAAAATTTTATGGAAGTTTTCAAGGCATTGTTTGATTTAAACTGGAAAAGCCTCTCCAGATTTGTAGATGTAGCTTCCCTAATTGTTTTGTTCTGTCTTTTCCTTGTGTGGGTGAGTGGACTGTGGATAGACCTGTCTCATCATTGGTCCAGGACAAGTCTCTTCACACCCCTGAATGTCCTATGAATGGAGGAGGAGACTATGAATAAAACAGCTCAGGTATAGAAACTCAGTCCCAGGACCAGTCTGCAATTTAGTCACCATTTTCATGTTGAATTAGAAGGCACATGCAAGGACAAGAGGCATATGGTTAGCAATTAATTAATGGCCTTGATGAAATTCTTATCAGTTCAGGAGACTTTGCTAATTTGAAACCATTGTCAGCCAGCTCCTCATTAATAAGCTGAGCTCTATTCTCCCTACCCTCTCCCCAAGCTTCCCTTCTGACTCTCAAAGTCTGTTGCAAAGCCAGATGAGGACTTCCACCTGCATCCCAGCGAAGACCCCAACCTTGGTCTGGAATCTGACCTCAGCACCCCGACTTCACTTTTTTATGTACAGGGAATTTTCTTGTTTCATTTTCCAGGGCAATGTTCTCAGCATAGGATCTCTGAGATCCAGCGAATCCTTGATTTATCATTGTCAGGGTCTTTTACAAAGAGAGTGGGACCCAATGTTGTGTTGTGTTCTCTGGTCTGTGTATGTGTGTTGAAGGAGGGTGGTTTGGGGGGGAGACAGAGAGCAAGGTGGGTGGGGAGGGAGGCAGCAGAGGGTGGTGAGTTCACTCATTCCAAAGAACCAAATAAATTTCTTCTGGGTAATCCATCCTTTCATCATTTTCTGTTGCCTTTCTTCTCCGCTTGGTGCTGACGACTGGACTCTGTGGGATATGGTGTCTGGAGCAGGACAGGTTCATGCTGAACTGCTCAGGTAGAAGCCTCTCATATGTTTTATACGAGGGGTATATCTACTTAATATACATCTACCATATCAAGCAGGTATAGGAATTGCATTCATTTCTTGTGCTCTACTTTTGAAGCTTCCAGAAAAAGGAATTTTGTTATCAATCCTCAGTGTAGGGAATCCCTTCTCCTAATAATAAGAAACCACCAAAACAGCACACAATGGAGCCTGTAAAGTGTTTCCTTATTGTAAAATGTCATACTCAGCCTGTTGTCTGGTTTTAACTAACATACCAAACGACAGGCATGGCTGTAACTCACTCCTGAATTCCATTACTTCTGTTTCATTGTCTGTCTTCTCAATTTGTGTGTGATTCTGAGGTGACAAATTTGATTCCCCTTTGAGTCCAAGGTTTGACCCAATGCCACTGTGTCAGTTAGCTTTTTCTATGTAACAAGCCACCCCAAAACTCAGTGGCTTAAATACCACATATTATTTTTAGTAGACTTTATTTTTTAGATCCGTTTTAGGTTCACAGTAAAATTGAGTTGGGAGATTCAAGGATTTCCCATATACCCCTTCCTCCACACAGCCTCCTCCACCATCAATGTCCCCCACCAAAGTGGTACACTTGCTATCATTGATAAATCTACATCGTGGCATCATTACCCTCCAAATTCCTAGTTCACCTTAGAGTTCACCCTTGGTGGTGTACATTCCGTGGGTTTGGACAAATGTATAAGGCCATGTATCGACCATTGTAGTATCATGCAGTCATTCTGCTTCCCTAAAAGTCTTCTGTGCTCTGCCTATTCATGTCTCCTTCCTCCTAAACCCTGACAACCACTGATTTTCTTTTTTTTCTGGCTCTATAGTTTTGCCTTGTCCAGAATGTCATAGAGTTGGAATCATACAGTATGTAGCTCTTTCAAATTGGCTTCTTTCACTTAGTAATATGGATTTAAGTTTCCTCATGTTTTTTCATGGCTTGATAGTTTTTGTTGTTGTTGTTTTTAGAGCTGATAACACTCCATTCTCTGGATGTACTATAATTTATTTATCCATCACCTACTGAAGGACATCTTGGTTGCTTCCATGTTTTGGCAATGATGAATAGAGCTTTAAACATCTGTGTGTAGGTTTTTGTGTGGACATAAATTTTTAACTCATTTGAGTAAATAGAAAGGGGCATAATTGCTAGATCATATGATGAGTCGGTTTAGTTTTGTAAGACACTGCCAATCTGTTTTCCAAAGTAACTGTACTGTTCTGCATTCCTACCATCAATGAATGAGAGTTCCCATTGTTCCACAGCCTCGTCAGCATTTCGTGTTGTCAGAGTTTTGGATTTTGGCCATTCTAATAGGTGTGGAGTGGTAACATATTTTAAATTTCTCAAGATTCTGTAGGCTGCCTTGGTAGGTCTTCCAGAAAGCAGCTATCTATCAGCTGAGCAGCTCAGCAGGGGCTGGATGATCTAGGAGGATCTCAGCTCTATTTCTGGGGCTGTGCTGGGATGGCTGGGGCCTCCTTCGATGTGGTCTCATCCTTCAGCAGACTCGCCCAGGCTGCTTCATATGGTGGTGGAAGGGTTCCAATAGCAAGAGAGGACTTGTCCAGTTGTGCAGCACTTTTTAAGCCTCTGCTTATTTATGTTTGGTACATCCCATTGTCTAAAGCAGGTCATGTTACTACACCCAGATTGAGGAATGGAGAAATAAACTCCACCTCTTGATGGGAGGAACTGTAAAGTGTTGTATCATAATTTCCCCATGTATAGCAGATGGTGACTGTGATATCTTACTGAGTGAAGGAATAATCTCTGACATTCCATGAACCACTCTAAATCCCCAGCCCAGGTTGCACACAGAAAAGCAGTGTCTTCAGTTAGTGTAGGGAAATATTATAGAAAGGAGATTAGATAATCTCATTCTTCTTTTCCAATTCCTTCTGGGGTGTGAGGAATTGATGACTGCCCCTTTGGAACAATACCAATAACCCAGTTGGTATTGTTCCAAAGGGGCAGTCATCAATTCCTCACAGCCCTGCATCAGGAACTCACAGCCTCTGGTCTAAATATTCTATAAAAGAAAAGCATTACACTTATTCTTGTCTTCATTTCTTAGTTGCTGAGAAAAATGTTATTGAGGTTTAAAGGGTGATAGCTAATCATACCTCTTCCCTTTCCATCTTTGGACTCATTTGAGAAATAGATGCAAACAACAGGAATTGGAGATCAAAATAGCATCTCTGCTGCTGGCAGCAGTGGATCCGAGAATGTAGCTTGGGCTACAGCCAGACAGGTTTCTGCTTCTTCCTCACGGGAAGGGAGCTTGGGTCGGCAGAGCAGGTCCACTGGCCTGCCAGACCAAAGAATTGTCGCCTCTCACCTTTTAGGTCATGGCAGGCAAGACACAAGGGTCATGCAGGCCACCCAGGCTGTGGTAGCTATGGCTCCTTCCTCCTCACCCCACTCAGCAAGGAGTGGATGGAAGTTTAGGTGGAAGTTTGCTATTCTGACTTCTTTGTTGCAATTTTTCTATATGCATATATTTTAAAACTTTTTCTTGAAGCATCATATACATATAGAGAAGAGCATACATCATAGGGCATGGCTCAATACATTTTCACAAATTAAAAACACTCACGTAACCAGCACCTGGACCAAAATCAGAAAAATTACCAGCTCCCTAGCAGCTGTATGGAATCTTTTTTTTCCAGCTTCTTTTGCTCAAATTATGATTTGAGGTTCACCATGTTGTATATAGATGTAGATTGTTAATTCTGAATGCTGTGTGGTATTCTACTGTGTGGATACCCCTGTAATTTATTTACCCATTGTACCTGTGATGGACATGAGTATAGTTGCCAGATTTGGTGAATTAAAAGCATTCTCATATGTGCCTAAAATATGCAGGTAATTCTGGTTGATATACCCTTAGAAGTATCCCCTGGGGCCCAATAATTCCACTTTTAGACATATATCCAACAAAAAATGTCTAGCGATTTTCAATACTGATAACTTTTCCAAAGTGAAACCGTTTGGCACTCCCTCCGGCAACATTATGAAAGTTCCAGTTGCCCACCTCCTTGCCTCCTAATACTTTGGAAAAGGCAAAATTCTATATCATATTCTATAGATGAGGCTGAAATACCAGGAAAGGGAGAAAATGAGTCCCCCTGTCATTGAAAAGGGAAGAATTTTAAAAGGAATTTTTTAAATGCATCAATCTATCTCACTTTTATAAAAATGTATTTTAAAGTTGCAGACAATTAACAGATGGGGTCTTTTTAGGTGTAACATCATCTTACAATCAGGGGATTGATTTATGATCTAACTTTAGAAACTTGAGATGCTCTGAATGTCTCACCCAGCTCTCGGAGGAATTATTTTGCGGACAAAACGTTCCCTTGGTGGAAATTGTGATAAAGCACCAATTAGTGACTGTAGAAACAAAGTGGGAGTGTTTAACCTTTCAGGCATGCCAACAATCTGCTTCTTAATTTGAGAATAGGGTACAAAGTGTTAGCAAGTGAAGAATAGTAATCATTCATCACTCAACTTGACATCTCCTTCACAGCAGAGGCAAGAGAAGGGTTCCTCTCTGCTCCATTTATGCTGGCTTTCATCTGACTTCTCTGAGAAAGGACCAGATGCTCTAATGAGGGGTAGCAGACACTGAAAATATCTGGAGATCAGGAGAAAACATACTGACAGCTTTTCCCTTGAGAAGCCTCTCTACCCTCCAAGCTCCTCGGAGCACTTTATGTGCAGTACCCAGCAGCAAGTCTTATTAGCCCTTTTCCCCAAATGGTAGAAAAGTGGTGCAGGGAGGCTAAAATGGCTCACTTGAGGCTACAAGGGAGGCCAAATGTTCAGCTTAAAATAGAAACTGAGCGCTCTGGGAAACTCAGACAGCCTGAGACAGTCCTTTAATCTCTGGACCCTTCCGCGTCTTTTTAGACAATAAACCTTTCCTTGAAAGAGGTTTTTCCCCCCCTTAGTGACAGGGCTGCCAATTGTCTCTCCAGGATGTTATAAAAAGGTGACATTTAACAGTGGAAATTGAGACTCTAATTGACTTCTCCTAGAGCATAAAAACAAGTGCCCTGTATTCCTTCTCTTGGCCAGATGTTTGTAATTGTCCCCTTGGGATTCTACCTTGAGGGAAGCTGAAGAGGCAAAACAGAACAGTTCACTTGAACTGGTGTAGTTACACACTCAAGATTTGTTTTCACTGCACAGGGGAAGACATGGAGAGCCCCTCCAAAGAGAGGTTGCAGGAAAAGGGTTCTAGCTCACGTCACTAGACACTGGAACCAAAGTAGCCCCTGAATCTCTTGTAGTGAGTGATGAAGAGCTAAAGGTGAATCCTCCATTTCCTGATATGGGTCTACGGGGACCTGTGATTATTTGGATTAGTTGTGTGACTTTGGCTAATGGAATTTGAGCAGAGATGAAGTGAGCAAAATCTTGAAATGTACTTGTGTAGGAGGTCTTGGCTTCTTGTGTTGTGGTCATCATCATGAACAGAACATGCCCCAGGGAGCCTACTTATCATGGAAGATGAGAGACACGTAGAGCCTAGAGTCTAGCCCAGCCGACACGGCCAATTCCTAACCTCTTGGCAAACATGTAAGCAAGAAATGATGCTTATTGTTGTGAGCCACTGAGTTTTGTGGTGGTTTGTTATGCAGCACATTACGTTATAGCTAACTGATACGAGGCCATTGAAAGAATAGGGTGAAAGAGATTCTTAGTGTGCTGTGAACAAAATTTTAAAAAATGCTCAGCTTGGGGTAGTTGCATAGCAGGCACCTAGTCACTTTGAGAGGAACTGAATTGGTGATTATATTTCACATATTTAAAAAAGGATAGCGTGAACCACACTACGTTCTGAATCTCTGACCTGCCTGTTGATATCTTCCTCTTGTTGACGGAAGAATGTCCAAACCTGTATAGAATTTTTATGAGTTTATTTGAGCCAAAACTGATGACAGGAAGCAAGACCTCAGATACTCCAGAGAATGACAGTTTGCAGTTTATTTTATGCATTTGAAATTAAGGAGGGAACTAAGGAAAATTACATGAGGGTGGGAGAAAGCATGGTGAGGATTGGATTGCAGGGTAGTTAACAAGATTATGTGCCCTCTTTAGGGTGGTTATGCCTTTGAGGGGCCTGGAAAAGAGAATTACTCTGACTTTTCAAAGGTGTGTTAACTTAGGTGCACAAGAACAATGGACAAGGCTTGCTTAAAAATCTTTCACTAAAGAAGTTATAGGTCTGGGGCATGACTACCCACCATGACCTGCCCAGTTAGGACTTTATGATCAGATCACCCTGTGAAGTTACTTTGTATTAAATTTATTACAGTGCCCCTTTTTCACCCACACTCTTAATTGACTATAACTTTTATGAATCCTTTTCTAATGGCTTCTTTCCCATCTTTTCTCCAGTCAGTATGTTGACATCTATCTATTGACCAAATCCTGGGCTGAACCATGAACACCCATATACCCACCACCTAGATTTTACAATGAACATTTAGCTGTAATTTGTTTTGTTACATGTCTATCTACCCATCCTTTTATCCATCCATCAATCCATCTTAGTTTTTGAGGTATTTCAAAATAAGTTGCACACCAATATACTTCACCCCCATGGCAAATTCTGACAAATGCATATACCCATCATCCCTGTAAGTTTCTTGATGCCCCTTTCCAGTTAATCCTACCCCATACTCCAGGGTAAAGATTATTTTAATTTTTTCCACTATGGATTAGTTTTGCCAGTTTTAGAACTTTATGTAAATAGAATTATACACTATGTATTCTTTTGTGTCTAGCTTCTATTGGCACAATATATTTTATATTCACCGATGCTGTTGTGTCTATATGTAAAGATCCTCATTTTTAAATATATAATTAGACAAGATCTTTTCAGACTCCCTTTACCTTAAAATTTTGGGTTTCTCTGATGTATATACAGTTACAGTAACCACTGTTAAATAATACACTTGAACAAGCATCCTTCTGAAACAGGCATCTCTCTTGCATGTCTGTCAGAGATTTTGTCCTTTGGTTTTCACCCCCCACTACTCCTTTTAGAGTTGATAAATCTTTCAGAACTGCTGAGGGAATTTATCCAGATTTGACCCAGGGGCATAGTGCTTTTGATTTACTGAGTTCAGTAAAATGCAGGAGCTGACTAAGTTCTTAGGATCAATTGCATCTGTCTTTTCCCCAAGTGGTAGGTAGTCAGCAGTTTATCTTTCGCAGGCTTCACAGCAGTGTGTCCAAACTGTGGGTTTTAGGAATGATTGAAAGACTTAGCAAGTTGTCCTTCTTACTTTGCTCTGGTTGGGCGACTAGAGTCTAGAGCAGTGAGTGGGAAATAATAAAAGAAAACAAGAATAAAGTGACATTTTCCTCCACAATCGCTAAGACTGTTCGACTACTTTGTCCCTTAGATTTAGCTTGAGGTTTTTAACTAGAATGTTTCTTTGTTCTGTGTCAATTTAGCTAACCTAGAACCACATTTCCCGGAATTCCCTTCCTCTCAGACATCCCTGGTTAGCAGGGACCACCACCTTGCTGAAGACTTGGAAAGCGGAATTGACACAGCACTGTGGTCTTTCTGCCTTGGAAAGGTCTGTGCAGGAACCCAGGTACTGTTGCAGCTCAGTGGGATTGTTCCTGATCCACTGGCTCACCTCTAGAGGAGGCTGCCACAAAGCTTCCTCTAGCCTTTCTGACTCCTGGGTGACTGGGGCCCTGCAGCAATGTGAGCTCCCTGGGACTACCATCAGCTTCCCTGACTTCGGGCCAGGCTGCCCTCCCCATTGCCCCCAGGCCCAGTGCTAGAGCTGTGTTCCCAGCTCCCTCCCATTAATGTATAAGATCTCAGCGTTCTAACAAAGCCCATATTCCATGTCATTCTTAATGCTGCTATCTCTCTGATAGACTCTTGAGTGATTACACCTAGTGATGAACATTTCTCATCACAGGAGATGTGCAATATTCACTTTTGGTTCCTTTCTCTTTTCCTTCCTAACACCCTGATTTGGTTCCATGATCCACACTGCTCCATGCAGCCAGGAGATCAGGGAAAGCTGGCTGAGCTCCACCTCAGAGGTGACTTGATGACCTAAGCCAACCCTGCTAAGGATGATAGAGCCAGTCCTGGCCAATGAGATGGGGGAGAAGTCACTGAAGGATTTCTGGAGAATAGGCCCTTCGTATAAAGAGATAAGTATGAAGGAACACGGCTCTTTTTGTTGTTGTTCTATTGGATGTTGCCCCAAACTGTAGCCACCACAAGGGACACTGGCCTTAGAAGAACATGCTGCAGGAAGACAAAAAGGAGGAACTTGGATCCTTGAAGATACATTGAACTGCTCAAGGAACCAGCCCTGGAATACACAACTTTTCCCTGTTTGCCTGGGTCTTTCCCAGTTTTAGCACTGAAGGCCCTGTGTCTGGGGAAACCCCTGGGTCCTGAGCATGCTGGGTGGTTTGTCTAGCTGTGGCTCAGAACTTTAACGAGAAATAATTCCCTTTACTGTTGAAGCCTTTTGAGTTGTGTCTGTTCTTGGTGCTTATAGCTGAAAGTATTCTCAATGGTATGGGGCAGTAAAAGAATGTGCCTTTTGTTTCTGACAGCAGTTATAAGATAGGGATTCTAAAAAACATTTTGATTGATTAGTATCAGTTTCATTAATTTACGGGCAGACATAACTTATACATTTTACCTAATTTTAAAAAATTACTACTTGGACATGCATATGATATAAAAAAAGATAAACATAGCTGTTCTATTTTAGGTATTTGCATGTCTTTGTGCCTTTCTTTAGCTTTGTCTTAATATAGGCGTGCCCTTACATTGGCCAGTGATGTCTTTTGGGCCAGGAGAGAAGGGTGATCGCTGTTCTACATGTTTAAAACTCTCAAGTAAGTTGCTGGAATTTTCAAACATATTTATACAAGAATTTGGTGTAGTTCAGTGATTTTTCCAGAAAGAAAGTTTTTCTGGACTTGAAACGGTCTTCCTGTGGGTGTAATAGATTAATTGCATTATTGATTTGGCCCTTTTCTGCATCTATACCTATCTTTGCTTAGGTTAGGTTGTAGCCCAAGATCAAAATAATACCGTGTGGGCCGGCCTGGTGGCTCAGGCGGTTAGAGTTCCATGTTCCTAACTCCGAAGGCTGCCGGTTCGATTCCCACATAGGCCAGTGGGCTCTCAACCACAAGGTTGCCAGTTTGATTCCTCAAATCCCGCAAGGGATGGTGGGCTGCGCCCCCTGCAACTAGCAATGGCAACTGGACCTGGAGCTGAGCTGTGCCCTCCACAACTAAGATTGAAAGGACAACTTGACTTGGGAAAAAAAAAAGTCCTGGAAGTACACACTGTTCCCCCAATAAAGTCCTGTTCCCCTTCCCCAATAAAATCTTTAAAAAAAAATAATACTGTGGATTGGATGGCTTATAAATAACAGAAACTTATTTCTCACAGTTCTGGAGGCTGGAAGTCAAAGATCAGGGTGCCAGTATGGTTGGGGTCTGGTGAGAACCCTATTGTAGGTTGCAGGCTGTTCTCATTTTATACTCAGATGGTGCAGAGCAAAGAGAGTAAACTACCTCTCGTGACACTGATAAAGTACTAATCCCATTCATGAAGTCTTCACCTTTATGACTTCATGTAATCCAAATTATCTCCCAAAGGCCCCACTTCCTAATACCATCACATGGTGGAGGTGGGGGTGGGGTGGAGTTTCAACATATGAATTTTGGAGGGACACATTCAGTCCATGACAATAAAATTTGCCATGTAGCCTGATAATGTCCTCCTACCATGACTCTGGGTTTGCCTATGTGATGTTCTTTGGCCAATAAGTGCAAGCAGAGGCGCTCACATAGTTGAGATTGTTGGCTTGTGCCCTGCCTCCACCACGACAATGTAGCTAGGTTCTCCTGTGGGAGAATGAGTGTCACATGGCCCAGGCACCCCAGCTGATAGTCAGACAACTGCCAGATATGTGAGTGAGCCCAGATGAGACCAGAAGAATCATCCCATTGACCCCAGCCTAAATTGCTTGTCCATTAACTCACGCGTTAAATAAATGCTTATTTATTTATTTATTTATTTATTTATTTATTTATTTATTTATTTATTTTATTGGGGAACAGTGTGTTTTTCCAGGACCTATCAGATCCAAGTCAGGTCGTTGTTTTCAATCTAGTTGTGGAAGGAGCAGCTCACTGGCCCATGTGGGAATTGAACCAGTGACCTTGGTGTTATGAGCACTGCACTCTAACCAACTGAGCCAACTGGCCACCCCACTGCTTATTAAGTCAGTGAGTTTGGGGATGGTTTCTTACACAGAATTATTGCAGCAGTTGATAACTAAGATTGTTTTACCCATCAGGGACAGTTTGGATAGGCTGTAAGAAGGAGTTAAATATCTTGGCTTTCAGCCAGTCATACCTTATACAATTTAACCCAGAAGTTACCCATTAATCACCCTCTTCCACATGCTTATGTCTTATTCAAAGATAAATGTAACAGTACTATTTTAAGTATATATGTATCTTTAGGCTTTGAGTTTTGTCCAAAAATGTGGTGCCCTCACAGGAACCATATCCCACCAATGGGAGCTGGTTTCTGTTCCACATGAGTAATAGCCTCAAGTCACTGGGGGTTTAGGAATGGATTTTTATATGAGTTTGTTGTAATTCAGTGATTAAAGATGGGGCCAGCATCACTTCATGCTCATGTAACTTCCTTATGGTGGTCAGGACTTTGAGGTTGTTTCCCAGGATGCTGATGAGAAAGCGTATGTGACTATTTAAATTTAAGTTAGTTATAACTAAATACAATTAATTCAATTCCTCAGTCATATTAGCCATATGTCAAGTGCTCAACAACCACAAATTGCTAGTGGTTACTTCTTTGGACAGCACAGATACAGAACATTTTCATTATCTCAGAAAATACTGTTGGGCAGTGGTCTCAGTGCTTGTGTTCAAATTTCTTATTTACAGAATCTTTTCTGTCTAAGCTTCTAGTTTCTTCTGACCACTTGATTCTGACAGGCCCTCACTCTGTACCCTCTGGGAAAAGTGAGTTATTGTTGTCCAGGTTATTTTATAAAACTCAAGCAAGCTAGCCTGTTTTGACACCAACAATGTTAAATATTCTCTTCATTTACAGGTCACAAAAGTAACCATTGAGCAGAGTCTTTATTCATTTACCTCTACTGTTGGGGAGTATTCATTCTGCCCGGGCAAAGTGAGGCTTGGGAGGGAGTAAGGGTAGCGAGGACAACCTCCAGTTTGAGTTGTGAAAAACCTCAACAAAAACTGAGGGGGGGGGGGGAGAAGAAATTGAAGCATACACAGAAAATATTAAGCAAAATTATGCTCCAAGCCAGGCTCTTCTGAATTTACCCTCCCACCTCCACTCCAGCTAGAAGTAGCATTTACTAGAAAACAGAACCTGTCTCCACTCCCTGATTTCCTCGAGGAGGGATTTTCTTCCAAAGTAATTTCTCCGCACAATGCTCCTGGTCTCTCTTCACCTCTTTACTTGCTAGGGTGAAGTGACTTTTTTGAGTGGTGAATGTGAGAAGTATAAATAGAGTACCTTCATGTCCAGAACTTCCCCTGGGTGGACCCCTCATGACCAGCCTCATATGCAGAGCCCTCCAAGGAGGGTGGCTGAGACGTAGGTGGGTAACTGCCTCGCCCTGTGGGGTTTAGTTGATAAGCCCATTGGGGCCTTATATAAGTCCTTTCTTTCAACTATGCTTCTATCAGTGATAAAGGCTAAATTTTGGGTCCCATCCTCCATTCCTTGTCCTATTTCTCAGTTTCTTTAAAATTCATGTAGGGGAGACAAATGCTGTTTATTGGATGCTCCCACAAACCCCATAGTCTTGGGAAAGTGTTTTCTGAGGCTGCTCCATACTTGATTTGGGCTGCATTTGTGCACCTGTCCCCAGTTTAGGGTATATCTGGTTCCCAAAGTTGGAAGTATATCCAGCTAGATATTTGTGTAGAGTCTACTGCATGGTGGTGGTGATGGTGGGGCTTGATAGAGGCTGACACAGTATAGAGATTTGAAGGAAGGACAGAATTTGGATAGAAATAGAGAACAGGATGCAAAAACCTTCCCACTAGAGGTGGGAAGCTCAAGTAATATTTAGGAGGGAAGTATAAAACTCCCCTCTGCAGGGCTCCTGCAGGGACATGAGAGAAAATTCTGAAGAGATAGGGATCACTAACTGGTGATATTTCTCTTCACCTCAAAATCATGCAACATCTTTGTCTTTTTTTATTGAGGTATAATTAACATATAACATTAGTAGTTTCAGGTGTACAGCATAGTGATGTGATATTTGTATACAGAGGGTGCCAAAAAAAATGTATACACATTTCAAGAAAGGAAAAAAGTAATCAAATTATAATACTCAATATATACCGATAACAAAAGATGAATACTAGTCATGTTTGACTTCTGGAATTACAAGAGGTGCTCAAAGTAGTTACCTTCACGTCCAGACACTTCTGGTTACAGCGAAGTATTGCTTGAGCAACGATGACCAAACTGTCTACTTGTATACATTTTTTTGACACCCCTGGTATATTGTGAAATGATCACCATGATAAGTCTTAGGTAACATCCAACACCATACATAGTTAAAAAATGTTTTGCGTGTGTGAGGAATCATTTTAGCTTTAATTTGCATGTGTCCAGTAACCAATGATGTTGAGCACCTTTCCATGTGTATATTAGCTATTTATACTGGGATTCCTTTTAATGGTAGAAATCCCCATCTATAGAAGATAGAAACATGAAGGGGACATATATGGACTGTGGAACTGTGTTCCCCTCTGACGTGCTGAGGCAGGAGTGGCAGCCCCATTGAATTATCTGAATATTTCAAAAGGGACAGCCCCACTCTTGAGGAAAAATAGATATCCATAGCAATGGGGCTTAGTTCTTTATTGGTTGCTCAAAGCATACTTACTGGGGAATTGCCTGCCTTTTCATTTTAAATTCTCTTTGGACACCAGCTCTTGTCCATATCTGGTAGCCGCAGAGCAGACTTGGTTTTGGAGGCCATTGGGTTTTGTTTAACTTCTTGCTCCATGTTGATAATACCAGCTCATCTATCATGTACCAAAGAAAATGTGCCAAAGTCTTTTTTGTTTTCTGCATTCCTCCCAGAGAGAACAAAACTACCAGAAACTCCATTGAACATAGTTTCACTTACATATGAAAGCAGTGTGGTTAGTGAAGGACACCGGCATCCATGTGATGGAGCTCCCAAAGGCCAAAGCTGGGACAATTTGAGCGAGAAAATACATAATGATAATAATAGATCATGACTCACAGAATAAAATAAATATCCATAAGTTTAAATATATAATTGAACAAATAAAGAAACTGGAGAGAAGGGATGGTTCTCCTTACAACAGAATTCCAATAGTTAAATCTGAAGGGAGTCATAGAAATACAGAGTGACCGTGTAATATACCTCACACTGATGGACCATGGATGGATGCAGAAAGGACTGGGCTGAAGTAAGACATGAAATGGGATCTTTGCAAAGTCGTAAAAGTATCTCCTCATAAGATACCTATCATTACAAAGGGAAAAACAGTAACTGCAGTGGAAAAACTTACAGATACCACCTTAATCAAATGATTAAGGTCAACATAAGCAGCAATGAGACATATTGACACCATATACCTCTTGATGTGATGCACTGAAAAGGGCACAAGAGCACTTCTATGGCATTCCTGCCAAAAAAACCCTCATCCTAATCATAAGAAAGCATCAGACGGAACACAAGTGGGTTCTAGAGTCATTCTACCTCTGTTTAAACCTTGCTCCCCTACTTACTAGCTGAGTGACTTTGGGCAAGTCACTTCGTTTCTCCTTGCCTCATTTCCTCATCTATAAAATGGGGGTAAAAAGTACTACTCACCTAAGAGTGCTGTAATGTGAATTAAAAGTGTTAATGTATGTACAGTGCCTAGAACACTGCGAGAGTGTTGTATTATTATCTACAATTATCATGTAAGACCAGTAGCATCTTCTGCTGATCTTAAGGATATTCTCCCCCTCTCACTGTGCTTTTGGAAGCTCTCTGATTGAAGCAGGTCCTGTGCTGATTACTCCTCTAACCAGCTATTTTGCTCTAAAAGCATTTCCCCCTACACCAGCAGCCAGGTAAAGCCAAATCCAGCACCACGATCTGTGCATTAAGGATTATCCAGTTTTGAAGGAATCAAAATAACTGTTCTCTCAGTTAGGGTTGCTACTGAGACCTGAATTGGAAAGACAGAGCTCATGTCACCAAAGAAACTTCTGGGGCCAGTTTCCCGTATTCCAAACATGGATTCCAGATGTTTCTGGGCTTGTGAGACCAACAGTCCTGATTGGTTTTGGGTGATGGTGGTGTGGAGCTGCCTCACAATTACCTGTCTGAGGCCTCACCTCATGTCACATTTTAGTATCTGTTTGGCCAATCAGACTGCAGCACACACACCAGCCTCATTCCCTACTTGGGCTTTAGCTTTGATGTCACAATCTGCCCTGCAGATATTAATCTGGCCACTGCTGTTCACAAACCAGATGGCAAGGTCAAGCGGATCAGCACACTAAGATGTGGAAGAGAATCGATCACCAGCCCAAGATCAAAGCAGGGGATGGACCTCAGGAGAGCCAGTTCAGGGAACTGAGTTCAGCTCGGGAACATGCCATGCCACACACTCGAGAGCTGTCAGAATCCCAGAGTTTCCTGGTTTTTGAGGACATTAGCCATCACATCAAAGAAGTGGGGGCCCAACTGGTAAAGAAAGTCAATGCCATCTTTCAGCTGGACATCACCAAAGATGGTAAGATCGTTTTGCAGTGGACCATTGATCTGAAGAATGGTTCTGGGGACATGTATCCAGGATCTGCCAGGCTCCCAGCAGACACTGTCTTCACTATCCCGGAACCTGTCTTTATGGAGTTGGTTTTGGGCAAAATGAACCCTCAGAAGGCTTTCCTTGCCGGCAAGTTCAAAGTGAGCGGCAAAGTTCTGCTTGGCCAGAAGCTGGAGAGGGTTTTCAAAGACTGGGCTAAATTTTAAGCATGTAAAAATATCAAGGAAGTGATCAGAACTTCTCTCCAGTTCTAATGTTCAGTGGAAATCATGCTTAAACTGAAGATTAAAACAAAAAGTATCCAATATTTTTACTCAAATTCTTCCTATTCAAGTTTGATTAATTTTCCTGCTGATATGTAAATTTGCAGAGAGGGTTATAGATCAGTAAAGAGTGTTGGAGTGTATCACCTAACATCTTTGTCTTTTTCTTTTCTTAGATTCATTTATGCTGAAATATGCTTGGGTGAGAGTAACACGTAGAGAAATGGGTGGTTTTTACATTTGGACTTAAATGCTTCAATGATTGAGTTCCCGATTTCTGATTTTTATTTTAATTTCTTTTTTATTTTTAGTTTGCTCCTTTGGGGAAATGAGTGATGGCATCTTTGAGGAGACTTTAACACAGGGTTGCAGTGCTCTAAGAGAGTGAGCTCCACAGTGGTGTGGGTGTAACAGGCAACAGAGGTGATGATGCTCTTGGTCTATCATGACTTCTGATGGAATTAACTCCAGGAGAGTGGAAGGGCTTGAAAGATGTTCTAGGACACTGATTCTTAAACTGGAGCATGCGTCAGATCACCTGGAAGGCTGGTAAAAGCCCAGAGTGCTGGGCCCCACTCATAGTTTGAATTCTGTTTGTCTGGGCTGGGGAGAATGTGCATTTCTAACAGTTTCCTAGGTCATGCTGATGGGAGCATCCTTGAAGAACCCCTACTCTAATTCATGCCCGCAGCTTTCAGTATTGATTATAACTGCTTTATTCTAGACCAATGAGGTGTTACCCTACTTAAAAGTTCTCCTGGAGACAGATTATATAACCCTCTTGTGGGCCATTTCTGAAGTGTCAGGAGCTCCTGCACTGAACATTTTACAAAATTGAAGTGCACTCTGGGAGATTTTCCCCTCTAGAAGAGCACTCCATACATTGGGAGGACTGGAATGAAGCCAGCTACAGCCTGATGTGACTTCCTCCTCATGGGTGAGTATGTGTTTCATTTGTTTGCATGTGATCTGTGTGAACCTTTATCTGGTAGGCTAAATATACAGTGTGGATACTCTGAAACCCACAAGGATCTTTCCATTAAAATAGCCATGCTCAAACACATGCCTACCAAATGATTCAGCTATTCCATTTTTAGGCATTTTCCCAACAGGAAAGAAACAAAAATTTGTTCAAGTACAAAAATTTGTTCATGAAAGTTCATGGCAGCTGTATTTGTCATAGTCCCAAACTGGGTATAAACCAAATGTCATCCATCAACAGGTGAATGGAGAAACAAATTGAGATATGTCATACCATGGAATACTACTCAGTAATAAAAAGAAATGAATTACTGATTTATGCACAATAGCATGGTTGAATGTCAAAATAATTATGCTGAGTGAAAGAAGCCAGAGAAAACAATGTATATATGATAGGATTCTATTTATGTAACATACTAGATAATGGAAACTGTACTGACAGAAAAAAGATCAGTGGTTACCAAGAGATGGAGACAGGGAGTGCAGAGTGGGGTTATTACAAATGGCCATGAGTAAACTAGGGGTGACAGACTCATTATCTTTTCTATTTATTATTTATTTATTTATTTATTTATTTATTTATTTATTTATTTATTTTTATTAGTTTCAGGTGCACAAGACAAAGTAATACTTAGACGTTTATCATTTATATCCCTCACACTATGTGAACCCCCCTCCCCCATCCACTATCCCTCTGACGTCGCACAGAGCCATTACATTTCCACTGTCTCTATTCCTAATGCTGTACTCCGCTTCTTGTAAGTATATACATACATATATACATACATAAAATTAAAGCTGACATTCATTATTGTTCAGCTTCAGCTTCAGGTGTGCAGTGCAGTGATCAGGCATCTACATCATCCCTGAGGTGGTCTTCCTAATGCGACAAGTGTCCATTGGATACCCTACAAAATCTTTACAACATTATTGATTACATTCCCCAAATTAATTTTCAAAACCCTGTGGCCATCTTGTGGTTACTGAATGTTTTCTAATCCCCTCACTTTCCCCCTTATCCCCACCCACCTCCCATCTAGCAACCCTCAGTTTTTCCTCTATGTCTCCAAAAGTGTTTCTGATTAGTTCATTCACTTATTCTTTTCCTTAGATTCCACATATAAGTGAGATCATACGGTATTTGTCTTTCTCTGTCTGACTTGTTTTACTTAACATAATGTTCTCTAGGTCCATCCATGTTGTTGCAAATGGTAAGATTTCTTTCTTCTTTATGGCTGTGTATACTCCATTGTATAAATGTACCACAGTTTCTTAATCCAGTCATCTACCGATGGGCATTTTGGTTATTTCCATGTCTTGGCTATTGTGTATAGTGCTGCAATAAACATAAGAGTGCATAAAGTTTTTTGAATTAGAGTTTTGGATTTCTCTGGATAGATACCCAGGAGTGGAATTGCTGGATCATAAGGTAGTTTCATTTTCAGATTTTTGAGATACCTCCATACTGTTTTCCATACTGGCTGCACCAATCTGCAATCCCACCAACAGTACACAAGCGTTCCCTTTTCTCCACATCCGCACCAACACTTGTTTGTTGATTTATTGATGATAGCTATTTTGACTGGGGTGAGGTGGTATCTCATTGTGGTTTTTATTTGTATTTCTCTGATGATTAGTGAGTTTGAACATTTTTTCATATGTCTGTTTGCCATCTGTATGTCCTTTTCAGAAAAATGTCTCTTCATGTCCTCTGCCCATTTTTTAAATTGGGTTGTTTGCTTTTTTGGAGTTGAGTTGAGTGAGTTTTTTATAAATTTGTGATATTAACTCCTTATCAGATATATCATTGGCAAATATCGTTTCCCATTCAGTAGGGTCCCTTTTTGTTATATTGATGGTTTCCTTTGCTGTGAAAAAACTTTTTAGTTTGATATAATCCCACATGTTTATTTTTTCTCTTACTTCCCTCGTGCGAGGGGATACATCAGTAAGAATCTTTCTCCGGGTAATATCTGTGAAGTTTCTTCCTATATTTTCTTCTAGGAATTTTATGGTTTCGGATCTTACATTTAAGTCTTTAAGCCATTTTGAATTTATTTTTGTATATGGTGTAAGGAGGTGGTCCAGCTTCATTTTTTGCATGTGTCTGTCCAGGTTTCCCAGCACCATTTATTGAATAGGCTGTCTTTACCCCACCGTACATTCTTGCTTCCATTGTCGTAGAGTAAATGGCCATATAGGCATGGATTTATTTTTGGACTCTCTATTCTGTTCCATTGATCTATGTGTCTGTTTTTATGCCGGTACCATGCTGTTTTGATTACTGTAGCCTTGAAATATAATTTGATGTCAGGTATCGTTATACCTCCCACTTTGTTTTTATTTCTCAAGATTGCTGAGGCTATCTGGGGTCTTTTATGGTCCCATGTAAATTTTAGGATTATATGTTCTATTTCTGTGAAAAATGTTGGTAGTTTGATAGGAATTGCGTTGAATATGTATATTGCCTTAGGCAGTATGGACATTTTAACTATATTAATTCTTTCTATCCATGAACATGGTATGTGTTTCCATCTATTTGTATCTTCTTTCATTTCTTTCTTCAGCATCTTATAATTTTCTGAGTACAGATCTTTTACTTCTTTGGTTAAATTTATTCCCAGTTATTTTATAGTCTTTGGAGCAATTGTAAATGGGATTGTTTTTTTAAATTTCTCCTTCTGATGTTTTTTTGTTGGTATATACAAATGCAACTGATTTCTGAATATTAATTTTGTATCCTGCTACTTTACTAAATTCATCTATCAGCTCTAAAGTTTCTTGGTGGAGTCTTTAGGGTTCTCTATATATAGTATCATGTCATCTGCATATACTGATGATTTTACTTCCTCCTTACCTATTTGGATGCCTTTTATTTCTTTTTCTTGTCTGATTGCTGTGGCTAGAACTTCCAGCACTATGTTGAATAGAAGTGGAGAAAGTGGGCAGCCTTGCCTTGTTCCTGATCTTAAGGGGAATGGTTTTAGCTTTTCCCCATTGAGTATGATGTCAGCTGTGGGTTTATCATATATGGCCTTTATTATGTTGAGATATGATCCCTCTATTCCCACTTTCTTATGGGTTTTTATCATAAATGGTTGCTGGATTTTATCAAATGCTTTTTCTGCATCTATTGATATGATCATGTGATTTTTATTTTTCATTTTGTTAATGTGGTGTATCACATTAATTGATTTGCGGATGTTGAACCACCCTTGCATACCAAGGATGAATCCCACTTGATCATGGTGTATGATCTTTTTAATGTATTGCTGAATTCTGTTTGCTAATATTTTGTTGAGGAGTTTTGCATCTATATTCATTAGCGATATTGGCCTGTAGTTTTCTTTTTTTGTGGTGTCTTGTCTGATTTTGGGATCAGGGTAATAGTGGCTTCATAAAGTGTTTCAGAGCCTTCCTTCCTTCTGGATTTTTTGGAAGAGCTTGAGAAGAATAGGTGATAATTCTTTTTTGAACGTTTTGTAAAATTCACCTGTAAAGCCATCTGGTCCAGGGCTTTGTTTGTTGGGAGATTGTTGATTACTGATTCAATTTCCCTGGTGGTAATCAGTTTATTCAGGTTTTCTATTTCTTCTTGAGTTAGCCTTGGAAGGTTGTACACCTCTAGAAAATTGTCCATTTCTTCCAGATTGTCAAATTTGTTGCATATAGTTGCTCATAGTAATTTCTTAAATTTTTTTGTATTTCTGCAGTGTCTGTTGTCACTTCTCGTCTTTCGTTTCTGCGTCCTCTCTCTCTTTTTTTAAGTGAGTCTGGCTAAAGGTTTGTCGATTTTGTTTATTTTCTCTAAGAACCAACTCTTGGATTCATTGATCTTTTGTATTGTTTTTCTGGTTTCTATTTCATTTATTTCCACTCTGATCTTTATTATCTCCTTCCTTGTACTCCCTTTGGGCTTATTTTGCTGTTCTTTTCCAGATCCCTTAAGTGTGAAGATAAACTGTTGATTAGTGATGTTTCTTGTTTCTTTAGGTAGGCCTGCAATACTATGAATTTCCCTTTTAGTACTGCTTTCTCGGCATCCCATAGATTTTGGGTCATCGTGTTTTTATTTTCGTTTGTCTCGAGATATCTTTTGATTTCTTCCTTGATCTCCTGCTTGACCCATTCATTATTTAGTAACATGTTATTCAGCCTCCATGAATTGGTGTGTCTTCCAGTTCTTTTCCTGTAGTTCATTTCTAATTTCATAGCACTGTGGTCAGAGAAGACAATTGGTATGATTTCAATTTTCTTAAGTTTATCAAGACTTGTTTTGTGGCCTAACATATGGTCTATCTTGGAAAATGTTCCATGTGCACTTGAGAAGAACGCGTATGCTGCTGCTTTGGGGC
Source organism: Rhinolophus sinicus (assembly GCF_057876585.1). Lineage (NCBI taxonomy): Eukaryota > Metazoa > Chordata > Mammalia > Chiroptera > Rhinolophidae > Rhinolophus > Rhinolophus sinicus. The sequence continues at coordinate 39,417,156 of NC_142513.1, forward strand.
GAAATGCTCTGAAATTATCGATTAAATCCAAGTGGTCCAATGTGTCATTTAAGGCTGTTGTTTCCATATTGATTTTCTGTCTGGAAGACCTGTCCCTTGTTGTCAGACGACCTCTCACTTCTTATTTATTTATTTATTTATTTATTTATTTATTTATTTATTTATTTATTTTTTACAGGATGATCATTGATCAAGCATGCTATTTTTCACCTTGCATTTTATTCCAAAAAATTCAAAAAAATTGCACATACTTCTCTTCAAAGAATGCCCTTTTGAAGGGCCAAAGGTTGGACTTGACTTACCCACCTGAAACTTTTTTCACATTTTTTGTGTCCTTTAGGGGCAGTCTAACAATGGGCTGCTTTATAAGTGAAGAATGAAAAATAAATGCCTCTTCCTTGGAGGTGGGATGTAGTTTCCCTCATTTTGGGAGCAATCCTGCCAATCCTCATTGTCCCAGGAGCCATGGGCAAGGCAGGGGGGAATGGCTGTGTCCACCGCTTCTCCTGAGCGTCCAATCTTTCTGGGCTCTCATTTGCTCAAGGCCCAACAGAGAGTGTGATGGGCCCCAAATGGAAGATACTGAAGACCCTGCCAGACACTGGGCTTTTGCTTTCTGGGACCCTCAGGGTTGCCTGACATCTGAGAGGGAGCCCTACCTCTAAAATAGGAATCAACAGGTAGAGCTATAGAATCAGGTACTTCCACAACAGGTAGACACTGGGGTAAGAGAGAGTGAGGCACACTGGTGGGTACTAGTCCACTCACAGGAATCCTGAGTTTCCCTATAGCTGGGAATATTCTATCCATTTGCCTGAAGCATGAAAGAAGACAGAAAATCTATTCTGATGAAGGATTTTATCACTTCTGTTAGAGGCATAAGAAATGCTCTCCTGGGAGACTGCCCCTAACCCCAGTTTTATGTAGGTGTTAATGAAACCCACACTTGCCAGTTTTTCTGTCTTCCTGCTAAGGGGTAGGAGGAAGGAAATCAGCCTGAAGTGACAACTGTGGACTCCTGGTGCTGAAATGAGGGGCTCCTTTAAGGAGCAGCAGCTCAGAGATGTGGGTGGCAGCTCATATGCTGGGCATCTTCTGAAAAATAGTTCTTCATCTCCTTTTTGTAGCCTGCTTTACACCTGTGAAGGGGACTTGCATCTCTCTGATTCAGGGGATAGTACAAGGGAAGTACTGAGTGCCAGGTCTGCATGCAGTAAGAACTTAACACCATGCAGTATTGAAATGTTATCATTTCATCTACTGAACAGATCATTTAGCAAATATTAATGGTGGTCTATGAGTGAGTGGGCTCTGTGATAAGCATTGAACTGTAATGTGAATGAAGCACTTTCTTTCAACCCAAGGAGACAACACCCAATTGGAAGATAACCCTTAGGGCAGAAATCTGAGGTTCAGAGAGGCTAAAAGCACCTTCAGTCTAGGCTGGTGGAAGAAGTTAGTGGCGGGGCTTGGGACGCCACTTCCTTATGCTTGGAAAAAGGCTTAGCCATGTACCTGGCCATAGAAGGGATAGAGCAAATGGCTCATGGCCGCTCTATAGGTTTCTCCGAAGTTCCTGTGTCTGGATGTAGACCAGACTGAGCATCTGGAGCCTGGGACAACTGTTAGGGCCCCCACTTTCTTATAGCTGGCTTCTCCATTCCTCAATGGGAAATAGGATAGTCTCAGCTCCCACAGGTGCATTTCACATATGTTTAGGCACTAGATCCAGGAAAGCATCAGCGATGAGGGCAAGCTTTCTATTCTGAAGGGTTTTAATTAGGGCAGATTTTGGATTTTTAGCAGTGAATTGCCAGATTTCCTTTATTCATTAACTGACTGGTTGATACATTCATCTAATAAATATTTATTGAGTATCTATCATGTGTTAGACATTAAGATCATTAATGGAATTAAGCTGCTATACAATTATTTATGAGGCCAGGATTTGTCCAAGACTGTGTTTTGATTGGTTTCTCCTTCACCGTGCTCATTATTAAACATTCTGGAAATCCTGGCTGGTTCTAGATTCTGGGGGGCATAGTGTCAAGCGAGCTGAGGTTCCTTTTTTCCTGGAGCTTTTATTTTCAGATGGGGATGTATGTGGGTGGTGGGAAGAAAATAAACAGTAAACAAATAACCAAACAAGATAATTAAAGAAAAATAGTATTGGCAAAAGGGAAGAAAACAAGGCAACGTGGCTGAGGGTCCCTGGGTGGCCAGGGAAGGACTCTGACAAGGCTGCCTGATCCAACGTTCCAGAAGCAGAGCTGAAGGCAAAGCCTCGGTGCCAGCAATTTTCTTGGGGAGAGTGGGGCTGTGAGACCGGGCAGGGAAGGAAGTAGATTCAGGGTTTATAACTGAGCTGGTCAATGCTGTGTGCAACTGGGGCTCAGTCCCACGGGGGTGTTGGAGATGCCGCAGAACATCTCACCAGGGAAAGAGGGAGTTGCAGTATTTTAAAACCAACTCCTGTCAGTCTGGGGGAGAAGGCTGCTCCTGGGACATGGGTTGTCCCTGGCAGTTGGCAGTCAGCTGGAGCAGGCAGTGACAGGGAGGCCGAAAGGACCCCAGTGGGTGCTGCATTGGTCTCTCTGCGGGGCTCTGACTTATGGGGGACAGTAGGACATGCGAGTAAGAGCTTAGACTCTGCAATCAGACTTCCTGGAGCTGGACCTTGCCCTGGCCATTTCCTAGTTGTGGGAACTTGGGCAAGTTGCTTTTGTTTATTTTTAAAATTCCTTCTTTATAGAGAGTAGTTAATAAATCCTAAGTGTTCAACTCAACAAACTTTCCCAAATAGAACAAAGCAGCACTTGTTTCAACAAATAGCATATTACCAGCACCCCAGGAACCCCCTGTCCTGCCTCTTCCTAGTTATTCCCTCCTTGAGGGTACCCACTATTTGACTTCTAACATCACAGATTTTAGTTTTGCTTGTTTTTGTACTTTATGTAAATGGCTTCTCCCACTCACCATTCTGTGTCTGAGACTTATGCATACAGTTGTGTATGGTTACGCTTCATTTGCTTCACTGCTGAATGGGTTCCATTGCATCTGGGTGGTTTCCAGTTGGGGGCTATTTCAAACACTGTTGCTGTGAGGCTTCTTGTATGTCTGTGTGATCAGAAGTTCCTTTCTGTGCTTAGTATTTGTTACTGTCTTATCTAGGTTTACAGTGATAGCCACAGCATGGAATCTTGCACACAGTAGGTGCTTCATGAAAATTTGTGACATGGATCAAAAGGCAGAGCAAGTCCATGGGAGAAACAGCTCATTTTGGGGTTGGGCGTCTGATTCCCTGGGCATCTGACCTCCATTGTCCTTGACTTTGGACCTGCTTGCTGGGTTTCAGAAGGAAACTCTGACAACAGGAAGGAATTCTGTTGAGTACTCATGCCTACCCATGTCATGGAGTACCCACAAATGGCTGCTGAAAATCCTTTCTTTATTTTCCTCTTGAGGAAAAAAAAAACAACACATTTTTCCAGACCTGTCACTTGGCTAATCACAAGAAACATCTGTGACCTACTAAAAATATCTGCTTTGTACCATGTCGTGGAGCACAATATTTATATAGCCCAGCAGTGTAATTAAATGGCTGTTTAGTTAACTCTTGAAAACAGCTGGAGGACCCCAAAGCCCAGACTGAGATTTGCAGGCGGCCTGTGAAACGGGCTGGGAAGGGGGTCCTTGGGGATGTTCCCACAGGCTTTGGTGGGGGTGGGACCTGGAGGCACTACAGAGATGGAGGTGGGGTGAGGAATCAGGAAAATACTGTGGTGGAGAGCTGTTCGGCATCCTGGGGCAGCTGGTGATGGTCATTTCCATGTTCCTGTCTGGCAGCCTCTGGAACATTTCCTACTGAGGAAAAGTTTTCCCTTAAAGAACTGGTCAGAAAATGCCTGTCTATAAGTGGCTTTTGTTGTTTTGTTGGAGGTTAAGTGGGGGTAATAGTAGATTTTTCTGGAGATGTTCTTGCTCGTTTCCAGAGAACCACATATATTAATCAGGATTTTAGCTAGTGAGGGGTGGAGCTGCTTGCTTTCTCTCTCTCCTCAACAATAACAAAAAGAGCATGACTGAGGAAATTTTTTAGACAGAGGAGTCTCCTAGATTTTCAGTTGAGCAAGTTTCTTATTTGAGTCCCTAGATGCCTGCAAAGCAGGATCAGAGCCTATTACAGGCAAGTGGTCTCAAAGCTCCCCTGAAGCCCTGAGGACTTCCATTCAACATGGTGTCTTTTCAGGGATATCCCCAAAGTATGAGCTGAGTTGGAGCTGGATTCAGATGGGCCTCTAGGGCGGTTTGAGGAGAATTCCGGAGCTAGGGCGTCATTTTAGGGATAGTGCCTCTCCCTTTGATCACCCCCTTCCTTTTGGAATTCTGCTCTCTGTCAGTCCCCAAGCTTATATCAATTCATTTGGTGTTAATTATTGAACACCTACTCAGCCTTGCCTGTGTCAAATGTAAAAGATGCAATGGTGAGCAAAATGTGTACTTCCTGTCTGCCTGGAACTCCCAGTGTGGTGCCTACCTACACACTGTGGTGAGGGGTCAGAAGGAAAAGCCAATGGGGTCCTTGTAGACTGGATGGGTCCAGGCAGGCTTCTTGAAGAATGAGATCAGAGGTGTGAGTGGAAGGTAACTTGAGATGGGACAGAGATGAGACCATTTCTAGGCAAAGGAGCTGGCAGAGCAAGATAAGTCCTGGGAATAGAAGACTAGGGCAGTGGGACTGGCACATGGTGGTCATTGGTGAATAGGGCCAGGAGGCTGGAGAGGCACAAGAGCCAGCCACAGCACAGCCCCCTGTGAGGACTTTGTCATCCTCACATGATCTGAGGCTTGAAAACACCTGTTAAAATCTGGATACCGCGTTGGCTAGCCTTATCTTATTCTGGAAGAGAAGGTTGGGTTGGGGGATGACACTCTCTGAGTTGGGTCCTAAGACTCATAAAGTTGGGATTTCCAGAAGGATTTAGTTTTTCTCCCCCTATCTTGAGATCTGTGACCTGAGACTTCTCCAAACTCTGATGGTGACCTTCATGATGGTGGTGACTCTATGACATCACTGAAGGGACAGACTAAAGACCCAAACCCAAGGCTCTGCTCCAGAAAACTGAGGGCTTCATTGAAGTGTCTGTTTAGGCCACAACATAATGGGTCACTAAACAGACTCAAGAGAAACAGCCAAGGAAAGAAAGAAAGCCACACATTTGTATTTCCCCATGGCACCGTCATTTCTTCCGAGTCTAAAGGAATCTCAAAACCATGAATATGTGGCAGGGCGGTGGTGTGCAATGGGGCAGGCTGATGATGTGGGGCAGTGGAAAAGTGTTCGAGGGTCAGAAGATACGGGTGGCATCCTGGTTGTATGGCTAACCAAAATCCGTGACACCATCTTTTCCTTTCTAGTGGGCTTCTTTCTCTTCAACCCCACAATGGGGGGGGGGGATAACACCAGCTGATCCCCATTTCCTTGGATGTTTATAATTCTAAAAAAATGGTCTGTGTTTGGAAGGTAACTGGGAAAAGAGAGGTCAGCTTAGTGATAATAATAAAAGGTGGCATTTTGGGCACATTTGTCTATGTGCCAGGTACTGCATTAAGTGCTTAACATGTACCCACTGGGAAAGGTCCTGAAATTATTCCTGTTGCCACTGGGAGGGTGAAGCCCGGCCAAGGTCTTGCCCTCAAAAAAATGATGGTGCTCCCCCACATTTCCAACACATGTAATTAAAAATAAAAACGATGCTAAACCATAAATCAAGTGCAAGATAGACGAACCAAGTTCTGGGATTTTTCTCCATGATGACTAGTTTGATGTCTTTTGAAATATATATAGTTTTGGTTATTTTTATGTGAATTTGAATGATGTGATCCTGAAATAGTTTAATATACAATAACAACAAAGACTCACTTTATGATCCAAATGTAAAATAGAATACAAGAAATAAAAGATAGTTGGGAATTGCACAGCTTCAAGGCTGTCAAGATAGAATGGTTTCTAAGCTGTGCTTAAGCTACTGTTTGTTCATGGCAGGGGGCCACTCTCAGCTGCTAAAAGGAAAAACCCACCATCCTTTGTGAATACTGTGGAAAGTTGGCCTTGACTTGTGTGAACTGAATTTACATGAGGTCTTCAGGAAAGCATCTCTCTAATAAATGCAATTGCCATGTAGCAAATTATTTTGAAAAAACAAAAAACCCAGAGTGCCTTTGAATTTCATGTAGCCAGGGTAGGGACTCTGCCTACTTGGTCATCTAATCATGACTTGCATGAAAGCACAAGGTCTGGGTGGAGCTGGGATTTGAAAATAGATTTGTTTGACCCCCAAAGGTGTTATTGAGAGAAGTATAGTGTCTCTGACCTCCTCCCATTAAAATAAATAAATAAATAAATAAATAAATAAATAAATAAATAAATAAATAAATCGAAGAGTTAGACAGAATTTTGGAATTCACCTAATCCAGGGTTTGACTTTTACAAACTGAAATCCAGAACTGAAGGGCACAAGACCATGGTTGCTCTGATTTCACGGGCTTTACCAGTTTCCGGGAAATTCCTGAAGGTGGACCCGAGCTCTGCTGCAAGCTGGTGCCCAGCCTCACTTTGGGACAACCCGGAGGTCACTTGCCATCTCTGGACTCCAGTCTCGCCTCTCTTAGGGAATCAGATGAGCTGGATTAGGTGTACTCTTATATTCCTTTGAGCTTGAAAGTTCTTTAACTCCGATTATGGTCTCGTCTCATTGAGCTACTTCCCATGTCTCTTGGGGAGGAAAATGGGGTGGTGGAAGGGGATCAGGCCCCATGAAGGATGGGATGGTGTAAGTGAACCAGGAATGCAGAAGCAATCATTTTTGTAAAGGAAGTTTAATAAGGAGCAAATAAATACTTTTTTCTTTTGTCCTATTTTCTTTTAAAAAAAGAAATAGCCAGTATCAGAGCTCAAGACAACTGACTAATGACTGATGAATTTTCATTGTTTTTCATTACAGAGAATCACTCAAAGATGCTCTTCCATTTTCATACCCACAGCACACAGAACACATGTACGTGCACATGCCTATGCACCGCAATTAGCTGCCATCAGCAAGCAGGACGCAGGCAGTGGCTTTGTTGGAATTCACTGGAGAAATCAGTTCTGTGTGGTTCATGGGCACAGACCTTGGAAAATTTTCTGGAGGTCATTGGCCAGCTTGGCTGACATACTACTTTGTCTCCTATTTACATTTTCTTCATCTTGAGCAGCACTCTTATATACGATGAGACATAACGTTTTCTCACATCTTCCAAATATTCTTTCTGAAGTTGGGTCCAATGTCTTTTATGTGTGGCAGTGTATCATTTACTTACAGCCACAAAAACACTGCACCATAAGCTATTTCAGCACTCTGTAGCTCAATGTAATACAGATTTATTGTCGTGGGTCTGCAGGTCAACTGTGGGTCTGCTCATCTAGGCGGAGGTGACTTGGCTCTGCTCCTTCCATCTCTCACCCCCTCTTCCTCCTCCTCAGACCAGCGGGCTGGTCTTTCCAGGAGTGTTTTTTTCCGTGGCAATGGCAGAACAAGGCTGACTATGCAAGTCTTTTCCAATCTTGTGTACACATCACTGGGCTGACATCCCCCTGGCCAGAGCAAGTCACATGGCTAAACCCAGAATCAGAATGTAAGGAAGTATATTCCGTAGTTAGATGGGAAATAGAGTGAAATTTTGAGACAATAGTTATTGTCAACATCCACTATCATAATGTACTGGTTGTGGTAGCTTCTTTTTTTTAGAATTTTAAAAAATTAATTAATTAATTAATTAATTAATGTATTTATGCAGAGGTATTTTAGTTTAGTTTTTTAAAAATTTTTTAAATATTAGTTTCAGGTATACAAAACAACATAATGATTGGACAGGTTATGGTAGTTTTAAAACATGCCTGCAAATTCCTTGACACTCCTCCCATCAAGAGGTGGAATCTAAGTCCCCTGCCTTTGAACCGGGGCAGGCCTTTGTGACTGTCTTGATGAACAGAATGTGGCAGAAGTGATGCTACGGGGCTCCCTAGGCTTCTGCCAGTGGTTCATAGACACACACTCAGCCCTGTGTGAAAAGTCCTGCCACCCTGAGGTTGCTGCGCTGGAGATTCCATGTGGGGAGACCAGGGAGAGATCCTAGGGAACCCTCTGAATTCCCAGGGAGGAGTCCTTGAAGATGATTGCAGACACTGCATCTCTCTGAGCAAGGACTGCTCAGGCAAGCTCAGCTAACAAAATGAATGATTGTTCCTGTTTAAGCCATTGTTTTGGGGTGGCTCATTATGCAGTATTAGATAACAGAAAAATCAAGGTTACAATTATTAACAAGGAATGGAACTCAGGGGTAAATCGCAGCTCCACCACTTGTCACCCAGTCTGGGACTTTGGATAAGCCCTGTGACTCCTCTGAACCTCAGCTTCTCCATTTGTAAAATGGTCGTGTTCCTGGCTGCGTATTTTTGCTGTCAAATTACATCAAACACATAGCACAGGCCAAGGTCATAGCAGGTGCTCAATGGATGTTAATCAAATAACTAATCATTTATTGTTATATTTGGCTCATAGAGTGTGGGGGGTAGAGGGCTAAAGACTGGCTGGGGAGAGCCTGGGGATCACAAAATGGGCAAATGGAATGACTGCAACAGAGCTATGGTTTTAGCCTAGACTACAAATTATGGCTGTCAGAGCTTGCTGAGTGCATTATGAGTCTGTACATGTGTGCATACACATGCACACACATATGCTTCATGTCTTCCTTTAAAAAGGAAGCTGATAAGAGAGTAGATCTTAAAAGTCTTCATCACAAGAAAAAAATTTGTAACTATATGTAGTGATGGATATTAACTAAATTTATTGTGGTGATGATTTCACAATACATATAGGTTGGTGCAAAAGTAACTGCGGTTTTTGCAATTATTTTTCACCTTTTAAACTGCAATTACTTTTGCACCAACCTAATACATATATCATATCAATTTGTTGCACACCTTAAACTAATACAATGTTATATGTCAATTATATGTCAATAAAACTGTGGGGAAGAAAAGGAAGCTGACATCTTTGAAAGCCTTGATTGATGTGTATGAAATTTGTTTCCTAGGGCTCTCAAGGGAGCTCTTTTTTGTTTGTCAAGCTTTACATCATTAAGTTGTAGTGACATACAATATATAATTTGTTTGGGGCAATGTTTTATGCAGGCTGATGAAAGCAGAGGCTAATGAATCCTTGTAGACTCCTTCCTGCAGATCCTGTAGCCAGCAGGTTTGGGTTTTTCTCGAATCTCAGGTACCACAGAATTCTTCCTTTTAAAAAAACTTTTTATTGACAAACAGCATAGATACATGCAGAAGGTGCATACAGATCAGTGAATATAACCAACACCCAGATCAACAAACAAACTTCCCAGCGTCTCGGATGTCCCTCTTACACTCCCAGTTCCTGCCTGGTCTCCCCACCAAGGGAAAACCCACAATCCCAACTTAAAATAACATAGTTTAGTTTCCCCAGTTTTTGCCTTTTATGTAAGCAGACTCATACCCTCAGTACTCATACCCCGACAATTAAGTTCGTGAACTTGTTGCAATGATGTTGCTAACCTTTTTTGATATCAGAGGGATTATTCATTATGAATTTGTGCCAACTGGACAAACAGTTAACCAAGTTTACTATTTGGAAGTGCTGATAAGCCTGTGTGAAAAAGTTAGACAGCCTGAACTTTTCACCAACAATTCATGGCTCTTGCATTACGACAATGCACCAGCTCACAGGGCACTGTCTATGAGGGAGTTTTTAGCCAGTAAACAAATAACTGTATTGGAACACCCTCCCTACTCACCTGATCTGGCCCCCAATGACTTCTGCTTTACCTGATGATGCAGGAAATATTGAAGGGAAGAAATTTTGATGACATTCAGGACATCAAGGGTAATACGACCACAGCTCTAATGGCCATTCCAGAAAAAGAGTTCCAAAATTGCTTTGAAAGGTGGACTAGGTGCTGGCATCAGTGCATAACTTCCCAAGGGGAGCACTTCGAAGGTGAGTGATATTCAGCAATGAGGTGTGTAGCACTTTTTCTAGGATGAGTTCACTGACTTAATTGTCAGAACTTGTATGCTCTTGTGTCTGGATTCTTTGGTTCAATGTACTATCTAGGAAGTGCATAAGTTTCTTGTACATACTTTGGCTCATTCATCCTCTTTGCTATGCTATTCTATGAATATACAGCAATTTACTTATTCATTCTACTGTTGGTGGGTCATCTCCAGATTTTCTTCCCATCTACCTATATGCCTAGTGTGAAGATTATTAAACACTGTCCGAAACACCTGGAACATTTACTTGGAAGCTGACAGAAGAAGGAAGTTTCTTTTGTAAATTCAAATCCATTCCCCTCCAGTTGCCCACACTGCCAGTGTGTCTTTATTGGCTATTCTGGCCTCTTACTCTCTTAGCCAGATTTCAAGGGGTGGTCAGTAAAAACTCAACCCCTCACTTCCTTCAGTCTTCCTTCTAACTACCAGTGCCTGAATCCTACACTTAGAGGCTCTTTTCTTTCCTTCCCACTGTTAAAATGCAAGTACTCTGGAAGGCGTGTTCTCTTGAGCATTCTGTCATTTGACCCCCAGGGAGAAAAAAGGAAGAGGACTCTTCATGAACTGATCTGGACCAGGGATCCAGTGGCACTTGATATCTGAGGGAAGAGGTTTTCATTGAAGAAGGAAGGAAGAAGGAAAGTGACAAAAGCAAGAGTGGGGACTTTGAGCACAAACCCAATGTGGCTCATGGTTCTGCCTGTCTCTGGCCCAGTTTTGGGCACTGTGATTGGACTAAACGATTAGATCTGGGGTTGGTTAGAGCCCGGTATAAAATACTGTCTTTAACATAGCCTAGTCCTAAAGCGTACCTTTAGATGATGTCTCATTAGGGAAGAAAAACATTGCAACTAAAACTGTGACGTCCTGCTTTCCTATCATTTACAATTTAAATTATTGAAAGAACTCGTTCAAATTTAATTACACAAAAAGTTTATCATATATTTATCTTGGGTGAACATAAAATATAAGCAAAACACTTTGGTTAGTGCATTCTAAACTTGTTAACATTCAGAGTCTGATATTTTGATTCACTTTTGACTCCAAGTTGTTGATTCCTGCGGTCTCTCCTCTCCCCTGACAATATGGTCCCCAGTGCCATCAAGAGCCTTGTTGAGGTAGCAATTCTTAGTATAATCCATACAAGAACTAAAAGTCATTGACTTTGGGCTCTTAAGCTGGTTTTGTAATTGTGGAAACCTAGCCTGCTTTCAATTTCTGCTTTGGGAGGGCTGCCAAACACATATTTTATCTTCCTCTCACCTTGCCCAAGTGAGGTGCTCCTCTATTGTCTGCAGCCACTTTGCATGCTTTGATGCTGCTGCTTTTGATATTGGAGCATGTACAGGCCACAGCTACTATATGACTACTTCCTAGAGGAAGCAGTTGTAAGGGATCTGTGAAAATACGATGCATCCCAGCCTCAGAGCTGTTAGGATAGGAAAACAAGTGTGCCTTAGACTCAGTGCAATGCCATAGCCCCACAGCTACCTGCAGGTTGGCTCTGCTGTTCTCCAAAACCATGACCTTCCAGAAGTCTCCTGCCTTGTCATGGATGGTAACCTGTGTCTGAACACTTCTCTGAAAATACTCTATATAAACTGATCACATCGCTCCACTCCCCACACTCCTCCAAAGTATATCTAGTGACACAACTCAGTGAGTTTTTTGGAGCAAAATGAAAAAATTAATATCAGCCTTCATACTCAGGAATGCTGTGTGTGTGTGTTCACTGATGAAATGATTCAGCATCAAAGCAGCCCCAGGGAGAGTCGAGGGCTGTGCTGTCTCCTGCTTCCACTCCTGGTTTTTGTCACATTTACCCTCTTTGGAGGGTGAGTCACATGTCTGGACTAACGAATCTGTGTAAAGAGCAAAGGTTTAATTTTCTGCTTGACTTTTCCCGTTTAGTCCAGGGATGTGCTTTGGCACTGGCAGATGGATGCTCTGTTCTTCACTGCTGCTCCATTAACGTGGTGCCCCAGACCCCTATGAAAAAAGTTTGGTTTGTTTGTGTTTTGGACAGAGGTTCACTCAGAAAAAGACTCTGGCAATTCCCCCAGAGGAACTTTACTTTTTATTTTTAATGGCTTGGGGGCCTGAAGAGTCAATATTCATGTCCCCAACTTCAGAACTTGGCTGAGAAAGGGTTTGGAGGGTGGGAAGCTGATGGCTCATTTTTTCTTTTTAGATTTCATAGTGGACGATTCAGCAGCATTATAGCCAGACTGAGGGGCTCTGCCTATTCTACACATAGAATTAGATAAATTTAATCTCTTAGCAAGCTTCCTGGAGACATTCAGGGAGAGATTCACTTTCATTGAAAAGATACTCTGAGCTTTGGATAAGAAAACAATGCTGGAGGTTTGGAAAAGAGAAACTGTTCTGCTGAGATGGCGGGAAGGCTTTTCCTGAAGCTCTGGAGAGAGGTTAAGTGGGAGAGAGGAAAGAAAAAAGAGGTGGTGTGAAGCTGGAGGATGGCAGAAGATGCCACTGTGGGAGTTAGAATAGTTGATCCCAAATCTTCCCTCCCCTCTAGTATTACCAACCCACCCACATTC